>NC_140991.1:270570746-271025746 GCF_052327205.1 Somniosus microcephalus
GGTCGAGCGACCCGACGGTCGACCAATCGCTGCGTGGCGGGGGCGGGTTCCTGGCGTGATTCGAGTGACGGGACGATTGACCAATCCTACGCTTCGGTGACCTGACGGTCCACCAATCGGTGCGTGTGTGGGTGGGCCTTATCGTTCTGAACCGAGGTGAGTCGCCGCCATCTTGATTCCAAACTTTTCATTTCTTTTTCCGCTTTCTGCGTGTTTCTTTTCAAATCTACATTTACAGCAAAAAAAAAGTTGCTTATAAAACACAAATTGTTTTTAAAAAAGTTAATTAATTTGTAAATCTTTTCTGTAACATCTAGAATTTTCCTACTTTTAACCGTTTTTCCAGGCCTGTAAGCCTGGGCCTCTGTTGCCCAGCCACGCCCGAGGTAGGCACCTCACGTCGCGCTGAACAGGCGGCTCGCGATCGCCGCCATCTTGGTGAAGGCTGGAGGGGGCGGGCCTGAGCCGAGCGTCGCCACCGCCGCCATGTTAGTAAAGGCGGGTGGGGCAGGAGTCAGCGCACGCGACTTGAGTCCGGTAGGTTGCGCGGCGGCGTCTTTCTCTCTGCTCTTGAAGCCGGCTCGGGCGGGGGGCGGGGCTCAGGAGATCGGGCCTCCGGAGATCGGGGGGGGTGGGGGGCGAGCCTCGGGAGATCGGGGGGGGCGGGGCACGGGAGATGGGGGGGCGGGGCACGGGAGATCGGGCCTCGGGAGATCGGCGCTCAGGAGATCGGGGGACGGGGCGCGGCGTTTGGGAGATCGGGTTTGCGTGAGATCGGGCCACGGGAGGGCGAGCCTCGGGAGATCGGGGGGGGCGGGCGGTGCTCGGGAGATCGGGCCTCGGGAGATCGGCGCTCAGGAGATCGGGGGGCAGGGCTCGGCGCTCGGGAGATTGGGGGCAGGGTGCGGTGCTCGGGAGATCGGGCCTCGGGAGATTGGGCCTCGGGAGGGCGGGGCTCGGGACATTGGGGGCGGGGCTCGGGTACTCCCCCCCTCTCCCCCTCCTCCCCCCCCTCCCCTCCCCTCCCCTCCCCATCTCTCTCCCCTCCCCTCCCCCCCTCCCCTTCACCCCCTCCCTCCACCTCCCCCTTCCACCCCTCCCCCCTCCCCTCCCCCCTCCCCTCCCTTCCCCCACCTCCTCCCCTCCCCCCTCCCCCTTCCCCCCTGCCTTCCCCCCAGTTCCCCCTCCCCACACCCCCTCCCCCTCCCCCTCCCCCCTCCCCCTCCACCCCGCCCCTCCCCCCTCCTCCTCTGCCCCCTCCCCTCTCTCCCCCTCCTCCCTCCCCTCCCCTCCCCTCCCCCCCTCTCCCCCCTCCCCTCCCCCCTCTCCCCCCTCCCCCTCTCCTCCCCTTCCCCCCTCCCCCCTCCTCCCCTCCACCCCTCCCCTTCCCCCCTCTTCCCCCCCTCTCCCCCCATCTCCCCCCTTCCCCCAGTCGCTCTCTCTCTTCCCCCAGTCGCTCTCTCTCTTCCCCCCAGTCGCTCTATCTCTTCCCCCCAGTCGCTCTCTCTCTTCCCCAGTCACTCTCTCTCTTCCCCCCAGTCGCTCTCTCTCTTCCCCCAGTCGCTCTTTCTCTTCCCCCCAGTCGCTCTCTCTCTTCCCCGCAGTCGCTCTCTCTCTTCCCCCCAGTCGCTCTCTCTCTCTCTTCCAACAACAACATGCCCTCAAAAGACCCTCGGCACCGCCGGGCACTTCAGCTAGTTTATATATATATAAAAATTATTTCTACTTTTCTTAACAACATGCCCTCAAAAAACCCTTGGCACCGCCGGGCACTCTAGCTAGTCTATATATATATAAAGGATCCGTCCGTCTGTCTGTGTGTATGTCCGTGCGTAACTCAAAAGTTATAGAGTGTACCTTCACATATGTTATATCAAAAGAAAGCTTATGATTAGGGGAGTGTCATATGCATATTTACTTTTTGGTCAGACAAAAATTGCTCGGACAGTATACAGAAAACATTCAAAAAATGGAATGCCACTCATTAGCGTTGAGTGAGTTTGTCCGCGGTAAACTCAAAAGTTATAGAGCATACCTACACATATGTTCTATCAAAAGAAAGCTTATCATTAGGGAGTGTCATAGGTATATTTACTTTTTGGTCAGACAAAATTGCTCAGACAGTATACAGAAAACTTTCAAAAAACGGAATTCCGCTCATTAGCGTTGAGTGAGTTTGTTCGCGGTAAACTCAAAAGTTATAGAGTGTACCTACACATATGTTATATCAAAAGAAAGCTTATGATTAGGGGAGTGTCATAGGCATATTTACTTTTTGGTCAGACAAAAATTGCTCAGACAGTATACAGAAAACGTTCAAACAATGGAATTCCGCTCATTAGCATTGAGTGAGTTTGTCCGCGGTAAACTCAAACGTTATAGAGCGTACCTACACGTATGTTATATCAAAAGGCAGTTTATGATTAGGGGAGTGTCATAAGTGTTTTTACTTTTTGGTCAGACAAAAATTGCTCGGACAGTATACAGAAAACATTCAAAAAATTGACAATTTCTGTCTGTCTGTGTTTATGTCCGCACTTAACTCAAAAGTTATAGAGCATACCTACACATATGTTATATCAGAAGAAAGCTTATGATTAGGGGAGTGTCATAGGCATATTTACTTTTTGGGCAGACCAAAATTGCTCGGACAGTATACAGAAAACATTCAAAAACGGAATTCCGCTCATTAGCGTTGAGTGAGTTTGTCCGCGGTTAACTCAAAAGTTATGGAGTGTACCTATACATATGTTATATCAAAAGAAAGCTTATGATTAGGGGAGTGTCATAGGCATATTTACTTTTTGGTCAGACAAAAATTGCTCAGACAGTATACAGAAAACATTCAGAAAACGGAATTCCGCTCATTAGCATTGAGTGAGTTTGTCCGTGGTAAACCCAAAAGCTATAGAGCGTACCTACACATATATTATATCAAAGGACAGCTTATGATTAGCGGAGCATCATAGGTGTTTTAACTTTTTGGTCAAACAAAAATTGCTCGGGCAGTATACAGAAAACGTTCAAAAAATGGACAATTTCTGTCTGTCTGTCTGTGTTTATGTCCATGCTTAACTCAAAAGTTATCGAGCGTACCTACACATATGTTATATCAAAAGAAAGTTTATGATTAGGGGAGTGTCATAGGCATTTTTACTTTTTGGTCAGACACAAATTGCTCGGACAGTATACAAAAACGTTAAAAAAACTGACAAATTCCCACTGTGTATATTTCCGCGGTAAACTCCTAAATTATAGAGCATGCCTACACATATTTAATATCAAAATAAAGCTTATGATTAGGGGAGTGTCATAGGCACATTTTCTTTTTGGTCAGACAAAAATTGTTCGGACAGTATACAAAAGTCCAAGAAACGGTAAAAATCCGCTCATTAGCATTGAGTTACGTGATGGTTGACCAATCCTACGGGGGAAGCGCGATGCATCACGGGGGGCGTTTCATGGTGTGTGTGGGCAGGGTCTAATCCTGCCGCCTGCCCAGCAACAGGGAGTGGCATCTCAAATCTGCCCAGCAACAGGGAGTGGCATCTCAAATCTGCCCAGCAATGGGGGAAGCGCGGTGCATCACGGGGGGCTTTTCATGGCATGTGTGGGCGGGGCCTAATCCTACAGCCTGCCGTCAGTGCGGCAGCGGGAGCATACACCGACAGAGACAGATACAACCGTGCGGACCGAGAGCCCGAGCGACAGCGAGCAGGGGAGTGGTCCAGAGTGGAAGCCGCCATGCACAGGGGCTCCAGGTCACCAAGGCCGGGCTGAGTCCTTCCCCTTCCCTGCGGTGTCTTCCTCTCTTCTCTATCTCCTTCCCACACTCTCTCCTTCCCTCTCTCTCTCTCTCTCCTCTTCCCTCTCTCTCTCTCCTTCCCTCTCTCTCTCTCTCCTTCTCCCTCTCTCTCCTTCCCTCTCTCTCTCCTTCCTTCTCTCTCTCTCTCCTTCCCCCTCTCTCTCCTTCCCCCCTCTCTCTCTCTCTCTCTCCTTCCCTCTCTCTCTCTCTCCTTCCCTCTCTCTCTCTCTCCTTCTCCCTCTCTCTCTCTCTCCCTCCTTCCCCCTCTCTCTCTCTCTCCTTCCCCCTCTCTCTCTCTCTCCTTCCCCCCTCTCTCTCTCTCCTTCCCCCTCTCTGTCTCCTTCCCCCTCTCTCTCTCTCCTTCCCCCTCTCTCTCTCTCCTTCCCCCTCTCTCTCCTTCCCCCCTCCCCCTCTGTCTCTCTCTCCTCACCACACTTGGAGTTGCAGAGGTTTCTTCATTTCCCTCGGCAACGCCGGGTACTCCAGCTAGTAATAAATATAGGAGCGTGAGTTGTTTGTGATAAAGACACTATTACTTCTCTATAAAATCCTTTCTTTCTGTCAGCTGATCCCATTATATTGTGGACCAGCATTATAAAAGTGTGAAAGATCCATTTATCTAGTCATGCGTCACGTGTTGTAACTCTTTGGCAGTAATGGAAGATCTAAGCTCCATTGATGCACCTAATGATATATATATGTATGTAATTAAAGAGGATGTTTGGGAGAGTGTTCAAAGCCCAGACACACTCCCAGGGCTTGGAAGATGGAATAAACTGCTTAGACATTCTAACGCCTTGGTCCTCGAGTGTGCACAGTTTTATGGAGTGCCATGATTTTTTTTTAAAAGACACAGACTCTACTAAACTCTAAATGATGCTTTCAGAAAGTGTGTCTTGGCACTTATCCTTATTCGGTTCCAACCAGATGAAAAGAGAGCAAGAGCAAAGTAATGTGGTCTGATTCCCTTGAGTCTTTGACTGCCTTACAACATACTCTCACCCATTGCTATTTTGTAAAGCTGGTTGATGCATTCTCACTGTTGTCATAACACTGACATCGCTGTAGCAACAGTATTATAATTACAATAAGAATGCATCAGGAAGCTAGTGACTGTACCCACAAAAAGTACGTCAAGTAGCACATGGTTTTCAATCACCTGTTAGGAACACAGCATTGAATATTAAATACATTGTAAATAGCTGGCATTCTTACAGCATATGTTATCTGGATTCCAAGGCAGATTAAGAGCTTAGTAACTACATTGTAATCACTCCCAGCTAACAGTTGTACACATTGTTAATTCCTCTACCTCTATTAGGTATTATAAACCTAATACAGGTAGTTATAAATAGATTAAGAGAAAGAGGCCTAAAAATTCAGTATAGCCATGTTTGGGGCGCCTCAGCATGGCGTTCGCTAACTTTTGCGCCCGGCGCAACTTAGCGCCACCTTCGCCGATATTGAGTTGCATCGCCCCAAGAGGTTGCTGCTGCGCTAAAGCAGGCAATGCACGACTATCATTAGGCGCTAAGCCGGCGATCCGGTGCGCAAACACCGAAGGCGGGCACAGTGCAGGTGCGGCGAGTTGCTCATTGAGGGCAGACAGTCAGGCACCGGTCAGCACTTAAAGGGGGAGGGTGGAATTGTTTGCCTGCCACGCCCTGCATACTGCAGCCCTAAGGCAAGGCCTGAGCACTGCTTCTGGAACTGCTCCACGCCCAGGAGAATGGAGAAGGCCAGGGAGAGAGCGCAGCGCTTCGGTGAGGGTGACCTGAGGCTGCTGGTTGGTGCAGTGGACTGCAGGTGCCATATCCTCTTCCCTGAGGGTGGCAGGAGGCTGCTGCCTGCCGAATATCGGAAAGCATGGAGGGAGGTGGCAAACAGGGTCACGTCCAACAGCATGGTTGGCAGGACACCAACCCAATGCCGGAAAAAATTCAACGACCTCATTCGTGTTGTCAGGGTGAGTACCCTTTCCAGTATCCTCCACATCCCTGCATGTGCACCTCACTTTATGGCCAAAGGGGCCTGAAAGCCCTAATGGCCAGCCCTCATCCAGCAGCTATGGGACTGTCATGAAAACCACTTGCACATTCAGGATGTTAGGCACTGTCAGGGCTATTCAACCATGGGAGGCAGTGCGGGCAAGATCAGGACTTGGCACTGTACTTAGAGGCCGTCCTTTCTCTTGTAGGGCAAGCTGACGCATAACAGAAGACAGCAGCGACAGACCGGGGGAGGCCGTCCTGACCTGAAACAGCTGAGCGACCTCGAGCAGCGAGTGGAGTGGATCATGGCAGGCCGGCTGAGTGGCCCCGTTGCCACTGGAGATGCTGACCCTGTTCTGGGCACCAATGGTAAGGTCATCACCTTTTTGACCTCTCTCTTTCCACTTGCACCTCACACCAGCATCCTTTGCCACTATCAAACCAATGCAGTGCACAGCAGCACTCATGCCTCCCTCGCTGCCGCACTGTCCTCACTCTAAAGCAACTCTTGTGCCTCCCTGCTTTCAGATGGTGACTCGCCAGGTGAGGAGGCAGCCCCTCAAGCTGGCACTGTGTCCAAGTCAGACATAGAGGAGGAGGAAGAGGAAGCCGGCCCATCAGGGACACCCTCAGCCGAGGCAGCCCATGGCCATGATGGTGACACGTCTTCCCTGGAGGGGAGCAGGGGGGAAGGGTCGGAGGAGAGTGAAGCTCCGGGGACCAGCGGGCTGCAGCAATGTGGGAGGGGTGGGGAAGCTCGGCGGCCTTCTCCCCGGAGGGTGAGTGCGGCCTCCAGTCCTGCTACGGTGAGCACAGAGGAGGTGCGGCTCCTAGCGGAAATGGGCGCCCAGGCTGAGCGCAGGCACACTGAGCTCATGGCTGCAGTGGCAAGGATGCCTGACTCCATAGAGTCACTGGCAAGGAGTGTGCAGGAATTTGGGGCAGCACAGGCCAGGAATCTGCAACAATTCAGTGCAGCACAGGCCAGGAGTCTGCAGGACTTCGCGGCAGCACAGGCTAGGAGTCAGCAGGACTTCACTGCATCACATCACAGTCATGCCATGCATTCACTGGCTGGTGTCATGCAGACACAGACCAGGGCCACACGGGCACTAACTGCTGCCACCCTCGCTGGATTGGCCAGGCATCGCCGGGGCACTCGCCGCGCCGCAGCAGCCCAGCAGTCTGTGCTTCAGCAGATTGCTGCGCATGTTGCAGTGCTGGCCCGTGCGAGTGCCAATGTATCAGCCGACCAGGGAGTGCCTGTGATCTGTCAGGTTGGCAGCATTCCTGCAGCCAACACTGTCACTCCTCCATTGCAGCTGCCACCAGCCGTTGGACAGACTGATGCCGCCCAAGCAGAGTTGGAGCAGTCAGCAGCCGGCCCCTCCAGGCCCAGAGCTGGTCCAGGCCGACCCCCAAGGGCATCTGCCGTCTCACCATCTGACCCTCAGCAGCCTTCCCCCAGCCTTGCTGCAGCCACTGAGGCCCCATTGAGGAGGAGCTGCAGGGCGGGTAGGGGCCAGTCACGGAAGCGAGACGGATCACCCTCGCAGGGGAAAAAGTAGAAGGTGTGGCCAAATGTTTTGTTTTATTTATAAAGGCCGAGACTGCTGTATTTGTTTTAGATATAAATCTGAGACTGGTATATTTCTTTTATATTTAAAGGCCGAGACTGATATATTTCTTTTATATTTAAAGGCCGAGACTGGTATATTTGTTTTATATTTAAAGGCCGAGACTGGTATATCTGTTTTATTTATAAAGGCCGAGACTGGTGTATTTCTTTTATATATAAAGGCCAAGACTGATGTATTTGTGTTATATTTAAAGGCCGAGACTGGTATATCTGTTTTATTTATAAAGGCCGAGACTGGTGTATTTCTTTTATATATAAAGGCTGAGACTGGTGTATTTGTGTTTTTGGGGGTGTTTCTCTCCATTAGTTTGTCATGTGGGAAGGGCACAGAGGTATCACAGTAAAAAAAATTCTTAAATCGCGCGGTCCATGTTTTCTTTTGGAAGTCCTGGTTGCCCTGCTTGGCTGAGAGCTTGTGGAGCGGCTACATTCATCTTCTGCCATTGGCACAAGCCATTCCCTGAGAGGGGGCCTAGAACCGAGTTGCAATAAGCCGCCGACGGGCGGCCCTTGCACTTTCTGCCTCCCTCCCGTGCTGGTCCTCCTCCTCCTCCTCCTCCTCTTCCTCTGGTGGTCCGCCAATGTCTGCTGGCAGTGGCTGAGTCCTGCGGATAGCCAGGTTGTGCAGCATGCAGCACACGACAACGAAATGGGAGACTCGCTCAGGCGAGTACTGTAGGGCTCCCCTGGAACGATCCAGACAGTGGAACCGTTGCTTCAGCATGCCGATTGTTTGCTCAATGATGTTCCTGGTTGCTTGATGGCTGTCATTGTATCGCTCTACAACAGGGGTGCTGGGCGCACGGAGCGGGGTCATCAGCCAGGTGCACAAAGGATAGCCTTTGCCCTCGAGAAGCCATCCTCGTGGGTGAGGCTGGGCCTCGAACATGTCTGCCACAGAAGTCTGGCGCAGGATGAAGGCATCGTAGCTGCTGCCTGGAAAGCGGGCATTGACAGCTAGGATGAGCTGCCTGTGGTCACACACCAACTGCATGTTGAGCGAATGGTAGCCCTTCCGGTTGTGGTAATCCTCAGCATTCTCTAGAGGTGCCCGCAAAGCCACATGTGTGCAGTCAATGGTGCCCTGCACCATGGGGAAGCCCGCTAATACTGCAAAGCCCATTGCATGCTCTTGCTGCTTGTCCACGGTCACAGGGAAGGAGATGAACTGACGTCTCCTTCTGAAAGGGGCATTGGTCACCTGGCAGATGCAGCAATGCACCGCGAACTGGGAGATGTTGGAAATGTCCCCAGTAGCGGATTGGAAGGAGCCGGTGGCATAGAAGTTGAGAGCCACCGTCACCTTCACTGCCACCGACAGAGACGTCCTGCTCCTCAGCTGTGGCTGCAGATCTCCGCAAAGCAGGTGGCAGATCTCACTGACCACCGCCCTTCTGAATCGCAGCCTCCGAACACACTGCTCCTCAGACATGTTCAGATATGAGAACTGCTGGCGGTATACCCTGGTATACCGCCAGTATTCAGTAAGGCCTCCTTTGCCGATGCCTGTTGGCCCTTCTCTGTCTGGCCATGACTGGCGTCTCTGAGCCCTTTGAATGCAATGGAGAAGCCCAATGTTTCCACCCATTGCAGCCCCCATTATATGTTTCCAATCAATGCTATGACACTGAAGTTAAAGACAAGTACAAAGCTCTGGCCTGAAGCCACAAGTACCTGTGCGAGTGTTGAGCCAAACCAGAAAGCTCTCTTCCTTTGTATCTCTCCAAATATCCGTCTCTCACAAAGAAGGAGTGGAGTAAAATGGCTGCCATTTATACTGCAGGAGGAGTCCCCTTTAATTAGCACCCCCCGTGCCCCGCAACGACTGGGAACCGTTCCCCTCTACCAGTCGCGGGGGGCGCCAGGCACACAATAGGCCGGCGCCACGGAATTTCCGGTTCAGGGCGCACAAAGGGCGTTGCACCATGAAATGACGTCAGGATCTGCGCGCGCAGCTGAGCGCGCGCAAAGGTTTTGCGCCGCCGCTAAATCTTAACTGAATTTCACGAGAGGCGCAGATTGCACCACGCCCGGGTGCTAGCCGCTTAGTGCCCCACTTCTCCTCCTCCTAAGGCACTAGCGGCTGGCACAAACAACTGAATTTCTAGGCCAGAGAGTGGTCCATTAAAGATACTATAATGAATAACAAGAAAATGGCAGACTGGTTAAGCGAGTACTTTGAATCCATTTTCATAGTGGAGGAAGAGGACTAAATGCCTTGGTCCCTGTCATTGATCCTTGGAACCTACCATTGTTACTTGGCCTCTGTCAATGGCCCGGATTTTGTGCTTGGTATTGACAGCAAAATGTCAGCTCGTGAGCTACTTTACCATTACATCCCATAACTATTCCACACACCCACCGCCTTCTTACAAGCATCAATTCCACTGCCCATCCTCTGACTGCTCTGACACTGGCTGCGCTGTGGACTGCCCCCGCCCACTCCCCTAGCCGGTAAGCAGTGTAATCAGTGAAACTCCTGAAAACTTGGGCTTTTCCGTGATATCGCTGTTAAATAGCCCATTAAATGTTAAGCCTTGTTGGAATAGGTATAACCAGGGTTTTAGCAGCATATTGACTGCTAAACAAATGTTATGGCCCCAAAAAACGAATTTCTCCATTATGATAAAACTTTACAATTTTTTAAAACTTTGAAAGGAAAGTATTTTTTAAAGTTTGTTCATGATTTTACCTTATCCCCATGTGAAAGTCCTGATATTTATTTCACTTTCTGTAACATTTTAAAAAAGTCCCGATAAAAACAGCTTTCATTTCCTGGTTTGCAGTCTGTGTGAATTCTTCAATCTGATTGGCTGCTTAGACAGCTTGTTGACATCACTGCACCTCTTCATTGGGAATCCCCATTACACTGCGCTACAATGAATTGCACATTGAGAAAGGCAAAGTTCTTGTTCTGTGGGCAGCTTTCTTCGGGGCCAATGGAGAGTGCCTTTGCTTCGCCACTGACTGCAAATTACGGGCCATTGTTTTTTGGCCTCTGTCATTGCTCTTTGGTCCCTAAAACTAAATCAAGGGGAGGAACTTAGTGGATTTAATATAAGTTTTAAAAAATGGCAATGGAGAAAATAATGGGACTCAAGACAAACAGATTGCAACTGCATTAGTAATAATTTTCCAAAGCTCTCTAGTTTCAGGAATTGTGCCTTTGGATTGGAAAATTGCAAATGTTATTCCATTATTTAAGAAGAAAAGGATGGAGAAACCAGGTAGCTACAGAACAGTCAGTTTCACATCAATTATGGGGAAGTTACTGGAATCAGAGAGAGAGTGACTGAGCACTTGAACAAGTATCAGCTGATCAAAGAGAGTTGGAATGGATTTGTTGAGGTTAGATTATGTCTGACTAATCTAGTTGAATATTTTGAGGAAGTCACTAGTATGATGGATAGGAGAGTGTCCATAGATGCTGTTTATATGGACTTCCAGAAGGCAACTGATAAGGTTCCAGGTAAGAGTTTAACAAAAATGAGAGCACACAGAATTGGAGGTAACCTTGTGACATAGGTTGGTAACTGGTTGGGAGGTCAGAGTCACAGATTAGGGATAAAGGATTTGGGGGTAAAAATTCAGTTGGTAGCGCCATCTGTTAGCGCCTTAAGAGGGTGTTAAGTGGGGCGCAAACCAACTAGCGCCCGGGCACTGTGATATCTGCGCCTCTCGCGAAATTGACCGGACATTTTGCGGCGGCGCTAAACAATACCGCCCGATCTCCTGTGCACGTAGATCTTGATGTCATTCGAGAGTGCAACGCCCTTGGGGCACCCCGGACCGGAAAATCAGTGGCGCCCCCCTCCTTTCCACCTGGCGCTACCAACGACAGGTTGACTGGAACGCTTCCCAGTCGCTGTGGGGCTGGGGGGGCGCTATTTAAAGGGGGCCTCTTCCTGGCTTTTGTGTGGTAGCCATTTTTGCACCACTCATTCTGAGAGAGAGAGAGAGAGATTTGCAGAGAGACAAAAGAGAGAAAGAGAGATTTCTGCATTGAATCAACGCTGTCTGAGGTAGTTTTGGCTTCTGACCATAACTTTGCAGGTACTTTGCTTTTTGACCTTCATAACTTTGATTGGCCAGACACTATGGGGGGCTGCAATGAATGGGAACATCGTCCTTCTCCATCACATTTGGAGGGCACAGAGACGCAGAGAGAGAGTGGCAATCATGGCCAGACGGAAGAGGGCTAACAGGCCTCGGTACAGGAGACCTTACCCTCCCAGGGTTTTTCGCCAACAGTTCTCCTACATTAATATGTCTGAGGAGCAGTGTTTGCGAAGGCTACAATTCAGCAAGGAGGTGGTCACTGAGCTGTGCCACCTGCTTCAGCCAGATCTGCAGCATCAACTGAGGAGCAGGACGTCTCTGTCAGTGGCAGTGAAGATAACAGTGGCTCTCAACTTTTATGCCACCGGCTTATTTCAATCAGCTACTGGGGACATCGCCAATATCTCCCAGTTCGCGGTGCATTGCTGCATCTGTCAGGTAACAGATGCCCTCTTTAAAAGGAGATGAAAGTACATCTCTTTCCCCATGACCCCGGATAAGCAGCAAGAACGCGCAACGGGCTTTGCTAGGATAGCGGGCTTCCCCATGGTGCAGGGCGCCATTGACTGCACGCATGTGGCTTTGTGGGTGTCGAGGAGTTCCGCAAATGGAAGGGCTTCTGTTTCTTAAACGTCCAGTAGGTCTGTGACCACAGACAGCTGATACTCGCTGTCAATGCCCACTTTCCAGGCAGCAGCCACGATGCCTTCATCCTGCACCAGATTTCCGTGGCAGACCTTTTCCAGGCACCGCATCACCCAGGAGGTTGGCTTCTCGGGGACAAGGGATATCCTCTGTGCACCTGGCTGATGACACCGCTCTGTTCGCCCAGCACCCCTGCTGAGCTACGATACAACGGGAGCCATCAAGCTACCAGGAACATCGTTGAGCACACAATCGGCATGCTCAAGCAATGGTTCCGCTGTCTGGACCATTCTGGAGGAGCCCTGCAGTACTCGCTTGAGCGAGTCTCCCACTTCGAGAGCAGCGGCGGCAGGCGGGCGGACCTGCGAGGGACGAGGCGGCTGAGCGGCGGCAGTTGAAAAGCAGCTCCGAGACCAGGTAGGCCTCAGAGCAGTGGCGGCAGGCGGGCGGACCTGCGAGGGACGAGGCGGCTGAGCGGCGGCAGTTGAAAAGCAGCTCGGAGACCAGGTAGGCCTCAGAGCAGCGGCGGCAGGCGGGTGGACCTGCGAGGGACGAGGCGGCTGAGCGGCGGCAGTTGAAAAGCAGCCCCGAGACCAGGTAGGTTTACTAATCTGCAGTCTCCGAGCTCAGAGGGAGGGAGAGAAGTAAAAAGTAATTGAAGTGTGACGTCACCAGAAAGCAGGTAGGTGATTGGTTGGTGAGTATTTCTCTCTTTTTAAACTTTAACTCTGTGGTTTATAGTTACTAAGGTCTCTCTGGTGTAACGGGGACGGTTGGTAAACCATTTAACTATAGTGTAATTGGTGGGATTGATTGATTTAATTTAATTTCAATTAATTAAAGAGTAAGTCATGGCAGGACAGCCCAGCCACATGGTATGCTCCTCCTGCGCTATGTGGGAACTCAGGGACACTTCCTGTGTCCCTGACAACTACATGTGCAGGAAGTGTATCCAGCTGCAGTTACTGACAGACCGCATTGCAGTGCTGGAGCTGCGATTGGATGCATACTGGAGCGTTCATGATGCTGAGGATGTCATGAATAGCACGTTTAGTGAGTTGGACACACCGCAGGTAGAGGTTGGACAGGCAGGAAGGGAACGGGTGACCAACAGGCAGAGTACTAGGAGTGGGCAGGTAGTGCAGGGGTCCCCTGTGGACATCCCCCTCTCAAACAGATACACCTCTTTGAGTATTGTTGGGGGGGATGGCTTATCAGAGGAAGGCAGCAGCAGCCAACTTCCTGGCAGCAGGGGTGGCTCTGCTGCACAGGACGGGAGGAAAAAGAGGGGTAGAGCTATAGTAATAGGGGATTCTATTGTAAGGGGAATAGATAGGTGTTTCTGCGGCCACAAACGAGACTCCAGGATGGTGTGTTGTCTCCCTGGTGCAAGGGTCAAGGATGTCTCAGAGCGGCTGCAAAACATTTTGGAACGGGAGGGTGAATAGCCAGTTGTCATGGTGCATATAGGTACCAACGATATAGGTAAAAACTGGGATGAGGTCCTAAAAGCTGAATATAGGGAGTTAGGAGGTAAATTAAAAAATAGGACCTCAAAGGTAGTAATCTCAGAATTGCTACCAGTGCCACGTGCTAGTCAGAGTAGAAATATAAGGATATTTCAGATGAATACGTGGCTAGAGGAATGGTGCCAGGGGGAGGGATTCAAGATCCTAGGACATTGGAACCAGTTCTGGGGGAGGTGGGACCAGTTCAAACCGTACGGTTTGCACCTGGGCAGGGCTGGAACCGATGTCCTAGGGGGTTTGTTTGCTAGTGCTCTGGGAGAGGGTTTAAACTAAGATGGCAGGGGGTTGGGAACCTGAGCAGGGGGACAGAGGAAAGGGAAACAAGGATAAAAGCAAAAGAAAGGAAGGAGAAACACAAAAGTGGCAGTCAGAGAAATCAACGGTTTAAATCAAACATGGCCACAGTAAATAATAATTCTAATAGGTCTAAAAGCATTAAAAAAATAAGCCTGAAGGCTTTGGGGGAGAAATTCGATCGTTTGTGCCACCCGTTAGCGCCTAAAGAGGCCGACAAGTGGGGCGCTAACCAACTAGCGCCCGGGTGCAGTGAACCCTGCGCCTCTCCCCATATTGAGCGGACATTTTGCGCCGGCACTAAACCGTAGCACCTGCTCGCAGGCGCACGCAGATCATGACGTCATTTCAGTGTGCAACGCCTTTGGGGCGCCCCGGACCGCAAATTCAGTGGCGCCCCCCCTCCGTTCCGCCTGGCGCTAATAAGGACCGCTTACCTGGAACGTTTCCCAGTCGTTGTCGGGCTGGGGGGGCGTTCTTTAAAGGGGACTGGTGTGGTTTAAAAGCGGCAGCCATTTTTGGACCACAACTTCTTAGAGAGATACAGAGAGTTGCTCAGCTGCAGACGGAGAGCCATTTCAACATTGAGCCAGCGCTGGCAGAAGAACTTCAGCCTTCTGACCATTACCTTGCTGTTGGTGAGCATCTGAAACGGCAATACTTTCTGTGCGCACTTAATATGGGGGCTGCATTGGATGGGAACGTCCTGCTTCTGAACCATCTTGACAGGGCACAGAGACGCAGGGATAGAGGGGCAGACATGGCCAGACGGAGGAGGGCCAACAGACGTTGCCACACGAGACCTTATGCTGCCAGGGTTTTCCGACAGCAATTTTCACATTTGAACATGTTGGAGGAGCAGTGTTTCCGAAGGCTGTGCTTTAGTAGGGAGGTGGTGACTGAGCTGTGCCACCTGCTTCAGCCAGACCTGCAGCCTCAGCTAAGGTGCAGGACATCACTGTCGGTGGCTGTGAAGATCACTGTTGCACTTAACTTCTATGCAAGCAGCTCCTTTCAGGCCGCAACTGAGGACATAGCCAACATCTCGCAGTTTGCGGTGCATTGCTGCATCCGCCAAGTGACTGATGCCCTCTTTAAAAGGAGGCGGCAATACAACTCCTTCCCAATGACCCCGGACAAGCAGAGGGAGCGCGCAGAGGGCTTTGCAAGAATAGCGGACTTCCCCATGGTGCAGGGCGCCATTGACTGCACGCATGTTTGCGTGCGCCTGTAGAGAATGCGGAGGAGTTCCGCAACCGCAAGGGGTTCCAATCATTGAATGTACAGCTGGTCTGTGACCACCGACAGCTGATCCTCGCTGTGAATGCCCAGTTTCCAGGCAGCAGCCACGATGCCTTCATCTTGTGCCAGACCTCTGTGGCAGACCTTTTCGAGGCCCTGGCTCACCCAGGAGGCTGGCTTCTCGGGGACAAGGGCTATGCTCTGTGCCCGTGGCTGATGACCCTGCTCCGTTCGCCCAGCACCCCTGCTGAAGAACGCTACAATGCGAGCCATCAAGCGACCAGGAACATTATTGAGCACACAATCGGCGTGCTGAAGCAACGGTTCCATTGTCTGGACCATTCCGTAGGTGGGCTTCAGTGCTCACCTGAGCGAGTCTCCCACTTCATAGTTGTGTGTTGCATGCTACATAACCTCGCCACCCTGAGGGCCCAGCCAATGCCACTAGACATTGAAGCACCAGCAGAGGAGGAGGAGGAGGAGGAGGAGGACCAAGATGGGAGGGAGGCAAAAACTGGAAGGGCCGTCCGTCAGAGGCTTATCAGAAGTCACTTCTAGGCCACTCTCAGGGAATGCTTGCTGCCATTCCAAGAACAGGAATGGAACCGCTCTGATACCCCAAAGCCTGTGAAGGGCAAAATGTATGTAAAGAGCAGACATGGCCATTGTAAATAAAGAAATTTGTTTATTTAACAAAATGTGCTTCCTTCCCGCATGACAAAGCAAAGGCAACAAAAAGCTAAACAAACAGACTGCCACATAAGTGGCTTGCACACCCGGGAGACTGTCCAAAACATCACTAACATTCAGACCAGCATCCTCGGCCTTGAATTCTACAAATAACAGGTAAGAGCAGCACCTTCTACTTTCTCCCCCTCGATGGTGATCTGCTTCGCTTGCGAGATTGGCCCCTTCCCTCCCTGCAGCTCCTCCGTAATGGGACCCCAGTGGCTGCAGCAAGGCTGGGGGAGGCCTGCTGACTGTCTGAAAGTGCAGATGCCCCTGAGGGATGGCCTGGATGAGCTCTGGGCTTGGAGGGCCCGGCTGCTGACTGCTCCAACTCTGCATGGGTGGAAGCAGTCTGTCCTACAGGTGGTGGCAGCTGCAGTGGAGGCATGCCAGTGGTGGCATCAGGAATGCTGTCATCCTGAGAGCGGACAGCAGCTCCCTGGTCGGCCGACACACTGGCACTCTGACGGGGCAGCACCGCAGCATGCGCAGCAATCGGCTGGTCCACAGATTGCTGGCCTGCTGTGGTGCTGCAAGGGCCCCGGGTAATCCTGCCCGATCCAGCGAGAGTGGCAGCAGTCAGTGCTCGCGTGGCCTCAATCTGCGTCTGCATGAGACCAGCGAGTGACTGCGTGGCCGCACTCAGCACTTGCATGGCAGGTGCCAGTGCTTCAGTGAAGCCCTGGACAATCCTTTCCAGTGATGTCCCGAAGTCCTGCGCACTCCTGGCCTGTGCTGCGCCGAAGTCTTGGACACTCCTTGCCAGTGTCTCGATGGATTCAGGCATCCTTGCCACTGCAGCCATGAGCTCAGTGTGCCTCAGCCCAGCCTGGGTGCTCATTTCTGCGAGGGCACGCACCTCTTCTGTGCTCTGTGCAGCAGCACTCGGGGCCCAACTCGCCCTCTGGGGAGACGGCCCCCGAGCTTCCCTACCCCCCTCGCGTTGCTGCAGGCTGCTGGTTCCTGGAGCTGGATCCTCCTCAGAGCATTCCCCCCCGCTCCCCTCCAGGGAAGTAGTCTCCCCAGTCTGCAGATGGGCTGGCTCGCCTGAGGGTGGTTCAGATGGTCCAGTTTCCTCCTGCTCATCGCCTCCCGAGTCAGTCGCAGTGGCAGCTTGAGGGCCCTGGTGATGCAGCATCTGAAAGCAGGGAGGTTGAAGAGTGGCTTTAGCGAAAGGACAGGGTGGCAGCAAGGGATGCATGTGTGCTGCAATGCTCTGACTTAGGTCCAGAGTGAAAAAGCATGCTGGTGGGGGGAACAAGTGGAAGGAGAGACTTCTTACCATCGCTGTGCACAATGGGGTCGGCAGCTCCAGAGGTGATGGGACCACTCATTCAGCTTGTAACGATCTGGTGGGCTCGCTCCTCCAGGTCTGTAAGGGTCTGCAGGTGAGGCCGGCCTCCTCCGGTACGAAGCTGTTGCCTACGGTTACTCACCAGCTTGGCCTGCAAGAGAAAGGATGGGGTGTGCGTGAGGGTGCCGGTTAGTTCCCTCAGTAACCCCTAGATGGCACCTTCACTTGTTTATTTCCCTTTGCTAATTGTTACTAGTTTCTCCTGTGTTTATTACTTAGCTGCCTTTTATCAGGTTTATTGGTTTCACCTGTTTTTTCTTGTATTTAAGTTCTGTGGTTTCTTCCCTCTGTGCTGAGTCTTGACAAGCCATTTGCCTAGTGGTAGCTTGTCTTGAGCTCCTATGTTTGTAACTGTTTACCTGTGTGATTCTAGTAAAGTACTTTTATTTAAGACTGCATACCTGCTTCTCGCCTCGTCTGTCTGCACTTGGGTCCAGAACCAGCCTCGCCCTGACAGCAAGACTGAGCCAGTATGGACCCAGCAGTGATGGAGGAATTTCATTCTATACTCTCCCATCAAGGTGCTTTCCTCGGCTGCCTTGAGCAACTTTTCCAAAGCATTTCAGACAAGGTAAATACGTGGACTCAGACCATTCAACACCCAGCCGCTGTGGCTTCTACTCAGGATGTTCCTCCTCAGTCAGTTCCTTTGGGTACTACCCCACCGGTCGCCGACCTCCAGACTCACCGAGAGCCTCGTCTACCCACGCCAGAGCGCTATGACAGTCATCCGGGCAAGTGTCACGGCTTCTTGACCCAGTGCTTCCTAGTTTTTGAACTCCAACCCTTCATGTTCCTATCATCCCCAGTTCCTGCATCGTTGCTCCCGTTGCATGGGAGATTGAGACTGTGGTGCGAGGGGCCCAACGTCAGGAGGCTGACCCTGGAGGAGGCCCTCCTCATAGCCTTTATGTTCCCAGTCAGGTGCGCGCCCAGGTCCTTCAATGGGGGCACTCTTCTCGATTGACTGGTCATCCTGGGATCCGTCAGACTCTCGAGTTCCTTAAGAGGAGGTTCTGGTGGCCCTCTATTGAAGCCGACACCCGGGCCTTTGTCTCCGCTTGTCCCATCTGTGCCCAGAACAAGACATCCCAACAACCTCCGCTTGGTCTCCTGCATCCCTTGCCCATCCCCAGCCATCCCTGGTCTCATATCGCCGTGGATTTCATCACCGGGCTACCTCCATCTGAGGGATTCACTACCATCCTAGTTGTGGTCGATCGCTTTTCCAAGGCTGCTCACTTCGTCCCTCTTGTCAAGCTTCCCTCTGCCAGAGAGACTGCCCAGCTGGTTGTCCAGCATGTCTTCCACCTCCATGGCTTGCCCCTGGATGTCGTCTCTGACCGTGGTCCCCAGTTCTCATCCAGGTTCTGGAAGGCTTTTTGTTCCCTCCTGGGCGCTTCCGTCAGTCTCTTCTCTGGGTTCCACCCACAGTCTAACGGCCAGACTGAGAGAACCAACCAAGATCTGGAGAGGGTGCTAAGAAGCTTTGTGTCCTCCAATCCTTCCACCTGGAGCAAGTATCTGGCCTGGGCGGAGTACGCGCACAATACCCTTCAAAGCTCCTCCACTGGCCTCTCACCTTTCGAATGTCAATATGGCTTCCAACCGCTACACTTCCCTGAACAGGAGAGGGAGGTAGGAGTCTCGGCTGCCCAGGGGTTCGTCCAACGCTGCCGCCGTACCTGGAGGAGGGTCCGATCCGCCTTGCAGCTCGCTTCTTCTCGGCAGAAAGTGCAGGCTGACCGACACCGCCGCCCAGCTCCTCGGTTCCGGACCGGACAGAAGGTCTGGCTGTCTACCCGGAATCTTCCGCTCCATGTGGAGTCCCGCAAGTTGGCTCCCCAATTCATTGGACCTTTTAGGATTTTGGAAAAAGTAAACCCTGTGGCCTACCGGCTCCTCCTTCCTCGGTCGATGAAGATACATCCCACGTTCCACGTCTCTCACCTCAAGCCGGTACTTACCAGTCCCTTGGTTCCTGCTTCCAGACCTCCCCTCCGCCCCGCATGATTGACGGTCAGCAAGCCTACACTGTCCGTCGCCTCCTTGATAGTCACCGGGTTAGGAGGAGCATTCAATACCTGGTCGACTGGGAGGGTTATGGTCCTGAAGAGCGTTCCTGGGTTCCGGCCCAGGACATTTTGGATCCTGAACTCATCAGGGATTTTCGCCATCGCCACCCTGATCGTCCAGGAGGAATGTCAGGAGCCGTTCCTAGGGGAGGGGGTCCTGTGAAGGTGCTGGTTAGTTCCCTCAGTAACCCCTAGATGGCACCTTCACTTGTTTTTTTCCCTTTGCTAATTGTTACTAGTTTCTTCTGTGTTTATTACTTAACTGCCTTTTATCAGGTTTATTTGTTTCACCTGTTTTTGCTTGTATTTAAGTTCTGTGGTTTCTTCCCTCTGTGCTCAGTCTTGACAAGCTGTTTGCCTAGTGGTAGCTTGTCTTGAGCTCCTATGTTTGTAATTGTTTACCTGTGTGATTCTAGTAAAGTACTTTTATTTAAGACTGCATACCTGCTTCTCGCCTCGTCTGTCTGCACTTGGGTCCAGAACCAGCCTCACCCTGACAGTGTGATGAAACATGCTGCACTGAGCTGAAATCACATGCCTCCCATGGTAGAATAGCCCTTACATTATGCTGCCCTGAGCTGACATCACATGCCTCCCATGGTAGAATAGCCCTTACATTCTGCTGCCCTGAGCTGACATCACATGCCTCCCATGGTAGAATAGCCCTTACTTTATGCACTGAGCTGAATGTGCATGTGTGTTTCCAGAAAGGGCCATGGGTGCTGGATGACAGCTGGCCATTGGGGCTCTGCACACCCTCTGGCCATAAAGTGAGGTGGAAATGGAGGGATGAAGGTAAATCTGAAAAAGGCACTAACCCTAACGACCCGAGTGAGGTCGTTGAACTTCTTCCTGCATTGCACAGGAGTCCTGGGCACCATGCTGCTGGAGGTGACTCTTTGGGAAACCTCCCTCCAAGCTCTGCGGTATTCGGTCTGATTAGGCCTCCTGCCATTCTCCGGGTACAGCACACCTCGCCGGCACTCCACCACGCCAACCAGAGCATCCAATGCACCCTCGCTGAAGCGCTGCGCTCTCTCCCTGACCCTCTCCATGTCCTTGAAGTTTTGGCTGCCACAGGTAGGTTGCCGTCGCGTTTGAGGCCTACAAGGCGCAGAGTGTGGCTGCAGATGAGAATCAATCCGCCCCTTTAAGGGCTGACCGACGCCAGCGTGTCTAGGTCCAATCGATTATTGACAGCACCTGCACTGCGTCCGCCCGTGGGGAAATTGCGTTGCGCCACCGGGTTAGCACCTTAAGACTACCATGCAGCACCTGATTTAGTGCCGCAATCACATTCAGGGGCGCTACAACCCAATATCGCTCGAGGTGGCGATCAATCGCGCCTGGCGCTAAACTTTGTGCACCGCCAGTACTAGTGCCCCAAACAGGGCGGTACCGAATTTTTCCCCCTTTGTGTCTTAATGCGAGGAGCATTCGTAATAAGGTGAATGAATTGGCTGCGCAAATAGAGGTAAACGAATATGATTTGGTTGGGATTACGGAAACGTGGCTCAAGGATGGCCAAGGCTGGGAACTCAACATCCAGGGGTAATCAATATTCAGGAAAGATAGGCAAAAAGGAAAGGGAGGTGGGGTAGCATTATTGGTTAAAGAAGGGATTAACACAATTGTAGGGAAGGATATTAGCTCTGATGATGTGGAATCTGTATGGGTAGAATTGAACAATACCAAGGGGCAGAAAACGTTAGTGCGAGTGGTATATAGACCTCCAAACAGTAAGGCGGAGGTTGGGGATGGCATTAAAAGGGAAATTAAAGAAGCGTGCAATAAGGGCACAGCAGTCATCATGGGTGACTTTAGTCTACATATAGATTGTGCTAACCAAATTGGTAACAATACTGTGGAGGAGGAATTCCTGGAGTGTTTACGGGATGGTTTCCTGGACCAATATGTCGAGGAACCAACCAGAGATCAGGCCATCTTAGATTGGGCATTATGTAACGAGAAAGGATTAATTAGCAATCTTGTTGTACGAGGCCCCTTGGGTCAGAGCGATCATAATATGATCGAATTCTTCATTAAGATGGAGAATGAAGTAGTTGACTCAGAAACTAGGGTCCTAAATTTAAATAAAGGAAACTATGATGATATGAGGCGCGAGTTGGGTAGGATTGATTGGGGAATGTCACTCAAAGGGTTGATGGTGGATAGGCAATGGCAAACATTCAAAGACCGCATGGATGAACTACAGAAAATGTTCATCCCAGTTTGGCACAAAAATAAAACAAAAAAGGTGACTCAACCGTGGCTAACAAGGGAAATTAGGGATAGCATAAGATCCAAGGAGAGGACATATAAATTGGCCAGAAAAAGCAATAATCCTGAGTATTGGGAGCAATTTAGGATTCAACAAAGGAGGACAAAGAGATTAATTAAGAAGGGGAAAATAGAATATGAGAGTAAGCTTGCAGGGAACATAAAAACTGACTGCAAAATCTTTTATAGATATGTGAAGAGAAAAAGATTGGTGAAGTCAAGCGTAGGTTCCTTGCAGTCAGAATCAGGGGAATTTATAATGGGGAACAAAGAAATGGCTAACCAACTAAATACATATTTTGGTTCTGTCTTCACAAAGGAGGACACAAATAACCTCCCAGAGATGCCGGGGAACATAGGGTCTGATGAAAGGGAGGAACTGAAAGAAATCAGTATTTGTAGGGAAATGGTGTAAGGGAAATTGATGGGATTGAAGGCCGATAAATCCCCAGGGCCTGATAATCTACATCCTAGGGTACTTAAGGAAGTGGCTCTAGAAATAGTAGATGCATTGCTGATCATCTTCCAACATTCAATGGACTCTGGAACAGTACCCATGGATTGGAGGGTAGCTAATGTTACCCCACTATTCAAAAAGGGTGGTAGAGAGAAAATGGGGAATTACAGACTGGTAAGCCTGACATCGGTAGTGGGGAAAATGCTAGAGTCCATTATAAAAGATGTAATAGCAGAGCACTTGGAAAACAATGAGAGGATTGGACAAAGCCAACATGGATTCACAAAAGGTAAATCACGCTTGACTGATCTACTGGAATTTTTTGAGGATGTAACTGGTAAAATAAATAAGGGAGAACCAGTGGATGTGATGTATCTGGACTTTCAGAAGGCCTTCGATAAGGCCCCGCATTAGAGATTAGCGTGTAAAGTTAAGGCACATGGGATTGGGGGCAAGGTATTGACTTGGATAGAGAACTGGTTGGCAGGCAGAAAGCAAAGAGTTGGAATAAACAGGTCCTTTTCTGAGTGGCAGGCAGTGACAAGTGGGGTACCGCAGGGATCGGTCCTTGGACCCCAGCTATTCACAATATATATTAATGATCTAGACAAGGGAACTAGATGTAATATCTCCAAATTTGCAGATGACACAAAGCTGGGTGGGCGTGTGTGCTGTGAGGAGGATGTCGAGAAACTCCAGGATGATTTGGACATGTTGGGTGATTGGGCAGAAACATGGCAGATGCAATATAACGTGGATAAATGTGAGGTTGACCACTTTGGTGGCAAAAACAGGAAGGCAGATTATTATCTGAATGGCAATAGATTGGGAGAAGGGGAAGTGCAACGAGACCTGGATGTCCTTGTGCACCAGTCACTGAAGGTAAGCATGCAGGTGCAGCAGGCGGTTAAGAAGGCAAATGGTATGTTGGCCTTCGTAGCGAGAGGGTTTGAGTACAGGAACAAGGATGTCTTGCTGCAGTTGTACAGGGCCTTGGTGAGACCACATCTTGAGTATTGTGTACAGTTTTGGTCGCCTTATCTGAGGAAGGATGTTCTTGCCATGGAAGGAGTTCAGCGAAGATTCACCAGGCTGATACCTGGGATGGCAGGAATGATGTATGAGGATAGATTGGGTTGATTGGGCTTGTACTCGCTAGAGTTTAGAAGAATGAGAGGTGATCTCATTGAAACTTATAAAATTCTGACAGGACTGGACAGACTAGATGCAGGAAGGATGTTCCCGATGGTCGGGGAGTCCAGAACCAGGGGACACAGTCTAAGGATAAAGGGTAGGCCATTTAGGACAGAAATGAGGAGGAATTTCTTCACCCAGAGAGTGGTGAACCTGTGGAACTCTCTACCACAGAAGCCGGTGGAGGCCAGTTCATTAAATATATTCAAGAAGGAGTTGGATATATTTCTTAAGGCTAAAGGGATCAAGGGGTATGGGGAGAAAGCAGGGGCCGGGTACTGAATTTGGATGATCAGCCATGATCGCATTGAATGTTGGAGCAGGCTCGAGGGGCCGAATGGACTACTCCTGCTCCTATCTTCTATGTTTCTATATTTCGTTGTTGTGTGCTGCATGCTGCACAACCTGGCAATCCTCAGGACCCAGCCAATGCCAGCTTACATTGGAGCACCAGCGGAGGAGGAGCAGGAGGAGGAGGAGGAGGAGGAAGATGAGGAGGATGATCATCAGCAGCACCAAGGCGGGAGGGAGGCACAAAGTGGAAGGGCCGTCCGTCAAAGGCTCATAGCAAGTCACTTCTAGGCCCCCTCTGAGGGAATGGCTTCTGCCATTCAAACAACCTGAATGAAACCATCCCGCAACCCCTAAGCCTTCCAAGGCAACAATGAGTGCAGAGACCAAACATGGACATTTTGAATACAGACACTTCTTTATTTCACAAACTGTGTCTCTTTTCCGCATGACAAAGTAATAGAATGAAACACAAAAAAAAACAGTCATTCACATAACTGGCTCTCACAACCTGGAGACAATGCCCAAAACAGTAACAAAAATTTGACCACGAACCTCAGCCTTCAATAAAACAATAAAATACATTTTGCCACACCTCCTACTTTTTGCCCTTCGAGGGTGATCTGCTTCCCTTGCAAAATTGCCCCCTTCCCACCCTGCAGCTCCTCTGTAATGGGACCCCAGTGGCTGGAGCAAGGTTGGGGGAAGGCTGCTGAGTGTCAGAAACTGAGACTGCAGATGCCCTTGAGGGACGGCCTGGACCAGCTCTGGGCCTGGAGGGCCCGGCTGCTGACTGCACCAACTCTGCATGGGCGGCAGCAGTCTGTCCTACAGGTGGTGGCAACTGCAGTGGAGAAGTGCCAGTGGTGGCAGCAGGAATGCTGTCATCTTGAGAGAGGATAGCAACTCCCTGCTCGACCGACACACTGGCACTCCCACGGGGCAGCACTTCAGCATCCGAAGCAATCTGATGGAGCACAGATTGCTGGCCTGCTGCGGCGTGGTGAGAGCCCTGGGGAAATCTGCCCAATCCAGCGAGGGTGACAGCAGTCAGTGCTCGCGTGGCCTCAATCTGCGTCTGCATGAGACCAGCCGCTGACTGCATTGCAGCACTTAGCATTTGCGTGGCAGCCGCCTGTGCTACAGTGAAGTGCTCCACACTCCTTGCCAGTGATTCAATGGATTTGGGCATCCTTGCCATTGCAGCCACGAGCTCAGTGTGCCTTTGCTCCGCCTGGGCGCTCATTTCAGTGAGGACCCGCTCCTCGTCTGCGTCCAGTGCAGCAGGGCTTGAGGGCATACTCTCCATCCGGGGAGAAGGCCCCCGAGCTTCCCTCACCCCCTCACGTTGCTGCAGCCCGCTGGGTCCTGAAGCTTCACCCTCATCAGACCATTCCCCCCTGCTCCCCTCCAGGGAAGGCGTGTCCCCAGTATGGGCATGGGCTGTCTTCATAGAGGGTGGCGCTGATGGTCCAGCTTCCTCTTCCTCCTCGCCTTCAGCTCCACTCTCACTGGCAGCTTGAGGGCCCGTCTCCTCACCTGATGAATCACCATCTGAAAGCAGGGAGGTACAAGAGTGGCTTTAGCGTGAGGACAGGGTGGCAGCAAGGGAGGCATGAGTGCAGCGATTTAATGATTTGGATTGAAAGTGTCAAAGGCTGCTGTTGTGAGGAACAAGTGGAAGGAGAGAGGACAAAAAGGTGATGACCTTACCATTGCTGTCCAGAACGTGGTCGGCATTTCCGGTGGCGACAGGACCAATCAGCCACTTGCCACAATCCTGTGGACGCGCTGCTCAAGATCGCTGAGGGCTTGAACATGAGGCTGCCCTCCACCGGTCCTTTGCTCCTGTCTCCTATTATGAGAAGGCTTGGCCTGCAAGAAAAAGGACAGCGTCTGTGTAAATATGCAGCCATGACCTTGCCTGAAATGCCTCCCATGGTTGAATAGCCCTTACTGTTTGCAGCCATGATCTTGCCTGAAATGCCTCCCATGGTTGAATAGCCCTTACAGTATGCAAAGTGTGGAATGTGCATGTGTGTTTCATGAAAGGGCCATAGGTGTTGGATGAGTGTTGGGCATTGGGGCTTTCAAGACCCTCTGGCCATAAAGTGAGGTGGAGATGGAGGGATGAAGAGGTTTTAAAAAAAAGGCACTCACCCTGACGACACGAGTGAGGTCGTTGAACTTTTTCCTACATTGCACATGGGTCCTAGGCACAATGCTGCTTGAGGACACTCTCTGAGCCACCTCCCTCCACACTTTCCTGTACTCGCTTGGCAAAGGCCTCCTGCCACTCTCTGGGTACAGAATGGATCTTTTGCGCTCCACCCCACGAACCAGAGCCTCCAAAGCCCGCTCGCAGAAGCGCTGCGCTCGTTCTCTGGCCCTTTCCATAGTGTCTGGCTGCTAGATTTAGCCACAGGTCTGCCCAGGTCGAGATTCAAGGCTCCACTGAGCAGGGTGTGGCTGCAGAGCAAGATCGACCCTCCCCTTTAAGAACTGTGTGTCTGTGTTCAATCGCTAACTGACAGCACCTGCGCTGCTCCCGTCCTCTGAGGTAGTGCCTCGCTCCTCGGCCTTAGCGCCTTAAGAGAGTTGTGTAGCGCCTGATTTAGCGCTCCAATCACCTCCAGGGGCGATAAAAGCCAAGTTTGCTGTCGGAGGCGATAATTAGTGCCAGGCGCTAATCTTTGCGCCCGGCAGATAATTGCGCCCCATATGGGGCGATACCGAATTTCTCCCCCTTGTTCTCTGAATGGCAGGATGGGACAAGTGGTGCTCCCCAGAGATGTGCCCCACTCCACATTGACCCTTTGGACTTTGCTCGTGAAGCAACAATCACCGCCTCTCTCCACATTTCCCTCCAAAATATCCATTAATTAGCTAACAAGGTCCTTGCTATCCAAGTTCTTGTTGTGGATGATTGCATTAACATCATGAATTTGACTGAAACTTGGCTCATGGGTGGCGACATCTTGCTCCTTACTGAAGTCTCCCTATCTGGCTATACATTTCACCACTTGTCCCACCCAAACCGCCGCTGTGGCAGTGTGGCCCTTATCACCAAATCACACCGTCATCTCTCCCCCTACTCCTCTGGCACCTTCTCTGCCTTTGAGGCTCTTGCCTCTCCTTTTAAATCTTTGCTGTCTACCAACCCCCCAGCCTCATCCCAAGTTTCTCCTCGAGAGAGCCTCCCTTCCTCCCTCAGCCTCTGTACTGAGTGACTCCTCATCCTCAGTGATTTAAATCCCCATCTCAACTCACCTTGCCCTCTCTGCTCTGATTTCACTGTCATCCCTAAACCTCTCTTACCCATGTTCACAGGCACTCATCAACCTTGCCATCTCACTTGGTCTCTCTACTCCCATGGTCTTGATCACAGACAAGGCCATATCCTTGTATCCCTCACCACCCACACCTTCCTACCTGCTCCCAATCCAACTTCCTTCTGTATCAGCTGTGGGAAAACACTTGAAGGAGGAGAAGGTGCCAGAGGAGTAGGAAGAGAGATGAATGCATGATTATGTGAAGGCGTTAGCCATGGCTCAGTTGGGAGCACTCTCATCTCTGAGTCAGAAGATTGTCGGTTCACGTAACACTCCAGTTACATGAGCAAACAATATAGGCCGACATTCCCAGTACAGCACTGAGAGAACGTTGCACAGTCGGAGGTGTTTTCTTTCAGATGAGATGTTAAGCTAAGACCCCATCTGCCCTATCGGGTGGATGTAAAAGATCCCTTGGCACTATTTCAAACAAGAACAGAGCAATTCTCCCTGGTGTCCTGGCCAATATTTATCCCTCAACCAACATCACTAAAAAACAGATTCTCGGACAGCAGGTGCTGATAATGGTTCTGCTTTAACCATTTACACCTCCTCTGGACCCATCTTTTATTTCCTTATTTGTCCCAGTACCATCCCCTTTTGCCTTGAACCACCATCCCTTCTGTTTTTAATCACTCCTGCTCTCCACCCTATCATAGAGCTTCCTTTTTGTTCTTTCCTCCCCTCCCCCCTTTCCCTGCCTCTGTATTTGTTTATGAACGTTATAGGTGGCAATTTTCACTGAATACTATAGGCGCTAAAGAGTTGAAGAGGTGGCCAAGGTGGGGTCTTAAGCTGAAACTCTGATTTAGCCCACGTTTAGTGCAAGACGTCATCTTGATAAAGGAGTTGAAGCTAGCGCGAGGAGTGGCTGCCGGAGGCTTGTTAAACAGGTGGTTGCTACTTAAAATGTCTGCTAGCGCTCATTAAAGAGGCTGCACGGCATTTTGGTGGCTAGCGCTTCAACTAACGCCCTCTCCTAACAGCAACCTGCTGTTTGGGAGTAAACATGGCTTTGATGACGATTTCAAGCGCTACTTAAAGGGATATTCACCACTTCAAGAGATACTCACCATTTCATGGTCATTGCTGCTGGAGCTGTGAAGAGAACCCCTGAAACATATCGGGAGACTCTTTGAGACACTTTGCCAAGACTTCATCAACACTTGAGCAACATTTATTCTGCAAATTCTCTGAGGACTTGACATAAAAATAGTAAGTGCTGTGCAACTCCACCTGATTGGAACACTTTATAGGAGTCACCAGGAGAAAGGGAGTGTTTGGTCATGGACATCTTGCTAGGGATCCCTCTTGGTCTGGACGAGGAATGGGAGGAGGACACGAGGCCAGGCAGAGTAGAACCAGCTGCTGCAGGAGAGAGGGACAGGAGGGCGAGGTGGCGTCCTTCCCCGCTGCGGGTACAGGACATCCTTCCTCCTCTGGACTTCCTCCACCAGTGCAGCATCCGAGAACCTGAACGCCCTCTCCCTCGGTCCCTGAGCCATCCTGCAACGTGCCGCTGTCTGCCAGCCAGAGCACTCCACAACTTCAGTGGAAGTGGGTGCGTGGAGCATAATACAGTCAAGCAGAGTCAGCATGGTTTTATGAAAGGGAAATCATATTTGACAAATCTGCTGGAGTTCTTTGAGGATGTAACGAGCAGGGTGGATAAAGGGGAACCAGTGGATGTGGTGTATTTGGATTTCCAGAAGGCATTCAATAAGGTGCCACATAAAAGGTTGCTGCATAAGATAAGAGCTCACGGGGTTGGGGGTAATATATTAGCATGGATAGAGGATTGGCTAACTAACAGAAAACAGAGAGTCGGGATAAATGGGTCATTTTCCGGTTGGCAAACGGTAACTAGTAGGGTGCCGCAGGGATCAGTGCTGGGGCCTCAACTATTTACAATCTACATTAATGACTTGGATGAAGGGATCGAGTGTAATGTAGCCAAGTTTGCAGATGATACAAAGATGGGTGGGAAAGCAAGTTGTGCAGAGGACTCAAAGAATCTGCAAAGGGATATAGACAGATTAGGTGAGTGGGCAAACATTTGGCAGATGGAGTATAATGTGGGAAAGTGTGAGATTATCCACTTTGGTAAGAAAAAGAAAAAAGCAAATTATTATTTAAATGGAGAGAGATTACAAAATGCTGCAGTACAGAGGGACCTGGGGGTCCTTGTGCATGAAATACAAAAAGTTAGCATGCAGGTACAGCAAGTAATCAGGAAGGCAAATGGAATGTTGGCCTTTATTGCAAGGGGGATGGAGTATAAAAGCAGGGAAGTCCTGCTACAACTGTACAGGGTATTGGTGAGACTACACCTGGAGTACTGCGTACAGTTTTGGTCTCCTTATTTAACGAGGGATATACTTGCATTGGAGGCAGTTCAGAGAAGGTTCACGAGGTTGATTCCTGGGATGAAGAGGTTGACTTATGAAGAAAGATTGAGCAGGTTGGGCCTATACTCATTGGAGTTTAGAAGAATGAGAGGTAATCTTATTTAAACATATAGGTGGAAAAATTCAGTTGGTTTGCGCCTCCCATTAGCGCCTTAAGAGGGCGCTAATGGGGCGCAAAGCTACTTGCGCCTGGGCACGGCGATATCTGCGCCTCTCGTGAAATTGACCGGACATTTTGTGGCGGCGCTAAACACTACTGCCCGATCTCCTGCGCACGCAGATCTTGACGTCATTCGAGCGTGCAACGCCCTTGGGGCGCCCCGGAACGGAAATTGAGTGGCGCCCCCCTCCTTTCCTCCTGGCGCAACCACCGACAGGTAGACTGGAACGCTTCCCAGTCGCTGTGGGGCTGGGGGGGCGTTATTTAAAGGGGGCCTCTTCCTGGCTTTTTCTGTGGTAGACATTTTTGCACCACTCGTTCTGAGAGAGAGAGAGAGAGAGCGAGGTTTTGAGAGAGACAAAGAGAGACTTCTGCATTGAGTCAACGCTGTGTGAAGTAGTTTTGGCTACTGAGCATAAATTTTCAGGTACTTTGGTTTTTGACCTTCATTACTGATGTGCCTCAATAATCCCGAGACTCGATGTTAGCGAAACAAAACAAGGCTTTTATTAACTTAGAAGATAACACGCAGTGGAGAGAGGTATCTTCCCTGGAGGTCTGCAGTACTGGCTGTGAGGCCAGACTGAGCTGGCTTACATAGAGGCCAGGTATGGGCGGAGCCCTACACACAACACATTCCATACATTCCAATACACAATACAATGGTGAGGAGAAACCTGAAACCAACCACAGTCACAGGCAATACAATGGTAAGGGGGAACCTGAAACCAACCACAGTCACAGGCAGTGATGAATGGAATATTTCATCACATTCACCCCTTCTATAGATTTAGTCTGTTCGGGGGTTTGGTAGTCCTCTGCGACCGACGTGGCTGTTGTGGTGTCGCGGGTGTCGGCTGGGTGTCCCCGGTGGCCTCCTGGGTCTCTGCCGGGGGTGCCGCCAGGGTTGTTGAAGGGGTAGTTGGTGGGGGTGCCGTTGGTCGATGTTCTTCCGGGGGTGATGAAAGAGTAGTGGGTGGGTAAGAGTTGCTGTGGTCGTTGTTGCTGCTATTGCCGTGGTTGTTGTCGTTACCGGCTGGGGCGACGTCTTTTATTGACACGGTGTCCTCCCTTCCGTCGGCGTGCCGGACATACGCGTACTGGGGGTTGGCGTGGAGTAGGTGCACTGGCTCCACGAGAGGGTCCGTCTTATGGCCCCTCACATGCCTTCACACGAATACCGGACCCGGGGTGGAGAGCCATGACGGCATGGATACGCCTGAGGTGGATTTCCGGGGGAAGCTAAACATTCGTTCATGAGGCGTGGCATTGGTGGCAGTACACAATAGCGACCGTATCGAATGGAGCACATCTGAGAGGACTTCCTGCCAGTGGGAGATAGGGAGGCCCTTGGTCCTTAGAGCTAGAGTGACTGCTTTCCATACTGTCCCGTTCTCTCGCTCCACTTGACCGTTACCCCGGGGGTTGTAGCTGGTGGTACGGCTCGTGGCGATACCCCTGGACAGCATGTACTGGCGTAGCTCTTCACTCATGAAGGACGCCCCCCTATCCGTGTGGATGTAGCTCGGCATACCGAACAGGCAGAACAGGCTGTTGAGGCATTTAATGACCGTGGCGCTGGTCATGTCTGGGCAGGGGAAGGCGAATGGGAACCGGGAGTATTCGTCCACAATGTTCAGGAAGTAAACATTGCGGTCGACGGACGGGAGGGGGCCCTTGAAATCGAAGCTGAGCCGCTCAAAGGGCCGTGTAGCTTTGATTAAGTGGGCTCTATCAGGGTGGTAGAACCGAGGCTTGCACTCAGCGCAAGTGCGGCAGTTCCTGGTCAGAGACCGAACTTCCTCAATCGAGTAGGGTAAGTTGCGGGACTTTATGAAGTGGAACAGCCGCGTGACCCCTGGGTGGCAGAGGTCGTTGTGGAGGGTCTGTAGCCGATCCCCGGTGGCGCTGGCACACATCCCTCGTGAGAGGGCATCTGGGGATTCGTTAAGGGCCCCTGGCCGGTAAATGATGTCATACTCGAAGGTGGAGAGCTCGATCCGCCACCTAAGAATCTTATCATTTTTGATCTTCCCCCTCTGTTTATTATTGAACATAAACGCTACCGACCGCTGGTCGGTAAGTAGGGTGAAGCGTTTGCCGGCTAGGTAGTGGCGCCAGTGGCGCACTGCCTCCACGATGGCTTGGGCCTCCTTTTCCACGGTGGAGTGTCTGATCTCGGGCCCTTGGAGGGTCCTCGAGAAGAAAGCTACGGGCCGCCCCGCCTGGTTGAGGGTGGCCGCCAAGGCAAAGTCAGACGCATCACTTTCCACTTGAAATGGAGTGTTCTCGTCCACTGCCTGTAGCGTGGCCCGCTCAATATCCTGCTTAATGCTTTTGAAGGCGGCGTGGGCCTCAGCAGAGAGCGGAAAAGAGGATGCTTTCAAGAGGGGGCGGGCTTTGTCGGAGTAGTTGGGGACCCATTGGGAATAATAAGAAAATAACCCCAGGCACCTTTTCAGGGCTTTGGGAGTGTTGGGCAGGGGCAGCTCCCGTAGGGGGCGCAATCGGTCGGGGTCTGGTCCGATTTCCCCATTCTCCACCACGCTGCCTAGTATGCAGAGGCGCGTGGTGTTGAAAATGCACTTGTCCTCGTTGTAGGTGAGGTTGAGTTTTTGTGCGGTTTTCAGGAACCTCTCGAGGTTCGAGTCGTGATCCTGCTGGTTGTGACCGCAGATGGTGACGTTGTCGAGGTAGGGGAAGGTTGCCTGCAAGTGGTGGTCATCGACCATGCGATCCATCTCCCTCTGGAAGACCGAGACCCCATTCGTCACCCCAAAGGGGACTCTGAGGAATTGGTAGAGGCGTCCGTTCGCCTCGAAGGCGGTGTACGGGCGGTCCTCTGGTCTGATAGGGAGCTGGTGGTACGCTGACTTGAGGTCGATGGTGGAGAACACCCGGTATTGGGCGATTTGGTTCACCATTTCTGATATGCGGGGTAGCGGGTAGGCGTCTAGTTGGGTGTACCTGTTGATTGTTTGGCTATAGTCGATCACCATCCGTTTCTTCTCGCTACCCCTTACTACCACCACTTGGGCACGCCACGGGCTATTGCTGCATTCAATAATGCGCTCTTTCAGGAGCCTGTCTACCTCGGTTGCGATAAACCGCCTGTCCTCCCAGCTGTACCTCCTGCTTTTGGTCGCTATTGGCTGGCAGTTAGGGGTAAGGTTCGCGAATAGCGAAGGCGGCTTTACCTTCAGGGTAGCCAGGCCGCACACTGTGAGGGGCGGCTGGGACCCACCGTACTTGAGCGTGATGCTTTGGTGGTTGCACTGGAAATCCAGGCCCAAGATCACGCTCGCGCATAGATTCTTCATGATTAATACTTTAAAATTATCGTATACAGTCCCGTTAACGGACAATTGTACCGTGCAGTAACCCAGAATGGTCGATGTCTGGGTTTTATCAGCCATAGAGATGGTACCCCGAGTAGGGACCACCTTTAGGGAGAGTTGTCGTGCCAGTTCCGGGTGGATAAAACTCTCCGTGCTTCCACTGTCAATTAAACATTTAACCCCGCACCCGTTTACCTCGATGTCCACCATTGATTTGGATAGCGGGTGGGGCCTGGTCTGGTCCACTGTGACCGATGCCACTGTAGGGCCCTGATCGAGACAAGATGGCGTCCGCGCTGTCTGCTCACAAGATGGCGGACCCCACGAGGTCGGGCAAGATGGCGTCCAAGATGGCCGCTCCCACGGCGCACACGCGGCGGTGGTGGGTTTTGGTTTTCCAGCGGGGTTCCCGCTGCACACCTTCCCAAAGTGCCCCTTCTTACCGCACTTAAAGCAGGTGGTGCCTTTCGCCGGGCACAGGTTTCTGGTGTGCTTTGGCTGCCTGCAGAAGTAGCAGTTGGGTCCCCGACGCGTCGCGGCTGTCGTAGGGCTTCTGGGGGGAGAGCGGGGCCCCGACGGTGTCGGGCTGCCGGGCGGGGAAGATGCCTTCCAAGATGGCGGCGCCCTTGGTGCACACGTGGCGGCGTGGACGGCGCGGGCTGAAGAGTAGGCGTCCGAGTTTCTCTGGGCCACATCCAGGGATCGCGCGGTGTCCGCAGCTTGTTTCAGGTCCAATCCCATTTTTTCCAGCAGCCTTTGCCGGATGTAAGTGGAGCTGAGGCCTGTGATAAAGGCATCGCGAACAAGCTCGTCGGTGTACACTGCGGCTTTTAAATCTCGGCACTTGCAGTCTTTGCCAAGCATTTTCAGGGTGCCTAGGAACTCCTCCACCGATTCCCCAGGTCGCTGTGCGCGAGTGGCGAGCAGATGCCTAGCATACACCTCATTCGTAGGCTGCTGGTAATGCGCCTTTAAGATGTCGCAGGCGGCCAGGTACGTGTCGGCCTCTTGGATGAGGGGGTAAACCCGGTGGCTTACCCAATTCCGCAGAATTCCGAGTTTCATACTCGCAGCGTCCGTAGCGTCTTTGACGGCTGCGGAATTGTCCAGGAAGAATTCCATACACATAAACCAGTGTCCGAAGCGTGCTGATGCGTCCGGAGCATGCTGATCCAAATCCAAACGTTCGGGTTTCAGGAGTTGATCCATTGTGTTGAAAAATAAGTTAATAAAATTGATGTGCCTCAATAATCCCGAGACTCGATGTTAGCGAAACAAAACAAGGCTTTTATTAACTTAGAAGATAACACGCAGTGGAGAGAGGTATCTTCCCTGGAGGTCTGCAGTACTGGCTGTGAGGCCAGACTGAGCTGGCTTACATAGAGGCCAGGTATGGGCGGAGCCCTACACACAACACATTCCATACATTCCAATACACAATACAATGGTGAGGAGAAACCTGAAACCAACCACAGTCACAGGCAATACAATGGTAAGGGGGAACCTGAAACCAACCACAGTCACAGGCAGTGATGAATGGAATATTTCATCACAATTACTTTGATTGCCAAGAGACTTAGGGGGCTGCACTAATTGGGGGCGTCGTCCTGCGCCAGCAGAATCGGAGGCCACAGAAACGCAGAGAGAGAGTGGCAATCATGGCCAGACAGAAGAGGGCCAACAGGCGTCTGTACAGGAGACCTTATCCTCCCAGGGTATTTCGCCAACAACTCTCATACATTAATATGTCTGAGGAGCAGTGTTTGCGAAGGCTGCGCTTCAGCAAGGAGGTGGTCACTGAGCTCTGCCACCTGCTGCAGCCAGATCTGTAGCTTCAACTGAGGAGCAGGACATCACTGTCGGTGGCAGTGAAAATAACAGTGGCTCTCAACTTTTATGCCACCGGCTCATTTCAATCAGCTACTGGGGACATTGCCAACACCTCCCAGTTCGCAGTCCATTTCTGCATCCATCAGGTCACAAATGCCCTCTATAAAAGGAGATGAGAATACATCTCTTTCCCCATGACCCCGAATGCGCTATGGGCTTTGCGAGGATAGCGGGCTTCCCCATGGTGCAGGGCGCCATTGACTGCACGCATGTGGCTTTGCATGCTCCGCATGAGAATGCAGAGGGTTTCCCTAACCGAAAGGGGTTCCATTCCTTAAACGTGCAGTTGGTCTGTGACCACAGACAGCTGATACTCGCTGTCAATGCCTGTTATCCTGGCAGCAGCCACGATGCATACATCCTGTGCCAGACTACTGTGGCAGAACTTTTCCAGGCACTGCATCACCCAGGTGGTGGGGACAAGGGATATCCACTGTGCACCTGGCTGATGACACCGCTCCGTACGCCCAACACCCCTGCTGAGCTGTGGTACAACGAGAGCCACCTAGCTACCAGGAACATCGTTGAGCACACAATTGGGGTGCTCAAGCAACCGTTCTGCTGTCGGGACCATTCTGGAGGAGCCCTGCAGTACTCGCCTGAGCGAGTCTCCCTCTTCGTTGTTGTGTGCTGCATGCTGCATAACCTGGCAATCCTCAGGACCCAGGCAATGCCACCAGGCCTTGGAGCACCACCAGAGGAGGAAGAGGAAGATGAGGAGGATTGTCATCAGCAGCACCAAGGCGGGAGGGAGGCCCACAATGTAGAAACTGGAAGGGCCGTCCATCAACGGCTGATAGCAAGCCGCTTCTCGGTCCCTGCTGAGGAAATGGCTTCTGCCATTGAGAACAACATGAATAAAACCAACCCGCAACCCCTAAGCTGGCCAAGGCAGCAATGATTGCAAAGACCAAACATGTACATTTTGAATACAAAAACGTATTTACTTTGCAAACTCTGTGTGTGTCATTTCCTCATGACAAACTAATAGAAAGGAACACAAAAAAACAGCCATTAACATAACTGGTTCTCACAACCTGGAGATAATGTCCAAAACACTAAACAAAAGTTTGACCACGAACCTCGGCCTTTAATAAAAAAATGACCAACATTTTGTCACACCTCCTACTTTTTGCCCTTCGAGTGTGATCTCCTTCCCTTGCGCACTTCCCCCCTTCCCACCCTACTGCTCCTCCGTAATGGGACCCCAGTGGCTGCAGCAAGGCTGGCGGAAGGCTGCTGATTGTCAGAACCTGAGACTGCAGATGCCCTTGAAGGATGGCCTTGACCAGCTCTGGGCCTGGAGGGCCCGGCTGCAGACTGCACCAACTCTGCATGGGCAGCAGCAGTCTGTCCTACAGGCGGTGGCAAGTGCAGTGGAGAAGTGACAGTGGTGGCAGCAGGAATGCTGCCATCTTGAGAGAGGATAGCAACTCCCTGCTCGACCGGCACACTGGCACTCCCACGGGGCAGCACCTCAGCATCCGGAGCAACCTGCTGGAGCACAGATTGCTGGCCTGCTGCAGTGAGAGCCCCGGGGAAATGTGTCCGAACCAGCAGCAGTCAGTGATCGCGTGGCCTCAATCTGAGTCTGCATGAGAGCAGTCAGAGATGGGGTCACGGCAGCCAGTGACTGAATTGCAGCACTAAACATTTGCGTGGCATCCACCTGTGCTACAGCGAAGTGCTCCACACGCCTTGCCAGTGATTCAATGTATTCAAGCACCCTTCCCCCTGCACCCAGGAGCTCACACCACCTGGGTGTACATTTCAGCGAGGAGCCGCGCCTTCTCAATGTCCAGTGCAGTAGGACACGGTGGCCTACTCTCCCTCTGGGGAGAAGGCCCCCAAGCTTCCTACCCCCATCACGTTGCTGCAGCCCGCTGGGTCCTGGAGCTTCACCCTCATCAGACCCTTCCCCCCTGCTCCCCTCCAAGGAAGGCATGTTCCCAGTGTGGGCATGGGCTTCCTCGGGAGAGGGTGGCGCTGATGCTCTGGCTTAATCTTCCTCCTCGCCTGCAGCTTCACTTCCATTGGCAGCTTGAGGGCCCGTCTCCTCAGCTGGTGAATCACCATCTGAAAGCAGGGAGGTACAAGAGTGGCTTTAGCGTGAGGACAGGGTGGCAGTAAGGGAGGAATGAGTGCAGTGATTTAGTAAGTTGGATTGAAAGTGTCAAAGACTGGTGTTGTGAGGGACAAGTGGAAGGAGAGAGGACAAAAAGGTGATGACCTTACCATTGCTGTCCAGAACGGGGTCAGCTTCTCCAGTGGCGACGGGACTGATCACCCGGCTTGCCACAATCCTCTGGACGCGCTCCTCAAGATCGCTGAGGGGTTGCAGCTGAGGCCGCCCTCCACCCGTCTGTTGCTGCTGTCTCCTATTATGAGCTAGCTTGGCCTGCAAGAAAAAGGACGGCGTCTGAGTAAATATACAGCCATGGTCTTACCTGATGTGCCTCCCATAGGTGAATAGCCCTTACCGTATGCAGCCATGGTCTTGCCTGATGTGCCTCCCATAGGTGAATAGCCCTTACTGTATGCAAAGTGTGGAATGTGCATGTGTGTTTCATGAGAGGGCCATAGGTGTTGGATGCGTGTTGGGCATTGGGGTTTTAAGACCCGCTGGCCATAGAGTGAGGCTGAGATGGAGGGATGGAGAGGTATTGACAAAAAGCCACTCACCCTGACGACCCGAGTGAGGTCGTTGAACTTTTTTCTACATTGTATATGGGTCCTGGGCACCATGCTCCTGGAGGAGACGCTCTATGCCACCTCCCTCCACACTCTTCTGTAATCGCACGGCAAAGGCCTCCTGCCACTCTCTGGGTACAGTATTGATCTTCTGCGCTCCACTGCGCCAACCAGAGCCTCCAAGGCCCGCTCGCTGAAGCGCTGTGCTCGCTCCCTGGCCCTCTCCATAGTCCTTGACTGCAAGATTTAGGCACAGGTCTCTCCAGGCCGAGATTCAAGGCTCCAATGAGCAGGGTGTGGCTGGAGAGCAAGATCGATCCTCCCCTTTAAGAACTGTCTGGCGCCAGTGTGTCTGTGTTCCATGGCTAACTGACATCACCTGCGCTGTACCCGTGCTCTGAGGTAGCACCTCGCTCCTCGGCCTTTGCACCTTAAGACAGGTGTGTAGCGCCTGATTTAGCGCTCCAATCAACTCCAGGGGCGATAAAAGCCAAGTTTGCAGTCAGAGGCGATAATTAGCGCCAGGCGCCAAACTTTGCGCACAGCCGATAATCGCGCCCCAAATGGAGCGATACTGAATTTTTCCCCCATAAGATACTGAGGGGGCTCGACAAGGTAGATGCAGAGAAGATGTTTCCCCTCGTGGGTGAATCTAGAACTGGGGGCATAGTTTCAGAATAAGAGGTTGCCCATTTAAAACTGAGATGAGGAGGAATTTCTTCTCTCAGAGAGTCGTAAATCTGTGGAATTGTCTGCCCCAGAGAGCCATGGAGGCTGAGTCATTAAATACATTTAAGGTGGAGATAGGCAGATTTTTGAACAATAAGGGAGTGATGGGTTATGGGGAGCGGGCAGGGAAGTGGAGCTGAACCCAAGATCAGACCAGCCATGATTTCATTAAATGGCGAAGCAGGCTCGAGGGGCCAAATGGCTAACTCCTGCTCCTATTTCTTATGTTCTTATGAGCCCACATACACTGCTCCATGAAAATTGCGTCCAATCAACACTTGAGTGCTAAACCTGCAGGTGTCTGTTAAGTAACTCCAGGCAAGTTCAAATTGTGGCAATCAGAATTTAGGACCAAAATTGTGTGCTAAATCCAGACTTTCAAACGGGTTAGTCTTATTAGCACTGCATCCATTTAGTGCCTGTTTTCACCCTTTGGCCAAAATAACCCCCCAAATCTCTAACTTCTTCCAGTTCTGATGAAAGGTCATCGCCCTGAAACATTTCTTTTTCCACAGATGCTGCCTGACCTGTTAAGTGTTTCCAGCATTTTCTGTTTTTATATCAAAATAGCTGGATCTGATGAAACATTGATTTAAAAAGAAAAGCTATCCGAACATAAGAAAGTTGTCCTGATGGTTCAGTTGATAGGCAGCATACAACCGAGGTATACATTGCAAAAGATCCCAAGTTCCTCCCTTAATCGAATAAAAAAACATTCTCGGGATATGGGCGTCGTTGGCAAAGCCAGCATTTATTGCCCATCCCTAGATGCCCTTAAGAAGGTGGTGGTGGGCCTTCTTCTTGAACCGCTGCAGTCCGTGTGGTGAAGGTACTCCCACAGTGCTATTAGGTAGGGAGTTCCAGGATTTTGACCCAGTGACTATGAAGGATTGGCGATTTATGTCCAAGTCAGGATGGTGTGCGACTTGGAGGTGGTGGTGTTCCCACGCACCTGTTGCCCTTGTCCTTCTAGGTGGAAGAGGTCGCAGGTTTGGGAGGTGCTGCGGAACAAGCCTTGGTGAGTTGCTGCAGTACATCTTGTAGATGGTACACACCGCAGCCACGGTACGCCGGTGATGGAGGGAGTGACTGTTCAAGCTGATGGGTCAGGTGCCAAACAAGCAGACTGGCATTTACTACCTTGTGTGGTTCCTTGCCTCAGCTTTTAAAAAAATCATTATGATTTTATTGCCGAAAACTACATTTGAACTTTTGAAACTAAAGCACTTGAATCGCATTCCAGGCAGTGGTGAGTTGCTGACTTGTTTTAGGCACAAGCCCTCACTGTCTTGGCATTGGGTCGGCTCCTTTAAAAACTTGAAGATAGCTCCAGAGTAGGTTGTCCACAACACCCACTGATAAGAGAGCTGGAAATATCTGTATAATGAGTTTTTCAATGGAGCCAGCTAGTCGATGATTACCCACAGCTATCTTTTATTGCCCTCTTGCCTACACTGTTCCATTCCAAGGTCTCTCTGAATTCCCTCGATGTGTGAAGGAAATTGGCAGGCAAAGTTAAGGTGACGATCAAATGGTCACATGAAAAATAGATGCATTGTTTCCCCGATAGAACAAATTGTGAAGAGACAGGACAATTTATCTTTCCCTGTGTTAAACCCAGGGGCATTGAGGCCCCCACTGCAGTCTGTGGCTGATGGCTCCTGTTTATCATTTGCTTGGGCTGGAGCTTTCAAAAGGAGAGATACCACATCCATTTTAAGTGACAGTCAGCAAATAGCCCTGTGCTTTCAGATAAAGTAAGGCAAGAGTTTCGGTGCAAATGCAAACAGAGTGGTGTCACGCTAAATCTAAAAGCCACTTTGTGGTGAGGCTTCAAACCATCTGCTGCTGTGAACTGTTAGGCAGTTGCAGCTGGAAAAAAAGGGGGCCGTGTATCAGTGGTAGCCTGCACTTAAAAGTAAGGGCTGTTTGAATTAATTTTCAGAACTGGTGGCTGAAGAGAGAAATGAGGACTTGATGATAGACTGAAGTAGCCTGGGAGCCATTAGACTGAATGAACCCAGAGCTGGCCCTGACAACTCATCTAAATGTGTTGTAGCAATCTTGGATGCTTTTCAGAATAGCTTTCTAAGAGGACCCAGAGGGACGACACAATATTCCTTTAAGCGTAGATACTGCAATGCAATTTGAGGCTAGGGGAATTTCATCGTTCAGCTTGGTGAAAAATTATTCTGGTCTCATCAGAGCAGTCATTAGCCTGCACATTTGCACTTAGGAAGTATGAGCCAAACTAGCAGACCTTCCATGGCATTGCTCAAGGACAAAACTTGTAATGAAAAGCATACTTTAACATATTACAAGTCAATCTATTTTTATCATAGAATCATATAGCACAGAAGGAGGCCATTCGGCCCACCGTGCCCCCGCTGGCTCTTTGAAAGAGCTATCCATATAGTCCCACTCCCCTGCTCTTTCCCTAAAACACTGCAAATTTTTCATGTATATATCCAATTTCCTTTTGAAAGTTACTATTGAATCTGCTTCTACCACCCTTTCAGGCAGTGCATTTCAGTTCATAAAAACTCGCTGCGTAAAGTCAATTCTCCTCACCTACCCTCTGTTTCTTTTGCCAGTTGACCTAAATCTGTGTCCTCTGGTTACCAACCTTCCTACCAGCGAAAACAGTTTCTCTGACTATCCTATCAAAAACCTTCATAATTTTGAACACCTCTATTAAATCTCCCCTTAACCTTCTCCGCTCTGAGGAGAACAATCCCAGTTTCTCCAGTCTCTCCACAAAACTGAAGTCCCTCATCCCTGTTACACACAGGGAATCAATACCAAATGCAGTCTTCAGAGGAAGCAATGTTTAAAGGTGGGGGATAATGGGACTAGGATGCACAGATGTATTTCAGTACCCATGTTATGCATTTCTTTTTTATCTATCTATTAATATATTAATAATCTTATGTATGCACTTCCTGATAATTTTTTCCATTCTAAATTCCTACGTCCACATTTATAATGGGAGCTACCTTTGTAAACTAGTCACGCTGTAATTCTGACCTCCTGACAATGGTGGCGCTCCACTAGAAGGACATCAGTACAACGTTGTAATGTATATACCTTTAAGAGGGGAACTATCTTTTACAGCTCATGTATACTGCAGTACCGGCAGTGACCACACCTGTATATAGCACTGAGTAGTAATCTGTACAGATCAGTTCCACTGTGAGCCACGTTGAGTAAACACCTGTTATACCATTCTCCTGCAGTCTGTATCTTATTATACAGAGACACAACATTGGCGACGAGGCAAGTTCGAACCTACCTGCAACTCTGCATCACCTCCTGGGGATTCATTCCTGGAGATCAGTGGATTGGAGGTCAAGGCCAGAGACTCGGGCGTCGACCAAGGGCAACCGCCCAGTCATCCAGCAGAGACTCGAGAATTGCGGGGGAGGCTGTCGAGAGCCAGGCTTGGCTTTCCAGTCGAGGTGGTCCCGCGAAACGGGCTGGCAACAGGTAGTGCGCAGACCCTTCCCGGACAGCGGCGGGCTAGAGCCCGACCGAGCGGCACAGCAAAGGGCCGAGCAGCGTCGACGGGGGAGAGAGAGGGCAGAGCGCACAGGGTGCAGCCGGTGTTCAGGGGCCAAGCAGCGTCGAAGAGAGGGAGAGAGAGATGCGCAGAAACCCGCGAGGCGCCGCCATTGCCACGAGGACCGCCGAGAGCGGCATTGGCAGCAGCACAGGAGAAGCACGCGAAACCTACAGGGTGCCGCCATTGCCACGAGAACCGCCGGGAGCGGCATTGGCAGCAGCGGGGGAGGAAGGAAAGTGCGGGAGACGCCATTTTAAACCATTGGGAGATGCCAGTTTAAACCACACCCAAAATGCCGAAGAGTGGCAGTATCACCGCATTTGACAATGAAGTCGAAGATTGGACTACATATGTCGAACGAATAGAGGTGTATTGCAAGGCAAATGAGGTGTCAGATGACAAGAAAGCATCGGTATTGTTAAATTTAATGGGTGCAAAGACGTATGGTTTATTACGAAATCTAGTAACTCCAACGAAGCCAATGGAAAAGAGTTTTGAAGACATAGTAACGATACTACAGGAAAATTTAAACCCCACACCGCTGCTGATAGCAGAAAGATTCAAGTTTCACAAACGGAACCAGCATAAGGATGAAAGCAATGCTGATTATTTAACAGAACTGCGCAAACTATCGAAACACTGCCAGTTTGGAGCGGGACTGGCAGATACCTTAAGGGACAAGTTTGTGTGTGGGCTTCAAAGTGAAGGAACCCAGAAACGGCTTTTATCTGAAAAGGACCTTACGCTGGAAAAGGCTTTCAGCATTGCGGTATCATATGAAGCAGCAGCACGGGGCGCTGCAGAGATATAACAGAGACCGCAAGAATATGGCACAAACGAAATGTCATATGGAACAGAGAAGTGCTATCGCTGCGGCAGAACAACACACGACCAGAATGATTGCTGGTTCAAAGACAAATGCCTAGAAATTCAGTTAGGGGCGCCCAGCTCGCCTGGGCGCCGGAATTACCGCTGCGCGCGGAGCCACTTGCGCCAGCGGGATATTCAGTTTCAGCGCCCCAAGTGGAAGCCGGCCGCTAAACAAGGGTTTCGGCGCCCCGCTTGGGGCGCTGAAACTGAATATCGGCGTGCAAAGTGCCGCAGCGCCACCCGCTGCGGCACGGCAGCCTGCGGTACTGCAGGCCTTCCTCTCACTCTTAAGGGGGAGGTGCCTGCAACAGCGCGATCCCCGCTCGCGAGTGCCGGCAAATGAGCCCGGCACCAAGGAGAAGTGCCGGGCTCTCTGGAAACAGCCGGCAATGCCGCGGGGGGGGGGGTGTAGGAGGCCGGGGACGGAGGTGCGGGCAGGCGGCCGCCGAAAAAGCGGCCGGCCGCACCTCCACCTTAACTCGCCCCACTACCGGCACAGGTAGGCCCCGTGTACCGGTCGTTGTTTGCGGCCGGCGCGGGGGAGGCGGCAGCGACCAAATATGGCCAGCGGGGCGATAGCGGGGCGCTGCGCACACCGATGACGTCATCGGTGGCGGCGCAGCGCTACTGGCTAATGCCGCCATTAGCGCCCCGCTAAATATCACGGTAGGTTTGCACGGTGGTGCAAAAGCCCTCTTTGGACGCAAACTGGTGGCGCAGGCCACTGAATTTCTAGGCCAAAGTGTGCAGACAGTGTGGAAAAGTAGGACACATAGCACGAGTCTGCAGGTCGGGAAAGAAAACCAGCAATAAGAAATCTACCAAAGGAAAGTACAAGAAGGTACATAAGATGAAGGAGAATAGTTCAGACGAACAAAAGAGTGATAACGACTCCGAAAGCAGGGAACTGAGTTGTCTGAAACTACATAATGTGATCACAACGGAGGATCACCGAACCATTTGGGTCACTCTCAAGATAGCAAGAGTCCAGGTAAAGATGGAATTGGACACAGGATCAGCCCTAACAGTCATAAACCGACGGGACTATGAGCGGCTATTCTCACACATACCCTTGAGAGACACAAAAATTATTTTGAAGATGTACACGGGGCAAAAGGTCTACCCTAAGTGAAAAATGAGGGTGACCATTATATATAACGGTAAGGAAACACCAAAACTAGACCTGTATGTATTGCAAGATGGAGGACCACCATTACTGGGACGTGAATGGATCCAGAAAATACAACTGGATTGGCATTCCATTGACTGTGGCTGACAAAAAGGATGACGACGTCACACCTGGGCGACTGTCAAAGATCCTAACTGACGCGAAAGAAGTGTTCCAGCAAGGACTCGGAACACTAAAAGGCATGACAGCGATGATTAAAATTGAAGAAAACGCAAGCCCAAAATGTTTTAAGGCCAGACCGGTACCTTATGCGATCCGCCCAGCCGTCGAAGCAGAGCTGGAGAGTCTGGAACGTTCAGGTGTACTGTCCAAGGTAGACTGGAGCGAGTGGGCTACACCCATCGCCCCTGTGATGAAAAAGTCGTTGAGCAGCACGCCTGGGGAACCAAGGAAGGTTCGCATCTGTGGGGACTTTAAGGTAACAGTGAACCCGGTCCTTCACACCGTACAATATCCACTTCCGCGGATTGAAGATATTTTCGCCTCGCTATCTGGAGGGAAACGCTTCACTAAGATTGATCTGGCCCAGGCGTATCTGCAAATGTAGGTAGAAGAAGCATCAAAAAAATACCTCACAATCAACACCCATAAAGGTCTCTACCAATACAACCGGCTGGTATTCGGGGTAGCATCAGCTCCGGCTATTTGGCAGAGGGCAATGGAACAAGTCCTGCAAGGGATCCCAGGGACCCAGTGTTATTTCGACGACATCCTGGTCACGGGCAAAAATGACAGTGATCACCTTGCCAACCTGGAGCAGGTGCTCACTAGATTGCAGGAATATGGGCTCCGAGCTAACCGCCCCAAATGCGAGTTTTTTAGAAAACAGATCTCGTATTGTGGCCACGTTATCGATAAAGAGGGGTTACATAAGTCCCCAGAGAAGATTGAGGCAGTAGTCAAGGCTCCAGCACCGGAAAATGTGTCACAACTGAGGTCGTTCCTCGGGCTGGTAAACTACTACCATAAGTTCTTGCCAAATTTGTCTACAATACTACACCCACTGAACATCCTACTGCAAACTGGGGTGCCATGGAAGTGGAGTGACGAATGTAGACGAGCTTTCCAGAAGAGCAAAACACTAATCACATTGAAAGAGGTATTGGCCCATTACAACCCAGCATTACCAATTCGGTTGGCATGTGATGCGTCACCCTACGGCATTGGAGCGGTGCTGTCGCATAAATTCTCGGACAGCTCAGAGAGGCCAATAGTCTTTGCGTCACGATCACTAACCTCAGCCGAGCATAACTATGCCCAGATTGACAGGGAGGCCCTCAGCCTAGTGTGGGGAGTGAAAAAGTTCAATCACTATCTGCACAGGCAGAAATTCACCTTGCTGACTGATCACCAGCCTCTTGTCTCCATTTTTAATCCGAAGAAGGGCGTTCCGGTGATGACTGCGCAACGACTACAAAGATGGTCACTTTTTCTAGGGGCGCACCACTATGAGATTGAATATAAGGGCACGAAACAGCATGGAAATGCTGAGGGGCTATCATGCCTGCCACTGCCTACTGCAGAGGAAGCACCAGCAGTGGATCCTGTCGAAATATTCCATTCGACTATAGTTGAATACCTACCGGTAACTAACGCTTGTATCGAAAAGGAAACCCGAAATGACCCGACACTGTCTCGGGTATATGATTTGACGGTGAAGGGATGGCCAACACATGGCGACTCACTGTTGCCAGCATTCTCGACAAGGAGAGAACAGCTGTCAGTGTGCCGGGGGACCTTGATGTGTGGATCCCGAGTGGTAATTCCACCCAAGCTAAGGGATAGAGTGCTCAATGAGCTTCATGAGGGTCATCTGGGAGGGGTAAAAATGAAAAGCCTAGCCAGGGCTTATGTGTGGTGGCCGGGAATCGATAAACAAATCGAGGACCTGACCAAGAGCTGCTCAGGATGCCAGAAAGTCCAAAATGCACCACCACAGGCCCCTCTACACCCATGGGAGTGGCCCTCATCTCCATGGCAATGGGTGCATATTGATTTTGCTGGTCCATTCATGGACTCAAAGTTTTTAATAGCCGTGGATGCGCACTCGAAATGGCCTGAGGTCATCAAAATGTCCTCCACCACCACGGAGAAAACTATTGCAGTCCTACGGACCATTTTTGCCAGGAATGGCTTGCCAGAACAGATTTGCTCCGACAACGGACCACAGTTTGTGTCCGAAGAGTTCCGGAGGTTCTTGAAAAAGAATGGGGTAAGGTATTACACATCCGCCCCATATCATCCAGCCACAAATGGATTGGCTGAGAGGTTCTTACAAACCTTTAAGAAGGCAATAAAGGCTATGTACAATGACAACATTCCGCTGCAGCACAAGGTGGACAATTTCCTGTTCGCCTACCGGAATGCGACACATGCAGTCACCAACCAGGCCCCAGCCATGATGTTCTTTAACCGAAGGTTAAGATCTCGCCTGGATTTGCTCAGACCAAACGTACGAAGAGATGTTGCGAGTAAGCAATTCCAGCACATCCATGAGAAGCCAACAAGGAGCTTCAATGTAGGGCAACCAGTCTTGGCCCGCGACTACCGAACAGAAAAATGGCAGCCAGGAACGATATGCACACGGCAGGGCCCACTAATGTACACAGTGGACGTTGGGGAGAGCATCGTGAGATGCCATGCTGACCAGATCCTAGAGTCACAGGAACAAGTCAACCCCATGCCTCGCCCATACGTACCTGGTGATGAACCCGACGTACAGGCCGCATCTACCCCAGAAACAGTAGCATCGGAAGCTGATGAACCAACCGACGACAGGGGGCCAGAATCGCCTCCGCACCAAGAGCAAGACACTCGGGAAACGCGCTATCCATAAAGGATCAGGAAGCCTCCCCAAAGACTGAATATATAAATAGACTATTTTCAGCTAATGTTGCATGTTAAAAGTGTTAATTGTAATTAGTTTGATATTTAATTGTTAAATGAGTGTTATGGTACTGTTAATCTAAAAGGGGAGGAATTGTAATGTATATACCTTTAAGAGGGGCACTATCTTTTACAGCTCATGTATACTGCAGTACCGGCAGTGACCACACCTGTATATAGCACTGAGTAGTAATCTGTACAGATCAGTTCCACTGTGAGCCACGTTGAGTAAACACCTGTTATACCGTTCTCCTGCAGTCTGTGTCTTATTATACACAGACACAACAAACGTGACATGTTTACTTAGATAATTTCCATTGTAAATGTTGACATAGACATTTTTAATATAAAAATGTTGACAGTAATTATGCACAGATGGAAGATGTTTGACATATTAGATAGATGATATACATTATGGTATATATCATTTTCCTGCCAGTCTATTGCTCACCTGCCTGGCCTACACACCTCAATTTGTATTAATCAATTTATAATAAGTCTAAAAAAAATATTGAACTCAGAGGGCCGATTTCGCAAGCTCATGTTGCTGGTAAACAGAGCATGCTTGGAAATTGTGAACAGGCTGACAATGACTTCCCATCCACTAATTTTAATGGCTAGAAAATAGGCCCGCCCTTGTACGGGTGGACATGACACCTGTCCTACCCAGCATGGAAAACAGATGGGTGTGAAAATGAACGTGGACACCTCAGAGCATGTCTCCCATCCTATCCCATTTTCCATTCCTTTCTTGCCTCAGTTCTGCCCAGAAATCTGTGCAAGGAGTACTTTAAATGTTGGCCTAACATAACATCTTCTATGTTTAACAAAATGTTTGAATGAAAGAGCAAATAGTTTAGAGATCGCTGCATTAATGAAGAAATAATTGTGTAATTGTGAGGAGTTGGAAAGGATTCCTCGTCCTCAAGGTGGGGACTCTAAGAATGTAAAGAGTTAATACCTGTAAGCTTTTGCAGAACTCAGCTATTTTGTCAAGTAAGCTGTTATGGCAGAAGTAAGCGTTAAACCGGCAGCTGCATCCTGTTATTGATTAAAGCCGTTGCGAAGCCTATGTCACAGACTTAGCAAGGTTGTTCAAGATGTTGGACGAAATAAGAAAGTTAAGGAAATGTCTAGTGCACTGATCTTATGATGTGTAGACTTGCTTGTTGAGCAAAAAAAAAATAGTTTAAAATTACGTGGACAAAAACGATTGGACTTAGTCAGATGATCGGAACTTTGAAGGATAAAAGAAGAACATTCAAACGCAGAGATAGAAGACCCAAGAAGGATGTTGAGCTTGTGTAGGTGGACATAACTACTGGCTGGAGCCTAACACCATCCTAACTAAAGAACAAGATGATGCATGCTACTCTGTCCAATGACTGAACGGGTAATAATCATTCAGGAACTATAAATTACTGCCATGAAATATGAAATGTATTGCTCTCTGCTGCGTACTAATAAAAGATTTACTATAACCAATTGGTATTAAGTCCGAATCCTTACATCATGTCCGGAATAGGGACTTGCTACCTGCCTCCTCCCTCCCTTCCTCCTCCTCCACTTCCTACTCCTCTTGCTCCTCCTCTTCCTCTTCCTCCTCCTGAGGTGGTCATGGAACCCAGGGTAGCAAGGGCTGTGCCCTCATGATGGCCAAGTTCTGGAGGATGCAGCAGACCACCATGAAATGGGACACCCTCTCCGCCATGTACTGGAGAGTTCCTCCTGAGCAGTCAAGGCAGCGGAACCATTGCTTGAACACCCCAATTGTCTGCTTGATGACGTTCCTCATGGCTGTCATTATATGATTGACGACCATGAGTTGGTGGGGTTGCGGAGGGGAGTCATCAGCCAGGTGTACACTGAATAGCCCTTGTCTCCGAGCAGCCACCCTCTGGTTCGACATGCTGGATGGAAGATTGCTGGCACAGGATGAAGACATCATGACTGCTGCCAGGATATCGGGCATTCACCATCATGATGTGCTGGGCGTGGTCGCACACCAACTGCACATTAAATGAATGGTAACCTTTGCAGTTGCATTACATCTGAGGATTCATATGCGGTGCCCGTAAAGCCACTTGTGTGCAGCAAGTGGTGTAGTCCGAGGCCTTCCTTTAAGAGCCAACGGGGGTGAAATTGGGTGCCTTTGCGCCTCCCATTAGCGCCGGGCGCTAATGGGGCGCAAATGGCTTTGCGACCGGGCGCGGCACTGACATCGACTCCTGCCATATTCGGTGGGAGTTTTGTGGCGGAGCTATGGTGTTGCGCCCCAATCTCGTTCGCCCGGAGATCATGACATCATCGGCATGCGCATCACCCCGGTAGTGCCCCGGACCCGAAATTGACTTCCGCCCCCTGCAGCAGTGCTGGTCGAAAACATCAACAGATGCAGGAGGCGTGCATCGGGCAGCCATCCGCTTCAGGGGCGATGATTAAAGGCAAGGTGGCCGAGGTAAGTAAAAACAACATACCTTTCTTGTTCCAGTTTTTTTCACGGGTTACTGCCTGCGAGCGATCAGTGGGGCACTGTGCTTGAGTGCAGGGCTGATCGCGTGGGATCACAACTGCCTTGGTGGTCCAGGTAGGTACTTTTTCTATTGCAGAGCCTGCAGCGATGGCCCTTCCCTTTAAGGGAGGGAAGGAGCCTTTGAACGCGGCAGTACTGCACGGCCCAGTGTGTAGCACTGCTGAAGTCTCCACCCCACCTGCTGCTGATTGCACTCCAAGAAGGAAGTGGAGTGCTTGATTTAATACTCCACTTCCTTCTTGGAGTGCAAACGACGAATTTTTCAAAAGTTTGAAATCGTTAGCGCCCGGTGCTAACTTTTGAAACTTTTAAAAATTAGCGCCCCATAGGTGGTGATAGTGAATTTCTCCCCCAACGCCTCCCCAACGTCCAGCAGCACTCCTTGCACACATTCCAACTTTTTAAAAGTCTTACATCAAATAAACTGTACAAAACCAAAAAGCAACTAACCTCAAAGTTAGATGTATCCCTTGGGGGGTCCCTCGTCCAGCTTAATGTACATTCAGATGTGCATGTTTAGGAGGGGGGGGGGTACAGTGGAGCGGCGACATCCAAAATGGCAGGTTGTGCATCAAATCAGCACTACACACTGATTGATGTCATGATCTGCCTCATTTGAATTCTTCTGCCGCAATCAGGCAACAGCCTCGCGACCGACCCGCCCAAAATTGTACCTGCCACAGCCCGTGCTGGAAATAGGCAGAAGCAAGGTGGCCACCATTTTTTTGCTGAAACCGCTGTTAACTGCCGGCATTAAGATGTCGAATTTTGCCGCCTTCATTTCTGAACATTGGCCCGAGAACACACTCCTCATAGTGCAGAATCTCAGTGCAGAGCCTCACCTGCGAAGAGATTGTGGGTGCACTCCCTATAATTTCCCATCTCTTCCCAATCTGCCCTCTTAGAGGGCAAGGCTAGGTGCTGCACCAAAATGTTAGTCTAGCTTATGTGCTCAAGTCTACAGTGGAGCCTGAACACATAACCCTCTGACTGAGAGGTGAGAGTGTTATCACTGAGCCAAGCTGACTCATTTCATGGAAGAGCAACTTAAAGATCGCACTGCAGATCACAGTATAAGTTTTTTGAAGAACCAGGCTCCATTACTGCAAAACATACACGCCAAGTATCCCTTTATGTGATGTAGCTGTGAAAGGTGTAATAAACAGATGCTGCTACTACAAGCCATGAATGATTGTAATTGATCGGGAACAAGGTGACTTGGCAATGAGGACACTTGCTGAGTATGACTCTTGTGGAGTACACATTACACAAAATGCCAATTGCTTTACTGCAAGTTAGTTGAGCTATTGTGGTGTATCAGACCAAACTCTGTAATGACTCAAAATACATCAAGAAACCCACAGGAAACCGCAGCTTTCTTTTCTCCGCATACCCAATAAATAATCCTAACAAAACCTGGATTATTGGGTTGCAAGCCAGTCTGAAGTAGAAAATAAACACATCGGAAAGAAAAACAGGGGATGATTTTGTTTGGGTGAACTGTTGGATTATAAATAACAAAGCTACAAATAAAAGGGAAAACAGAACATGAATGACTATAAGAACATTAAAAAAGCTCATTCAGTCCACCTAGCTGGTCTTTCTTCAAAGTGCAGAGACAACACCATTGCAGATGATGTCCATCTCCCTTCTGCAATGGCACCAAGCCAGAATCGCTCTACTCACAGGTTCTGTGTATTTTTATTTTAAAAATGCAGCTATATCCACATTGACTGTGAAGGAATAAGCCATATTCAGAAAAATACACCATTCTATGAAAGAATTCTAGCCTTATTAAAACATGACGTACTGGGCTTGAAAATCTAAAAACCTAACAATGGAGAAGCTATAAACAGCATACAGGCTACTGAAATAAGATAAGTTGTTGACACTGAATCAATAGCCTTATTGAAACAGGAGGTTGGAGGTTCCTGAAGTCTGCAGCTGTAAGGGGGGGGGGTGTCCTGGACTTTGGTTTGGGGTTTTTGCCTGGTCAGTCAGCCATGTGTCTGAGCTGTTCGAGCGATATAGACAAAATGAGACCAGTGGTTTGGTGCAAAGAAAACCAATGTTTTATTGAAATAAAGAATGAATTGCCATTCAGTGAAAATAATTATGAATACAGCACACTTTTACTTAACGGGGAGGAGAAAAGACGGACACATCGAGGGAAAATTGACTAAAATGACAATTTAACAAAATGGGCCAGAAAGTTTATGCTCACCAGTCTACGATGTTGAAACACCTGCTCCGTGCCCTGCGGTCTGCCTTGGATTTTTCACCACCCGAGGTAGAGATACCCCAGTAATTCAAAAGTAACTGCGGGTATTCCACTTCTTTGGGCGGGCTGTGACGATCCTCTTGAAGGCAGGGCACCGGAGGTGAGGCGGTAGAGAGCGAGAATGACTTCCTGAGGGGCTACCTTTATACCCCATTGGGAGCCCTTATCTTCGCGCCCAAATCTGGATGTATCTGGGTTACACAAAAGGGACCGATCTGGCCCCATTGACCGTAATGGGTTTGAATGTGGCTATCATGCATTTCCCATTCATTTAACTGGTTTGTGAATGGAGCTGTCCCTGTTTGAAATGTCCCGCTGGTTTCTTGAGTGCTAGGTAAACAGTACTTGAGTGCTAGTGTAAACAATCCTTTGTCCTGTGGCTACAGCCCAACTGCAACTTGATTGACAGCAACCACTTAAGCCCTTGAGCCAACACTGCTGAGGGCTTGTGTAAACAGAGTCCTTTGTTCCGTGTTGAAACTTCCTAACCGCAGTTGATTGACAGCTTCAAGTACTTAAGTACTCAGAAGCTGTTTTTTTCCCAATCCTTTCATCAGCCAGTGCTGGGAGATCCTCCTTTCATATTCACACAGGCTGTCTTTCACTTTTGCCATGGGGCCAGCTACAGCCATCTTTGATGTCCTGGGTTTTTAAAGTACATTCCAACCAGGTTTCTTTAATCAAATAATCTTCGGGGGCTGCCGAAATTTTGTGAACCTTACAGTCCCCCCCCCTTGGATACTAAAACTTGCTTGCAGTATCCTATTAAAGGTGAGCAAAAATTTCTGACCCCCCACAAACAACCTTCCCTTATACTTATCTCTATCTATCTCTGATCCCTCGACACCTCCATCCCCTTTACTCAGAGAGAATCGCAGTGCACGGTAGGCATCTATCAATAGAAAAACATGATTATTTACAATAATTCAAGCACGGAGGGGGTCCAATACCCCTGCACCACTTGTGACATCATAGAGCTTTATCATGATACAACATCTTTAATGAGATTAACACCAAGCCAAAACATATTTGTTAAAAATACAAACGGGAGAAAACAAGCTTCCTTTTTTTAAAGAGAAAAAAAAACAAACGAATCTGCCATCACTCATGATTAGTTACAATTCGGTCTTATTGACCTCCGAAAAGTCAAATTTACAGAATTTCCAAAACATCTTTTCCTTGGGGTGACGATTCGTATCCTCGGGCACTGGAGGGAGGCCTCCCCATACGTGAAGCCGGTCTCACTAGAATACTGGGTTGAATTGGATCCCAGTCATCCTGGCCAGCTCCCCTTGTGGGCATCTGCCTCCCGCAGACCCCTCCCGTCGTGTGCTAGGGGTGCTCCCTTCCCCGAGCATCCAAAGACACCTTTTGAAACTCTGAAAAAGACTTAAAAAAAACATCTAGCCAGGTTCCCTGGCTCGGGGGAATGTGATCGGGTCACAAGAAAACCAATGTTTTATTGAAATAAGGAATGAATTGCCATTCAGTGAAAATAATTATGAATACAGCACACTTTTACTTAACGGGGAGGAGAAAAGACGGACACATCGAGGGAAAATTGACTAAAATGACAATTTAACAAAATTCCCCTTTAGTTCCCACCCCTTATACCTATCTAGGTTGCCTTGTAATGGGCCAGAAAATTTATGCTCACCAGTCTACGATGTTGAAATGCCTGCTCCGTGCCCTGCGTGTCTGCCTTGTATTTTTCACCACCCAAGGTAGAGATACCCCAGTAATTCAAAAGTAACTGTGGGTATTTCACTTCTTTGGGTGGGCTGTGACGATCCTCTTGAAGGCAGGGCACCGGAGGCGAGGTGGTAGAGAGCGAGAATGGCTTCCTGAGGGGCTACCTTTATACCCCATTGGGAGCCCTTATCTTCGCGCCCAAATCTGGACGTATCTGGGTTACACAAAAGGGACCGATCTGGCCCCATTGACCGTAATGGGTTTGAATGCGGCTATAATGCATTTCCCATTCATTTAACTGGTTTGTGAATGGAGCTGTCCCAGTTTGAAATGTCCCGCTGGTTTCTTGAGTGCTAGGTAAACAGTACTTGAGTTCTAGTGTAAACAATCCTTTGTCCTGTGGTCATAGTCTAAGGATAAGAGGTAAGCCATTTAGGACAGAGATGAGGAAGAATTTCTTCACCCAGAGAGTGGTGAACCTGTGGAATTCTCTACCACAGAAGGCGGTTGAGGCCAAGTCTTTAAATATATTCAAGAAGGAGTTAGATATATTTCTTAGAGCTAAAGGTATCAAGGGATATGGGGAGAAGGCAGGTACGGGGTACTGAGTTTGGATGATCAGCCATGATCTCATCGAATGGCGGAGCAGGCTCGAGGGGCTGAATGGCCTACTCCTGCTCCTATCTTCTATGTTACAGCCGAACTGCAACTTGATTGACAGCAACCACTTAAGCCCTTGAGTCAACACTGCTGAGAGCTTGTGTAAACAGAGTCCTTTGTTCCGTGTTGAAACTTCCTAACTGCAGTTGATTGACAGCTTCAAGTACTTAAGTACTCAGAAGCTGGGGTTTTTTTCAATCCTTTCGTCAGCCAGTGCTGGGAGATCCTCCTTTCATATTCATACAGGCTGTCTTTCTCTTTTGCCATGGGGCCGGCTACAGCCATCTTTGATGTCCTGGGTTTTTAAAGTACATTCCAACCAGGTTTTCTTTAATCAAATAATCTTCGGAGGCTGCCGAAATTTTGTGAACCTTACACAGCCTTGGAAAGAACACAATGGTGCACCCTGTTAAGGTATCCTAAATTACACTTTGGAAAGAATCACATAAGATTAAGAAACATATGCCTTCGTAAAAATGACATCAAATGAAACACAGGAGACATGATTCTGTGTTGCAACCAGCTGAGGTAAATAAGAATTGCATATACCACCCTGGTTGAGGAGTTTACTTTACATGTCGTAAAAAGACACAAACAGCAGACCTTGGTAAGAATGACATCAAATAGATGCACCTGCTGGTTACACTGTTTTTTATGATAAGCTTTGAACACCTAGGGTAGAGACATAATTCTTAATGCTACAAGCTGATCTAACTGTAAAAATAGCAGGGGTCAGCAGAAAAATGACTAGTGATAATTAGCTTACATCAGCAGAAAACTTCAAAGGAAATACCACTGCAAAAGGGTATAAAAATTGAACCTTCAAATGGGATGATAGGGGCAACGCGATTCTCGGCTTCAGAGGCAGGCTCTGTAAGTCATCAACTCTTTGTACCTCAGGTATCAAAGGTATTTGATTTTGGTGGATATCCTGAAATAAACTAAAAACTGTAAAACTAGTGACATTAAGATTTGAGAATAAGGATCTCTGATAATAGAATTGTAAGCTTTTTGTATTTGGAACTGTTAATGTTGTGATTGAATCACCAACTGTAAACTGCATGTCGGTTCTTTAATAAATCTATATATTTTTAGAATTGTCTCACATAATACTTCTGTATCAAACTCGCAAACTCAATCTCTGTACACTCCTTGGTGAGGAGTTGCAGAATTCTGGGGGAGTTTTCCGGACCCTCACAATATCCGGAATGTTACAGTCTAGCTAAACTTATTAAAAGTGCTATCTGGAGGACGGTAACATCTTCAGGTTGTTCCTTTCCTTTAGGGAGAGATAGTCTGGACCTTTAGACCCAATTAAGTGTCTTTAGGATTCGGCTACCTCAAACTTTAGTTGAAACTGAACGTCTGGGTAATACGCCTGATCTGGGGTAGCCGTAAAGGGGCTAGGACTAGTAATTATCCCTTCAACTGCACTAGGTTGCACCCTAGTCTGCAAGTTGGGTCATGGCCAGTTTTGTGGGTGGGGCCTGCTACTAGTGCATTGTTTTTAAAACTAGCACAAAAGGTCGCAGGTTGCGCTGAACGCAATTTTCACTTAAAATTTTGCAATCTTTTGCACTGGTTATGCCAATATTGGGGGAATTGCACCAAAAAAAACAGCACAATCGAGCGGAAACTCCAGGCTAGATAGTCTTTAATATATTTATTCAGAGATTTTCTTAATATATTATCATATCCTCTAAATATTTCCTAGTTCAGTATAGAGAACTTCTGCTCACCCATCCCATTGATACCCTTCATGATTTAAAAATCTGGGAAATTATTCTTCTCCCCTCTCCTCCCTTTTTTCCAATGATGATAGGTTCAGGTCTTTTATAACAACAGAAAATGCTGGAAACACTCAGCAGGCCAGGCAACATCCGTGGAGAGAGAAACAGAGTTAACATTTCAGGTCTGTGACCCTTCGTCAGAACTGGAAAAAGTTAGTGATGTAACAGGTGTTAAGCAGGTGCAGAGGCAGGGAAAGGGCGGGGAGGGGAGGAAAGAACTAAAGGGACAGTCTGTGCTAGGATTGAACTCAGGAGAGATTAAATGTTGCAAATGGGGATGGCAGAATCATCAACAGCAGCTGCCTGAAAAAATGCGGGCAGGGGTTATAGTCTGAAATTGTTGAACTCAATGTTGAGTCCAGAAGGCTGTAAAGTGCTGTGTTTATCTTTCTCTGATAATGCTGCGATCAACCCCAATGCTGGAGGCCATTCTGTAAGTGAAGCAGCTCCCCCACCCTGCAGAAGTGCTGATGATCCCACATCCCACAGGAGGTGGTTTTGTTCTCTTCCGCCGCTTCCCACCCAATACAGTGTTCCATTCGTTGGCCTGTACGGACCACTGATGCAGTCTTCAGTTATTTGTCCATTCCAGCCAACAATGCAATCTTCAGTTATTTGGCCTGTACGGCCAATAATGCAGTCTTCAGTTGATTGGTCTGTACAGACCATGTCCTAATAACTGTTTGCACATATTAAAACAAATATTCCTAGGACAGGAATTTCCTCGGAGCTGCTCCCACTCTGGTGCTGTAGCCTAGCTGAAGTCCAGTCGAATCCCCATTTACTCGCCATTCAATGAGCACCAGGTAGCCGTGCCTTATACTGACGTGTCTCAGCCTGGGGTAGCTGGCAGATGTAGTGTGGGGCCTTCTGCGTTTTTAATGCTCCCTTTCCAGATTTCTCTACCATCTGCTCATCCACTAGGTCACATCCCACAATTGGTCCAATGCCCATTCTGCTGCTGGTGAGTGAGCACAGGAAATGCCAACATGCGATTAACACAATTCTCAACCTCAGCTGGTGAATACTATTCCTTACAATCGGAAGATGTGTAGCAAGCTGCTTTACATGTCCAATATGGATATACTGCTCAAATGAAAGAGAGGCTGATTGTGACTCCTAAGGATCTATTGCGTGAAACTAATGCTTACACACTGAAGCTTCATTCATTCTATTGCTCAGGTATCTGATTCAAATTCAAGTGCTCCTCTCCCTCTGGGCACCAGAGCTGTATTTTGCACATTGAGCTGCTTGGCTTATTTCTTCTGATTGTGGTCAATTTAAAGCCCTAGCAAATATGTATGAATGCATGACGATGTGTAGTCGAGGTGTTACCTTACATGGTACTACTTATTAAAATGCGTAACTATGCATATCTAGTATCTTTTGTACAATATATTACAGAAGACAATCCTGGTTTATATGACAGGGTCATTTATAATACGTGGCCACCCGGCAGAGTGAATCGAGGAAGTAACCCACCTACAGTATATATTCATAAATGTAGCCTTACCATCCTGATTGAATAGGCTTGATCCAGCAAAGAATTACAGTTATATGTTGTGTGCTTCATGTTGAGCTGTGGATCCAGAGAACCAGGTTTGAGCCTGGACGCCATAACTGCCTTTAAGGCCATGTGTGACCGTGCTGCAACAACAACAACTTGCATTTATATAGCGCCGTTAACACAGTAAAACCTCCCACGGTGCTTCACATGAGCGATTAGCAGATACAATTTGACACCAAGGCACACAGGGAGATATTGGGACAGGTGGCCAAAAGCTTGGCCAAAGAAATAGCTTTTAAGGAGCATCATGAAGGAGGAGAGAGAGGTGGAGAGGTGGAGAGGTTTAGGGTTGGAATTCCAGAGCTTAGGGCCGAGGCAGCTGAAGGCACGGCCGCCAATGGTGGGCAAACAAAATCAGAGATGCGCAAGAGGCCAACATTGGAGGAACGCAGAGAGTTGTAGGGCTGGAGGAGGTTAAAGAGACATGGAGGGGCGAGGTCATGGGAGGATTTTAAATTCAAGCTATTGCTGGACCAGGAGTCAATATAGGTCATTGAACTCTGGGGTGATGGGTGGATTGGGACCTCGTACAAGTTAGGATAAGGGCAGCAGAGTTTTGGATGATCTGAAGTTTACGGAGGGTTGAAGATGAGAAGCCAGTCAGGACAGCATTGGAATAGGCAAGTCAGGAGGTAACAAAAACATCTATGAGGGTTTCATCAGCAGATGGGCTGGAGTAGGGGTGGATTTTATGTGCAAATCAGGTTGGAAATGACAGGAGGATAATCACTCACACACTTCAGAAAACAGGGAACCTGCTTTAAATAGTGTAGCCTACTGAGAATTGAGGGTATATGTTACTGTGTGTACACAGGTGAAGAAAACATTATTTAACTAAATGATCCCTGGTTTTTAATGACTGTTTAGCAAGAGATTTTTCTCTTTAGTTTTACACGCAGAGAATAATATACCCTTAGACTACCAAGGATATTACCATCTGCAAACGGTTTCGGAGTCCAGGAAAGTACCTACTGTTCTTGTGCAAAAAGGCACTTGGCAGCTGTGAACAAACCCTTAACAAGTTTTTGTTTTCTCTTTGCATCCCTTATTCAGATAGCAACTCTATGAGCTGGAAGAAATCAGGTTTAGGTGATAATAACATCATTTTAAGAGAAAGAAACATATTTCCATACCAGTTTATGCACTGCACCTTGCTTTTTGTAGCGGTTTACACCATGCAAGAAATATAGGCCGCATGTGCTTTATTCTGGCATAAAACTGAATACCAGAGTGACAGCCCTGCACCTCTATAGATTTTAAAAAGCCGTGAAAATAATGACAAGGCCTAAATGAGTGCAAAAACAAAGCACAGTAGACGTTCACATTCTCAAGAAGATATTTAGGCCGAGAAATTTGGGGGTTTAGCGTGGGCTGTTAACGCCCGTTTTGATGAAAAAATGGCGGCCGACTCGCTGCCGCCCGCTTCCAACGGGTCCCGCTGCAGCCGCCATTTTGGAGAGGTCGGCAGCACTGACGTTGCCAGCGCTCGCTGCAGAAGTGGAATAGAGGCAGATTGTGACGTCAGTGAGTGTACAATGCTGATTTGACGCACGATCTCCCATTTTCACCGTCGCTGCTTCACATACTGCCCTCTCTTAATCACAACCAGCTGATCAAGTGTTCAGCTGCAGGAAGGAGCCCCCAGCAGTGTTATTTAAAGGGAGCATCAGCAACAACTTGCAGCTGACATGGTTTCTCAGTTTTACTGCCTCTGTCTAAGTTTCTGCAACTCTGGCAGCTTTCTAAACTTGTTTAAAGTTGCTGAGGTCACAGGGAGTGTTGGTGCAAGTGGAGAATGCCTTGATTTTCATTTAAAGACTTCTGCTCACACCACTTGCTCACAGTCATGGGGGCTCTCCTTGCAGCTCCCTCATGCTCGAGTATCTTCAGGAGAGGGAGCGGAGGCAGCAAAAAAGGGGAATGGAGAGAAGCAGGATGAGCGTGCATGTGGATTTGCCAGGATAGCGGGCTTCCCCATGGTGCAGGGCACCATCGACTGCACACACGTGGCTTTGTGGGCACCGTCTTCCAATCCTAAGATGTTCCATAACCGCAAAGGCTACCACTCATTTAACGTGCAGTTTATGTGCGACCATGCCCAGTGCATCATGATGGCCTTGTACAACGACCTCGATTCACTGTGGACCTAGAAGGCCCGGCTGTAGACTGCACCACCTCAGCATGGGCGGCAGCAATCTGGGCTGGCTGACTGATAGACTGCGGTAAGGGCAATAGTGGAGTGTCACTGGTGAGCGTAGGAATGTTGTCATCCTGAGAGGAGACAGCAGGCTGTTGCTCCACAGACTCACTGCCACTCTGCCGGGGTGGTGCCTCAGCATTCCGAGCAATCTGTTGGAGGAAGGATTGCTGGCCTGCTGCGACACCCTGCAAGCCCCTTTCGAGACTCGTAAATCCAGCAATGGTGGCAGCAGTCTGTGCTTCCACAGCAGCAGTGAGATGTTGAATCATTTCCGCCTGTGTTGCAATGGAAGCTGCAAAATTGCCCATCAGACCCAGCACCATCTGTGGGTCCACATGGTCTCTCCTGGAGTTGTTTATTATTCTTATTATTCTTCTTCTTCTTCTTTGTCTCCTCCTTCAGTTTGCTGATGATGAGGGACAGACTGGTCCGCTGGCAGTTCTTGGGTATCTGAAAGCAGAAAGGCACAGGGTCGGGTTGTGGTGAGGGGAGGAGGGGTAAGCAAGATATCCATGCATACACCATCAGCAGCTTGTAAGTGAGAAGAGATTGTGGGATGAGAGGGAAGTGGAATATGAGAAGAAAGATTAGGTATGACCATACCATCATCATCGGCAACAGATTCAACTTCTCTGCTGGCTATGGACGCTGTCACTGCCCCTCCAATGATTTTAAGCACTGATTCCTCCAGGTCCGCCAGGTTCTCTATTGTGGCTTGGCCGCCTCCCGTCTGTTGTTGCTCCCTCTGTTATGTGCCACCTTGGCCTGCAAGAGAAAGGGAAGTGTGTCAGTGAGTGTGGTGCAATGTGTTTGGGTGATGTGCCTGCCATAGTTGAATAGCTGCCAGTGTGTGCAAGGTGTGAGATGTGGGTGTGAGTGTTGCAGCAGTGGTAAGTGTGTGAGGGTGAAGCGAAGCCATGCTTGTGAGGTATGAATGATGATAGCTAGAGATTGTTGGTAGGTGAGTGATGGGGGTGTGGTGGATCGAGCAGTATGTGAGACTTGTGGTGCAGATGGTGGGATATGGCACTTGCTGAAGCCTTCGCTCACCTTGACCTGCCATGTGAGGTCATTAAACTTCTGTCAGCACTGGATCCAGGTCCTTGGGACTACACTGGTGGCCATGACAGATTCAGCAATCTCTTCCCACAACCTTCTGCAAATGAGCTTGGATGGCCTCTTGCCTCCCTGCAGGTAAAGGACAGCATATCTTTATTGGACCCTAAGACCAAGGACTCCAGTGTAGCATCTGAAAGTCTTCTAGCTCGTTCCCTAGGTTGCTGTGCCATGGCTTGCTCCAGAGTGAGAATGAAGTGCTTCTGCAACAAAGCACTTCCCCTTTAACTAGTGCAGAGAGCCTAGGCCAAACTTAATTGGTCATTAGACTGCACCTGATAGTACCCCACCCCTCTGTTGAGTGCTAAGCCAATCAGCAGCACATTTAGCGCTGAATTCACCGCTCCAGTCATGTTAATGAGCAGGCAGCACGAATTTTCCGTGTTGCCTGCACCACTTAGAAGAGACGCAAGCAAATAGCGCTGGCCTGTGACGCCGCCCGTTTTCAGGCCTTATCCAATTTCTAGGCCTTTGTTAATTTTTTTCCATGGAATGGCACATAAGGTTGGAACACCTGGCTTACAATGTGACACAGCCATATGGTGGATTAGTTATTCCAACTTTAATAACTGAAAACGCAGGATAATGTGGAAGAAATTGGGTTTATATTGGCTAAAACATCTCTCTGAAAATGCAGCTGCTTTTAGGAACTGTCTCTGTAATTACACACTTTGCCTCCCAATTAGTTCATCATTTGTCGTACTCTGCAATCTACTGCAGCTCTCCTTGCACCAAAATGAGGATAATTTGACACTTAAAGGGGTGTAAATAAGGTGGGGTGGGGTGGGGTGGGGGGAGATGGTGGTTTACCAAGAGTTCGGCATCGTTCCCAGATCAGGAAAACACAAAAAGGAATAAAAACAAGAAAACACTGGAAAACACTCAGTAGGCCAGGCAGCATCCATGGAGAGAGAAACACAGTTAACGTTTCAGGCCGATGAACTTTTGTCAGAACTGGAAGAGGACGCAAGAGGAAACCGGTGCTGCAACCGTAAGCATTTAAGGCCTTTCATAGCTCAACAATCTGGCAGCCACACTTTCAGCTTCTTTAAGTAACTCGGGCACTGGGGAACTTCAGTTGGCGAATGGAAATTCAGGTGTGTGGTGCCCATGGTTCTCTGCCCATTAGTGATCAGGAGATCGTGGGCTTCGCACTCCCGTATTTGCGATATATGCTGTAGGCTCCCCCAGCAGTGGTGAAGACTCATGAGTTTTACTTAGAATTTTACAGCACAGAAACAGGCTATTCGACCCAACTAGTCCACACGAGCCTCCTCCCACCCCTCTTCATCTAACTCTTTCAGCATAACCTTCTATTCCTTTCTCCCTCATGTTTTGATCTATCTTCCCCTTAAATGTAACTATGCTTTTTGCCTCAACCACTCCCTGTGGTAGCGAATTCCACATTTTAACCACTCTCTGGGTAAAGAAGTTTCTTCTGAATTCCTTATTGAATTTATTAGTGACTATCTTATATTTATGTCCCCTAGTTTTGGTTTCCCCCATAAGTGGAAACATCTACCCTGTCAAACCCTTTCATAAACTTAATCACCTCTGTTGGATCAACCCTAAGCCTTCTCTTTCTAGAGTTGTAGCTGAAGTTCTTTCACCTTAGGAAGGATATAAGAACATAAGAACATAAGAAATAGGAGCAGGAGTAGGCCAATCGGCCCCTCGAGCCTGCTCCGCCATTCAATAAGATCATGGCTGATCTGATCCTAACCGCCAATCCACTATCACAGAACCATCTCCTGAATCTAACAGAATTAGACACACAAAATAGGAGCAGGATCAGGCTACACGGCCCCTGGGCCCGCTCCGCTACCCACAGGGCCATGACCGATCCGAACCTAGACTCATGTCCAAATTCCTGCCCGCTCCCCGTAACCCTTAATTCCCTTTACTTCTAGGAAACTGTCTATTTCTGTTTTAAATTTATGTAATGATGTAGCTTCTACAGCTTTTTGGGGCAGCATATTCCATGGACCTACCACCCTCTGAGTGAAGTAGTTCCTCCTTGTGGTGTATGTAACCTGTACCACCTTAAGAGACTACCTTAAGAGATGGACTACTTTCTCTTGGCTACTGTATATTGTAGTACCAGTGGTGACCACACCGGTATATAAACTCTGTGTAGTAATTTGCTAAGCAGTTCAGCCCTGACCTTCGATTAGTAAAGACCTGTTTAAGTTATTCTTGTTGTCTGTGTCCAGTGATTTAGAATAAGCATATCTGGGACACTCAGACTCAACAGTGGCGACGAGTCCGATCTTACCCTGCGGCAGTTTTGCATCCAAGGCAGCTTCGTCCTCAGAACGGGCGTCGAGAAGAGGCATCCACCCTCATCAGCCTGCTGAGCACCGCATCGCACGGGAGGCATCGAGAACCCGGGTGGAAATTACTGACCACGAAGTCCTCCATCAGCGACAGGCAGTGATCATCCTTCTACCACGGTGGTGGGTAAGCCGATCTAGCGACACGGGCAGAAAGTCGGCCGCGTTGTCAGTGGAGAAGGGGAGGGAAATCAGAGGAAAAAGGGCGGAGAACTCGACCGCAGCCGGTGTAAAGGGCCGGGCTGCAATCGGGGCCGAGAGGCACAGCGACAAGGGCAGCGTTAATGCCACGAGAACCGCGGAGAACTCGACCGCAGCCGGTGTAAAGGGCCGGGCTGCAATCGGGGCTGAGAGGCGCAGCAACAAGGGAAGCGTTAATGCCCACGAGAACCGCGGGGGAACAAAAGCAGCGTCGGGGAAATTAAGAACCGCTGGGAGGCGAGAACGGCAACAGCGCGGTAATCGCCATTGTAGCCAGCGGGGGAAGAAGACCAGCGCGGGAAGCCGCCATTGTAGTCGGCGGGGGAAGAAGACAAGCGCGGGAAAAGCTGCCAAGCGCGGGAAGCCGCCATTTTAGTAGGCGGGGGAAGAAGACAAGCGCGGGAAGCCGCCATTTTGGGAAAATAAAATATTTAAAGAAGCTCTCAAGGATGCCTAAACACGGTAACATCACTGCTTTTGATAGCGATGTTGAAGATTGGGCAACGTATGTAGAACGCATTGGAGTTTATTGTACAGCAAATGAGGTACCAGATGATAAGAAAGCAATAACCTTATTAAACTCAATGGGTGCGAAGACGTACGGGTTATTGAGGCACCTTGTAATACCAGATAAACCGGCGGATCAGACTTTCGTGAATATTGTTACTATCCTGCAAGAACATTTAAACCCCACGCCGCTGCTGATAGCGGAACGATTTAAATTTTACAGAAGAACGCAGCTGAAAGAGGAAAGCAATGCTGAATTCTTAATTGAACTGCGCAAGCTATCAAAGTACTGTCAGTTTGGTACAGGACTAGCAGACGCTCTGAGAGATAAATTCGTGTGTGGATTACGAAAAGAAGGAACTCAAAAGCGACTGCTGGAGGAAAAGGACCTTACGCTTGATAAAGCTGTCACCATTGCAGCATCGCACGAGGCCGCAGCAAGAGGCACCGCAGAAATGCAGCTAAGGTCATCGGAACTCAGCACCAATCGAATGGCATTGGGTGCAGTAAAGTGTTATCGTTGCGGAAGGACAACGCACGATCAGAACCAGTGCTGGTTCAAAAATCAGGAATGCAGAAAATGTGGCAGGCTAGGTCACATAGCTAAAGTATGCCGGTCAGGAAAGAAGACCAGCAACAAAAAGTCACCGCAGGAAAAGTGCAAAAAGGTACACAAGGTGACAGAGAACAGTTCGGATGAACAGAAGACGGATTCAGACTCCAGCAGTAAGGAACTGGGTTGTCTAAGAATACATAATGTGGGTAACACAGCAGACCACCAAACTATCTGGGTCACACTTCAGATAGCAGGAGTCCAAGTGAAGATGGAATTGGACACTGGATCGGCATTGACGGTCATGAATAAGCAAGATTACAAAAGGTTATTTCCACACATTCCCCTAAGGGATACGGAGATTGTATTGAAAACATACACGGGGCAAAGAGTATACCCCATCGGAAAGATAAAGGTAAAGGTGGTCCACAAGGGTAAAGAAAGCCGAGAATGGACTTATATGTGTTACCTGAGGGAGGTCCACCACTACTGGGACGGGAATGGATCAGGAGAATAAATATGGACTGGCATTCCTTAAAAGCACTAACTGTAGATTCCGGTAAAAAGGACGATGTCAAACCTAAACGACTGTCCAGAATATTGGACGATGCTAAAGAGGTGTTCCAGCAGGGACTGGGAACACTGAAAGGAATTACGGCAAACATCAAGGTTGAAGAACATGCAAACCCGAAATTTTTCAAAGCTAGACCGGTACCTTATGCGATACGACCTGCTGTGGAAGCTGAGCTGGAGGGACTAGAACGTTCCGGAGTACTGTCAAAGGTGGACTGGAGTGAATGGGCTACGCCCATTGTTCCCGTCATGAAGCGTTCATCGAGTAACAAGCCGGGGGAACCGGGGAAGGTTCGCATCTGTGGCGATTTCAAGATCACTGTTAATCCGGTGCTTCACACGGTGCAATATCCGCTTCCACGGATTGAGGATATCTTCGCTTCGTTGTCTGGCGGGAAACACTTCACCAAGATAGACCTGGCGCAGGCGTACTTACAGATGGAAGTTGATGAAGCGTCACGCCAGTATCTCACGATCAACACGCATAAGGGCTTATATCGATATAATAGACTGGTTTTTGGAGTGGCATCGGCTCCAGCGATTTGGCAAAGGGCCATGGAGCAGGTATTACAGGGAATTCCAGGCACACAATGCTACCTGGACGACATTCTGATTACAGGAGATGATGATGAGGAACACCTTACAAATTTGGAACAGGTGCTCACCAGATTGAAAGAACATGGACTTCGAGTTAATCGCCAGAAATGTGAGTTCTTTCAGAAGCAAATCTCGTACTGTGGTCACGTCATTGACCAGGAGGGGCTTCACAAGTCACCTGACAAAATCAAAGCTGTTGTGAAGGCTCCCACTCCGGAAAATGTATCCCAGTTGAGGTCGTTCCTAGGGTTGATTAACTATTACCATAAGTTTCTGCCAAATTTATCCACGGTGCTACACCCGCTGAACGCTCTTTTGCAGAAGGGAGTGCCATGGAAGTGGAGCGAGGACTGTAAGCGGGCCTTTCACAAAAGCAAGGCATTGATCACCTCTAAGGAAGTGTTGGCTCACTTTAACCCAACGCTGCCTATTCGTTTAGCTTGTGATGCTTCTCCATATGGTATTGGGGCAGTGCTCTCACATAAGTTGCCAAATGGCTTGGAAAGACCAGTCGCGTTCGCATCCAGATCATTGACCTCCGCTGAGCGCAACTATGCTCAGATAGATAGGGAGGCTCTCAGCCTTGTGTGGGGAGTAAAAAAAAATTAATCATTACCTGCAAGGGCAAAAGTTTACGCTGCTGACAGACCACCAGCCGTTGGTTTCCATTTTTAACCCTAAGAAGGGTGTTTCGGTGATGACAGCGCAGAGGCTCCAGAGATGGTCCCTTTTCCTAGGGGCACATCAATATCAGATCGAATTCAAAGGTACAAAGCAACATGGTAATGCTGATGGGCTGTCGCGCCTGCCATTACCTACAGCGGAAGAGGCACCGACAGTTGACCCTGTTGAGTTATTTCACTCGACCATCATCGAATGTTTACCAGTCACCAATGCAAGTATTGAGAGAGAAACCAGGAATGACCCGACACTGTCTCGGGTCTACGAATTGACAGTGAAGGGATGGCCAGCTCATGGTGAACCACTGTTACCGGCATTCTCAGCCAGACGAGAACAGCTGTCCGTCTGTCAAGGAACATTGATGTATGGAACAAGGGTGATTATTCCTCCTAAATTAAGGGAGAGAGTTCTAAAGGAACTGCATGAAGGTCATCTGGGGGGAGTCAAGATGAAAAGCCTTGCTAGGGCTTATGTGTGGTGGCCAGGTATCGACCAACAAATAGAGGATCTGACTAAAAGCTGCTCAGGGTGCCAAAAAGTTCAAAATGCACCTCCAATTGCACCGCTGCATCCATGGGAATGGCCTTCAACCCCATGGCAACGTGTACATATTGACTTCGCAGGTCCATTCATGGACTCCATGTTTTTAATTGCGGTAGACGCACATTCTAAATGGCCAGAAGTGATTAAGATGGCGACCACTACCTCGGAAAAGACGATCGCAGTTCTAAGAACGATATTCGCAAGAAATGGATTGCCAGAACAAATATGTTCAGACAACGGACCGTAGTTCGTGTCAGAAGAATTCCAGAAATTCATGAAGAAGAATGGGGTGAAACATTATACCTCTGCCCCATATCATCCGGCTACAAATGGGTTGGCCGGGAGATTTGTACAAATGTTCAAAAAGGCAATAAAGGCCATGAGCGAAGACCAGATTCCACTACAACACAAGGTGGACAATTTCCTAATGGCATATCGAAACGCCACTCATGCAGTGACAAATCAAAGCCCTGCCATGATGTTCTATAACAGGAGGTTGTGGTCCAGGTTGGACTTGTTAAAACCAAATGTGCGGAGGGAAGTCGAAAACAAACAGTTCCAGCATATAAATAACAAGACCACTCGGAGTTTCGAAATAGGACAACCAGTGTTAGCCCGGGACTATAAGAATGAGAAATGGCAATCTGGAACAATTCGTGCCAGACAAGGACCCCTGATGTACACGGTGGATATTGGTGAAAACGTAATACGACGTCATGCTGACCAACTTGTAGAATCGAGAACAAGGGTCGAACCCATGACTACGACAGAGACACCAGTGGAAGAAGTTAGTGAACCTGAAGCATCTACCTCAGACGCCAATGTACCTGATGATGTCCAATCCATAAGAGATCAACTAGATGAGTCACCGCAGCAACGAGAATCAGAGACCCCTGAAAGGCGTTATCCAACTCGGATCAGGAGGCCTCCTCAGAGACTGAATCTTTGAACAGTTTTGCATGAAGTTGTATATATGTTATCCATGTTATGTTTAAATTGGGATGTACACTGTTAAGCTAAAAAGGGAGGAATTGTGGTGTATGTAACCTGTACCACCTTAAGAGACTACCTTAAGAGATGGACTACTTTCTCTTGGCTACTGTATATTGTAGTACCGGTGGTGACCACACCGGTATATAAACTCTGTGTAGTAATTTGCTAAGCAGTTCAGCCCTGACCTTCGATTAGTAAAGACCTGTTTAAGTTATTCTTGTTGTCTGTGTCCAGTGATTTAGAATAAGCATATCTGGGACACTCAGACTCAACACTCCTCATCTCAGTTTTGAAAGAGCAGCCCCTTATTCTAAGACTATGCCCCCTAGTTCTAGTTTCACCCATCATCGGGAACATCTTCCCCGCATCCACCCGATCCGACCCCTTCACAATCTTATATGTTTCAATAAGATCGCCTCTCATTCTTCTGAACTCCAATGAGTAGAGTCCCAATCTACTCAACCTCTCCTCATATGTCCATCCCCTCATCCCCGGGATTAACCGAGTGAACCTTCTTTGTACTGACTCGAGAGCAAGTATGTTCTTTCTTAAGTATGGACACCAAAACTGTACGCAGTATTCCAGGTGCGGCCTCACCAATACCTTGTACAACTGAAGCAATACCTCCCTATTTTTATATTCTATCCCCCTAGCAATGAAAGCCAACACTCCATTGGCCTTCTTAATCACTTGCTGCACCTGCATACTAACCTTTTGAGTTTCGTGCACCAGGACCCCCAGATCCCTTTGTACTTCAGTACTTTCCAGTTTCTTGCCATTAAGATAATAACTTGCTGTACGATTTTTCCTGCCAAAGTGCATAACCTCACACTTTCCAGTATTGTATTCCATCTGCCAAATCTCTGCCCACTTACTTAGCCTGTCGATGTCCCCTTGCAGGTTTTTTATGTCCTCCTCACTCACTACTTTCCCTCCCATCTTAGTATCATCTGCAAACTTTGATATGTTACACTCGGTCCCCTCCTCCAAATCGTTAATATAGATTGTAAAGAGTTGGGGACCCAGCACTGACCCCTGCGGAACACCACTAGTTACTGATTGCCAGTCTGAGAATGAACCATTTATCCCAACTCTCTGCCTTCTGTTAGATAGCCAATCCTCTATCCATGCCAGAATATTACCCCCAATCCCGTGATTTTTTATCTTAAGCAATAATCTTTTGTGTGGCACCTTGTCAAATGCCTTTTGGAAGTCTAAATACACTACGTCCACTGGTTCCCCTTTATCCACCCTATACGTTACTTCCTCAAAGAACTCCAGCAAATTTGTCAAACATGACTTCCCCTTCATAAAACCATGCTGACTTTGTCCTATTAAATTATGATTATCCAAATGTCCTGTTACTGTCTCCTTAATAATGGACTCCAAAATTTTACCTACCACAGATGTTAGGCTAACCGGTCTATAGTTTCCAGCCTTCTGCCTACTGCCCTTTTTAAATAAGGGTGTTACATTAGCAGTTTTCCAGTCTGCCGGGACCTTTGCCGAGTCCAGGGAGTTTTGGAAAATTATTACCAATGCATCCACAATCCCTACCGTCACTTCCCTCAAGACCCTAGGATGTAAGCCATCAGGTCCAGGTGATTTATCCGCCTTGAGTCCCATTATTTTACCGAGTACCACTTCCTTAGTGATTTTGATCGTGTTTAGCTCCTCCCCCCCCTTTAGCCCCCTGTTTGTCCAGTGTTGGGATATTCTTAGTGTCTTCTACTGTAAAGACTGATGTAAAATATTCATTCAGTGTTTTTGCCATCTCCATATTTCCCACCATTAATTTCCCGGTCTCATCCTCTAAGGGACCAACATTTACTTTAGCCAAGGATGTGAAGGCCCTTGAGAGGGTGCAGAGGAGAATTACCAGAATGGTTCTGGGGATGGGGGATCTTAGCTACAAGGACAGGTTGGAGAAGCTGGATTTGTTTTCACTGGAGCAAAGGAGGTTGAGAGGTGATTTGATAGAAGTGTACAAGATTATGATCGGTTTGGATAGGCTAGACAGGGAAAGGCTGTTCCCACTAGTTGATGGTACAAGGACTAGGGGACACAGATTTAAGGTTTTGGGCAAGCGATACAGGGGGATGTGAGGAAAAACTTTTTTACACAGCAAGTGGTGAGGACCTGGAACTTGCTGCCAACAGAAGTGGTGGAAGCGGAGACACTCAATGTTTTCAAGGGGAGACTGGATAGACACTTGAGGGAAATAAACTTACAGGGCTACGGGGATAGAGCGGGGGAATGGGACTGACTTGATTGCACTGCAGAGAGCTGGCATGGACTCGATGGGCTGAATGGCTTGCTTCTGTGCCGTTATGACTCTATGGGCTGGATTTTACCAGCCCTGAGGAGGCAGGTCTGGAGGCGGGACAGCTGGGAAAATCCACAAAAATGGGAGCGGGTCCCAAACAGGTAGTTAACAGGCAGTTAAGAGGCTTTTTCCAATTTTTTGACTGCTGCTGCAGGCTTCCCGACGTCGGGGAACCCCACCACGGTAAGTGAGGCATGATGTGGGTCTACTGTAATTTTTGTGTATAGATGACAGCTGCAGAAGTGGTTTAAATGATTCAATGGGACACTGGTGAGTATGAAAGGTAAGGAAAAGTTATGAAAGTAATTTTTAATGTGGTTAGATGTTTCTGCAGGTGACAAGCTGTGAAGTGTTTGTGTAGGCTCATCTCATCGGGAGAAGTGACAGATGGCTTCTGCAATCTCAGCTGCAGCTGCAGCTGCCATCTGTTTTATCCTAAGAAGAGGGTAATTGGAGAGTCTGGGTGCAAGGGCTCACCTTTGGACAGTGATTGTCAGTGTTTGACAGCACCTCATTGCTGTCAAACACTGTCAAATCATGTCAAACAAATGTGGTGCATATGCCTATAAGAAAACTGGCAGATGAAGCGTCATCAACTGACGTCATCTGAAACCGGCTTTCCCTTAATTGGCCGGCAAGCCCGCAGGGCGGGTTTAACAAGGTCAATGAGGGGAAAATAGTGTCAGCTCGTCGGATGTCGCTGGGGGTGGGACTAGAACCCGAAAACCAGCAGTCCCGCCTCGAATTCAGCCTTCCCGATAAGATTCCAACTATATGACTTGCAAGTCTTGGGAACAAATTCAAATTCATTTGATGGGGTGGGATGCTCCTCACTCTATCTCTACTGGACTGAAAGGTCTTTACATGAAATGAATTTAAGCCGTCTCAATCCCGCTCTCTGGTACCATGATAAACAATTGTGCACAACTAACCTAGCAGTCCGATTCAGATGAAACCAGTTATGACTATGTGGCTAAAAGGAAAGATGTCACACTGCAGCAGTTGGAGGTGAACACCTGACCTTTCTCACACCTCCACCCCTCGTCATGGCTCAATGAATAAATATACCACATGACATAGTACAGGGCTCTACAGTCCAGGTAGGTCTTAGGTCCTGTCCCTGGTATCTGCTGTGCTCACCTACTAATGAAATGGTGGGGAGCTGGGAACAAGTTATATAAAGCTCTGGTTAGACTCAATTTAAAATATTGCATTCCATTCTGGGCATCGCACCTCAGAAAGAATATAGTGGCCATGGAAGAAGTGCAGAGCAGATTCCTTGTAGCAAAGGGGCCTTTAGGGAAGAGTGACCATAATATGATAGAATTTTATATTGAGTTTGAAAGTGACTTAGTTAAATCTGAAACTAGGGTCTTAAATCTAAACAAAGCAAACTATGTAAGTATGAGAGATGAGCTGGCTAAGGTAGATTGGGCAACTACATTAAAAGGTATGACAGTGGACAAGCAATGGCTGGCATTTAAAGAATTAATACATAATTTACAACAAATATACATTCCTTTAAGGCACAAAAACCCCAAAGGAAAAGTGATCCAACCGTGGCTAACAAGAGAAGTTAAAGATATGATTAGATCAAAGGAAGAGGCTTATAATGCTGCCAAAAAGAATAGTAAGCCTGAGGATTGGGAGGATTTTAGAATTCAGCAAAGGAGGACCAAGAAATTGATAAAGAAAGGGAAAGTAGAATATGAGAGTAAACTAGCGAGAGACATAAAAACGGATTGTAAAAGCTTCTAAATGTATGTAAAAAGGCAAAGATTAGCAAAAGTAAATGTGGGTCCCTTACAGACTGAGACAGGAGAAATTATAATGGGGAATAGGAAATGGCAGAGAAATTAAACAAATATTTTATCAATGGATTTTATCAATGGAGACTTCTGGTTTCCGGTTTCAGTCCTGCCCTCAGTGACGTCCGACCAACCCACGCTATTTTCCCTTGATTGGCATTGTTAAGACCGCCCCTGCAGGCTGACCGGCCAATTAAGGGAAAGCCGGTGACAGATGACGTCAGCGTATGATGCTTCATCTGTCGAAAATTTTTCTGACAATCTCTGTTCTAAGGTGAGCCCTTGCACAGAAGACTCACCAAGACCACTCTGCTCAGCAGAAAGCAGATGGCTGCTACATCTGAGAATGCAGCAGCCATTCTGTCCTCTCTGCCATTGAGATGAGGGACCTCTGGTCCTCAAAGGTTGAAGCCTGCAGAAAGAAGCAAAGGTAAGGAAACTTTTTCCAACACTTTACACTCACCTCTCATACTTACCTGTCCACACTTGCACCCATCACTCACCTCTACAGCTGACATTTCGACCCCTCTCACCCCCGCAGACCCACAGCTCACCTCGCTGACCCTGGTGAGGTTCGCAGCTGTCAAGGAGCCCGCAATTGCAGGCATAAAATGGGGAAAAGCCTCAAAACTGCCTGTTAACTACCTGTTAACAGACAGTTAATTGGCTCTAATCCCCTTCCCGCCTCGAGGAGATGGGTACCTGTGCGACTCGGGGACCCGTCTCCCAGGAAGATGGCACGAAGGTGGGTTGGGAGTGGGGTCGATACCCGCTCCCAGTTTCTGCCATTTTCCCGGCAGTCCTGCCTCCATACCCGCCTCCCCAGGGCTGGGAAAATTCCCCCCTTTGTGTCTGTCTTCACAGAATCACAGAATCACAGAAACCCCACAGTGCAGATAGAGGCCATTTCGGCCCATCGAGCCTGCACCGACACATATCCCACCCGATCCCCGTAACCCCTACACCAACACATATCCCACTCTATCCCCGTAACCCCACGTATTTAATCCCCCTAACACTAAAGGTCAATTTATCATAGCCAATCAACCTAACCCGCACATCTTTGGACTGTGGGAGGAAACCGGAGCACCCGGAGGAAACCCACGCAAACACGGGGAGAATGTGCAAACTCCACACAGACAGTCACCTGAGGCCAGATTCGAACCCGGGTCCCTGGCACTGTGAGGCAACAGTGCTAACCACTATGCCACCATTCACGGAAGAAGACGCAAAAAACTTCCCGGAGTTAGTGGACAACCAAGTTTCTAGCGAGAATGAGGAACTGAAAGACATTAGTATTAGATAAAATGAGTACTGGAAAAATTAATGGAACTGAAAGCCGATAAATCCCCTGGACATGATGGTCTACATCCTAGGGTTTTGAAAGAGTTGGTTATAAAAATAGTGGATGCATTGGTTGTCATTTTCCAAAATTCCATAGATTCTAGAATGGTTCCCGTGGATTGGAAGGTAACAAATGTAACCCCAATATTTAAGAAAGGAGGGAAGAGAGAAAATGGGGAACTACAGGCCAGTTAGCCTGACATCAGTAGTAAGGAAAATGATGGAATCTATTATTAAGGACGTGGTAACAGGGCACTTAGAAAATAATAATAGGATTGGGCAGAGTCAACACGGATTTATGAAAGGGAAATCGTGTTTGACAAATCTGTTAGAGTTTTTTGAGGTTGTAACTAGCAGAATAGATAAGGGGGAACCAGTGGATGTGGTGTATTTGGATTTTCAGAAGGTATTTGATAAGGTGCCACACAAGAGGTTACAAATAACTACACATGGGTATGATCTGGTGGCCATTACGGAAACATGGTTGCAAGATAATCATGACTGGGAACTAAACATACAAGGGTATTTGACAATTAGGAAGGACAGACAGGAAGGAAAGGGAGGTGGGTTTGCTATGTTAATCAAGGATGGAATCACTGCAATAGTCAGAAATGATATTGGGTCAAAGGATCAGGATAGTGAAATAGTTTGGGTGGAGATAAGGAATAATAAGGGGAAAAAGTCACGAGTGGGCGTAGTCTATAGGCCTCCTAACAGTTGCAACTCTGTTGGTCGGAGTATAAATCAGGAAATAGTTGGGGCTTGTAATAAGGGAACAGCTATAATTATGGGGGATTTTAACTTTCATATTGACTGGACTAATCAAATTGGGCATGGCAGCCTTGAGGAAGAGTTCATAGAGTGTATTAGGGACGGGTTCCTTGAGCAGTATGTAACTGAACCAACCAGGGGGCAGGCAATCTTAGATCTGGTCCTGTGTAATGAGACAGGATTAATAAAAAATGTCCTAGTAAAGGATCCCCTTGGAATGAGTGACCATAATATGGTTGAATTCCAAATTCAGTTTGAGGATGAGAGAGTTGGATCTCAAACCAGCGTACTGAGCTTAAATAAAGGAGACGATGAAGGTATGAGAGTAGAATTGACTAAAGTGGACTGGGAAAACAGATTAAAGTGTAAGGCGGTACAAGAGCAGTGGTCTACATTCAAGGAGATATTTCACATCTTTCAAGATAAATATATTCCACTGAGGAAAAAGGGGAGTAAAAGAAAAGACAGCCATCCGTGGCTTAGTAAAGTAATAAAGGATAGTATCCGACTGAAAACAAGGGCATATAAAGTCGCCAAATCTAGTGGGAGGATAGAAGATTGGGAAGCATTTAAAAGCCAACAAACAATAACTAAAAGATTAATTAAGAAAGGGAAGATAGATTATGAAAGTAAACTAGCAAAAAATATAAAAACAGATAGCAAGAGTTTCTACAACTATATAAAAAGAAAAAGGGTGGCTAAAGTGAACGTTGGTCCCTTAGAGGATGGGACCGGGAAACTAGTGGTGGGGAACATGGAGATGGCAAAGACGCTGAACAAATACTTTGTATCAGTCTTTACAGTAGAGGACACTAAAAATATCCCAACACTGGACAAACAGGGGGCAATGGGGGGGGGGAGGAGCTAAACACAATTAAAATCACTAAGGAGATGGTACTCAGTAAAATAATGGGACTTAAGGCAGTTAAATCCCCCGGACCTGATGGCCTACATCCTAGGGTCTTGAGAGAAGTGGCGGTAGGGATTGTGGATGCATTGGTGATTATTTTCCAGAACTCCCTGGACTCAGGAAAGGTCCCGACAGATTGGAAAACTGCTAATGTAACACCCTTATTTAAGAAGGGCAGTAGACAAAAAGCTGGAAACTATAGACCAGTTAGCCTAACATCTGTGGTTGGCAAAATGTTGGAGTCCATTATTAAGGAAACAATAACAGAGCATTTCGATAAACATAATTTAATAGGACAGAGTCAGCATGGTTTTATGAAGGGGAAGTCATGTTTGACAAATTTGCTTGAATTCTTTGAGGATGTAACATACAGGGTGGATAAAGGGGAACCAGTGGATGTAGTGTATTTGGACTTCCAAAAGGCATTTGACAAGGTTCCACACAAAAGATTACTGATCAAGATAAGAAATCACGGGATTGGGGGTAATATACTGGCATGGGTGGAAGATTGGCTATCTAACAGAAAACAAAGAGTTGGGATAAATGGTTCATTCTCGGGCTGGCAATCAGTAACTAGTGGTGTTCCGCAGGGGTCAGTGCTGGGATCCCAACTCTTTACAATCTATATTAACGATTTGGAGGAAGGGACCGAGTGCAACATATCCAAGTTTGCCGATGATACAAAGATGGGAGGGAAAGCAGTGAGTGAGGAGGACATAAAAAACCTGCAAAAGGACATAGACAGGCTAAGTGAGTGGGCAGAGATTTGGCAGATGCAATATAATGTTGGAAAGTGTGAGGTTATGCACTTTGGCAGAAAAAATCAAAGAGCAAGTTATTATCTAAATGGAGAGAAACTGCAAAGTGCTACAGGAGAAAGGGATCTGGGGGTCCTGGTGCATGAAACACAAAAAGTTAGTATGCAGGTGCAGCAGGTGATCAGGAAGGCCAATGGAATCTTGGCTTTTATTGTGAGGGGGATGGAGTATAAAAACAGGGAAGTCTTGCTGCAGTTATACAGGGTATTGGTGAGACCACACCTGGAATACTGCGTGCAGTTTTGGTTTCCATATTTAAGAAAAGACATAGTTGCTCTCGAGGCGGTTCAGAGAAGGTTCACTCGGTTGATTCCGGAGATGAGGGGGTTGACATATGAGGAAAGGTTGAGTAGGTTGGGACTCTACTCATTGGAGTTCAGAAGAATGAGAGGCGATCTTATCGAAACATATAAGATTGTGAGGGGGCTTGATCGGGTGGATGCGGTGAGGATGTTTCCACTGATGGGTGAGACTAGAACTAGGGGGCATAATCTAAGAATAAGGGGCTGCCCTTTCAAAACTGAGATGAGGAGAAACTTCTTCACTCAGAGGGTAGTAAATCTATGGAATTTGCTACCCCAGAGAGCTGCGGAAGCTGCAACATTAAATAAATTTAAAATGGAGATAGACAGTTTCCTAGCAGATAAGGGAATTAGGGGTTACGGGGAGAGGGCAGGGAAGTGGACGTGAGTCTAGATTCGGATCAGCCATGATCCTATTGAATGGCGGAGCAAGCCCGAGGGGCCGTATGGCCTACTCCTGCTCCTACTTCTTATGTTCTTATGTAAACAAAATTAGGGCTCATGGGATTGGAGGTAATATACTAGCATGGATTGAGGATTGGTTGACGGACAGAAAACAGAGAGTAGGAATAAACAGGTCATTTTCAGGTTGGCAGGCTGTAACTAGTGGGGTACCACAAGGATCAGTGCTTGGGCCTCAGCTATTCAAAATCTACATCAATGATTTGGATGAGTGGACCAAATGTAATATATTCAAGTTTGCTGATGATACAAAGCTGGGTGGGAATGTAAGTTGTGAGGAGGATGCGAGGAGGCTTGAAGGGGATATAGACAGGCTAAGTGAGTGGGCAAGAACATGGCAAATGGAATATAATGTGGAGGAATGTGAAGTTATCCACTTTGGTAGAAAAAATAGAAAAGCAGAGTATTTTTTAAATGATGAGAGATTGGGAAACGTTGGTGTTCAGAGGGACCTGGGTGTCCTTGTACACAAATCACTGAAAGTTAACATGCAGGTACAGCAAGCAATTCGGAAAGCAAATGGTATGTTGGCCTTTATTACAAGAGGATTTGAGTATAAGAGTAAAGACATCATACTGCAATTATATAGGGCCCTGGTGAGACCATTGTGCACAGTTTTGGTCTCCTTACCTAAGGAAGGATATACTTGCCATAGAGGGAGTGCAACGAAGGTTTACCAGGCTGTTTCCTGGGATGGGGGGGATTGTCCTATGAGGACAGATTGAGTAGACTAGGCCTATATTCTCTAGAGTTTAGAAGAATGGGAGATGATCTCATTAAAACATACAAAATTCTTACAGGGCTTGACAGGGTAAATTCAGGGAGGATGTTTCCCCTGGCTGGGGAATCTAGAACCAGGGGTCACAGTCTCAGAATAAGGGGTCGGCCATTTAGGACTGAGATGAGGAGAAAGTTCTTTACTCAGAGGGTGGTGAATCTTTGGAATTCTCTACCCCAGAGGGCTGTGGAGGCTCAGTCGTTGAGTATATTCAAGACAGAGATCGATAGATTTTTGAATATTAAGAGAATCAAGGGATATGGAGATAGTTCAGGAAAGTGGAGATGAGGTAGAAGATCAGCCATGATCAAATGGCCTACTCCTGCTCTTATTTCTTATGTTCTTATGTTCTTATGAATGATACCAGGGATAAAAGGGTTAAACTATGAGGACAGGTTGCATAGACTAGGCTTGTGTTCCCTTGAGTATAGAGGATTAAGGGGTGATCTAACTGAAGTGTTTAAGATGATTAAAGGAGTTGTTAGGGTAGATAGAGAGAAACTATTTCCTCTGGTGAGGGAGTCCGGAACAAGTGGGTTAATTATCGGGGGTGATGTCAGGAAGCATTTCTTCACACAAAGCGTAGTGGAAATCTGAATATCTCTCCTCCAAAATGCTGTTGAGGCTGGGGTGAATTGAAAATTTCAAAACTGAGATTGATAGATTTTTGTTAGGCAAGGTTATTAAGGGTTACAAAACCAAGGGGGTTGGATGGAGTTAAGATACAGATCTGTCGTGATGTAATTGAATGGCAGAACAGGCTAGAGGGGCTGAATGGCCTACTCTTATTCCTATGTTCCTTAGTCACATGCACGCCCTCTCAACCGTAGGTTGTACCTGTTCCAGGAAGCAGAATTGGGGAAGATACTTATAAAAGATCTAAAGAAGTGGAAATCAAGAGGCAGTGTAAAACCTAAACAAGAAAGTCCATTCCAGCAAAGATGCCAGAAATCAGCTGCAGCTTTCCTAATGGCTGAGTGGGTGAACACTCCAACTGGTGTGGAACTGAGGCATACTGAGAAGGAAGGCCCCAGGCCTCTGGAAGCCTGAGGATTGGGAGGATTTTAGAATTCAGCAAAGGATGACCAAGAGATTGATGAAGAGAGAGAAAATAGAATGAGAGAAAACTAGCAAGAGACATAAAAACAGATTGTAATAGCTTCTATAAGTATGTAAAAAGAAAGAGATTAGCGAAAGTAATCATGGATCCCTTACAGGCAGAGACAGGAGAAATTATAATGATGGGGAATAAGGAAATGGCAGAGACATTAAACACATACTTTGTATCAATGTTCCATGTAAGCTGCATGGCCGCACGGCTGCGCAACCCTCCGGGGAACCCGTGCAGCCGGCTTGTCGGCTTTTCAATACAAAACCCACACATGCGCAGTATTTTGAATGGCCTGCGTGGCCATGCAAGGCCAAACAAAATTAGAGGGAACATTGCTTTGTATCTGTCTTCAAGGAAGAAGATGCAAAAAACATTCCGGAAATAGTGAGAAACCAAGGGTCTAGCGCGAATGAGGAACTTAAAGAAAGTAGTATTAGTAAAGATATAGTACTAGAGAAATTAATCGGACTAAAAGCTGACAAATCACCTGGACCTGATGGCCTACATTCTAGGGTTTTAAAAGAAATGGCTACAGAGATAGTGGATGCATTTGGTTTTGATCTTCACAGAATCACAGAAACCCCACAGTGCAGATAGAGGCCATTTCGGCCCATCGAGCCTGCACCGACACATATCCCACCCGATCCCCGTAACCCCTACACCAACACATATCCCACCCTTCCATTATTCCTTAGATTCTAGAATGCTCCCCGCAGATTGGAAGGTAGCAAATGTAACCCCACTATTCAAGATAGGAGGGAGAGAGAAAACAGGGAACTATAGACCAGTCAGCCTGACATCAGTTGTAGGGAAAATGCTAGAATTAATTATTAGGGACGTGGTAACAGGGCACTTACAAAATCATAATATGATTGTGCAGAGTTAACACAGATTTATGAAAGGGAAATCGTGTTTGACAAATCTGTTAGCTTTTTTGAGGTTGTAACTAGTAGGGTAGATAAAGGGGAACCAGTGGATGTGGTGTATTTGGATTTTCAAAAAGCATTTGATAAGGTGCCACACAAGAGATTATTATACAAAATTAGGGCTCATGCGATTGGGGGTTATATACTAGAATGGATTGAGGATTGATTAACGGACAGAAAACAGAGAGTAGGAATAAATAGGTCATTTTCGGGTTGGCAGGCTATAACTAATGGGGTGCCACAAGGATCAGTGCTTGGGCCTCAGCTATTTACAACCTACATCAATGACATAGATGAGGGGACCAAGTGGGGAAAGTAAGTTGTGAGGAGGATGCAAGGAGGCTGCAAAGGGATGTAGACAGGTTAAGTGAGTGGGAAAGAACATGGCAGGTGGAATATAATGTGGATAAATGTAAAGTTATCCACTTTGGTAGAAAAGGTAGAAAAGAAGAATATTTTTTAAATGGTGATAGATTGCGAAGCGTTGGTATTCAGAGGGAACTGGGTGTCCTTGTATACGAATTACAAAAAGTTAACATGCAGGTACAGCAAGCAATTAGGAAAGCAAATGGTATGTTAGCCTTTATTACAAAACGATTGGAGTTTAACAGTAAAGAAGTCTTACTGAAATTATATAGGGCTTTGGTGGGATCACACCTGGAGTACTGTGCACAGTTTTGGTCTCCTTAACCAAGGAAGGATATACTTGCCTTAGAGGGAGTGCAACAAAGGTTCACTAGACTGATTTCTGGGATGGGGGAGTTTGTCCTATGAGGAGAGATTGAATAGAGCAGGCCTATATTTCCTAGAGTTTAGAAGAATGAGAGGTGATCTCATTGAAACATATAAAATTCTTAAGGGGTTTGACAGGGTAGATGCTGGGAGGATGTTTCCCCTGGTTGGGGAGTCCAGAACCGGGGTCACAGTCTCAGAAGGACGTGACTGGTGCCAATAAACCAGAAGCGGTCTGTGCATGCACGCTGCTGGTTCGTCACGAGAGTTGACTCATAAAAAAATTATATAAAAAGCCAGGAAGGGAGCAAGCTGGTGAAAAAGCCGAAAAGCCGGGACGGGAGCGAGCTGTTGAAAAAGCCGGGAAGCTGGGAAGGGAGCAAGTTGGTGAAAAAGCCGGGAAGCCGGGAAGGGAGCGAGCTGGTGAAAAAGCCGGGAAGCCGGGAAGGGAGCGAGCTGTTGAAAAAGCCGGGAAGCCGGGAAGGGAGCAAGCTGGTGAAAAAGCCGGGAAGCCGGGAAGGGAGCGAGCTGTTGAAAAAGCCGGGAAGCCAGGAATGGAGCGAGCTGGTGAAAAAACCGGGAAGGGAGCGAGCTGGTGAAAAAGCCAGGAAGGGAGCAAGCTGTTGAAAAAGCCGGGAAGGAAGCGAGCTGGTGAAAAAGCCGGGAAGCCGGGAAGGGAGTGAGCTGGTGAAAAAGCCGGGAAGCTGGGAAGGGAGCGAGCTGGTGAAAAAGCCAGGAAGGGAGCGAGCTGGTGAAAAAGCCGGGAAGGGAGTGAGCTCGTTAGCGAGACCGTTTTAAAAAAAGCAGAAAAATCATGCTTCCAGTTGTTGGAGTGCGCAGTGTGCTTCTGCACAGCTTCCGATTTATTGGCAGCAGTCACTCCAGTCTCAGAATAAGGGGTCGGCCAATAAGGGTCTGAGATTAGGACAGATTTCTTCATTCAAAGGGTTGTGAATCTTTGGAATTCTCTACCCCAGAGGGCTGTGGATGCTCAGTTGTTGAGTATATTCAAGACAGAGATCGATGGATTTTTGGATACTAAGGGAACCAAGGGATATGGGGATAGTGCAGGAAAATGGAGTTGAGGTAGAAGATCAGCCATGATCTTATTGAATGGGGAGCAGGCTCGAGGGGCCAAATGGCCTACTCCTGCTCCTATTTCTTATGTTCTTATGTTTGACCCCTGGTCTCTGCTGATTTCCATTGGAACAGCTGTAGAGGTGCTTGGGGTGGGGATGGGACAAAAATCAGCCTGGGTTCCCACCAATGTTCCCTCTAATTTTTTTTTCGTGTGCGGTCCCTTTAAATTTGCTGCGCAGTATCTTTTCCAGCGGCAACAGCTGGTAAACGGCCTGTGTGGGACCTCCCGATCGATGAGCGCCCCCACAGCTTAGGGGGAACGTTGGTCCCCACCCTTGACCACGATACAGTGAAGCCTGATTAAAGGTGTGTTTGTGTGGATGTCGAGTGAGGCTTAGGTCTTTATTGATTGATGGAAACAGTACAATATCACACTGGATTACAGATTACCTGCCTGTCTTTTTAATTCATTCTACAAGAGAAACTATAGTGCCAGCGATAGACATGCTACTGAGACAAAGGAAGCAGTGAATAACTTACGATTAGCATGAATTAAATTGGCAGCAGATGGCATTTTGTGCCAACTTGAAAAGTTTTGCCGCTAACGTGCCGATTCTGCCCTACCACCAGCACTGCACTGCGAAGCCTAAAAACACAGGCCCAATTATTTGCAGCTCCCTCAGTCATATTAAACAAATCGATTGCTGAACACTGTGTTCACCAAAAACACATTTGTTTCGGCCTTTGCCTTTGTTGTGTCGCCTTGTGTTCTTATTACTATGTAATACAGACACTTTTAACTCATTTAGTTTACGACTTTCACTCAGTTGTATTCTTGCTTTTATGATGTTGCTGCCGCATGTGATACAAGATGTCTGACCTTGCACTGCGCACTGCCTTTCACAGTATGCCACATAGCAATATAAATACACTAACCAAAGTAGTTCCATATAATGATGTAACAAGTAGTTCCATTTAACGATGTAATAATATAACAATGTAATATCCCTCTTTCTCAAAAAAACTAAAACATGAAATTTAATTTAAATTAAAAAAATATTATACCTAACTGTTATTATCAAATACAAAGAATCGTGAGTTTTCTTTTCTTATTCACGATATCGCTCAGGTGGTTGGATATTGTCCCTCCATCTTGTGGATTTGGTGGTGACCACTCCTCTCTGCGGTGTTTTGGTGTGTTCCGCTCTTGTTGTTGTTGTTGCTGTCGCACTTGGAGTTGGAGTGTGCATGCTCGTGGTTGTTTGATTTGTGGCGCTTGTTCCTGGCATTGTACTGCTTGTGGTAGCTGGTGTTGTCAATGTTGTTGATGTTGTCTGCTGCTTAACCAGTTCAGGTGAAGGTCTGATGTGGAGTCTGTTCCGTCTGTATTGGTTACCAGGTTCGGTCTCTACGAAGTAGGATCTTGGAGTATCAGCTTTTCCAATGACCTTGGCTGGATTCCAGGTTTTCAACACCAGGTCTTGCACATGCACTGATTGCCCATTCAGCAATTCTGGTAGCATCTTTGCATGTTTGTCGTAATGCTTGCTCCCTACGACTTGTGCTTCTGCCAGCTTCTGTCTGAAGTCCTCCTGGTCCTGGGGAGGATGTATTTTTGCTGGTAGGGTAGTCTTAAACTTCCTCCCATTCAGCAATTCCACAGGTGATTTCATGTCTGCTTTCAGTGGTGTTGATCTGAGTGATAGGAGGGCAAGGTCTTGGTCTTCCCCCATCTCACTGCTTTTGATGAGAGTTCTCTTGACAGCCTGGATCTGTCTTTCGATGAACCCGTGTCCCCTTGGGAAATGTGGGGATGAGGTTACTATTTTGAACCCATACTTTTCTGCCAGAGCTCTGAATTCACTCGATGTGAACTGGGTTCCATTGTCACAGATTACCTTTTCCGGGATTCCTTGTTCAGCAAACAAGCTCTTTGCAATTCTGGTGGTAGTTGTGGCTCTCAGATCTTTCATCCTTCTCACAAAAGGAAACTTGGAATAGTAATCTGTCACTATGAGATACCATTCTTGATTGCACATGAAGAGATCTGCCCCAACAGTGTGCCATGGTTTTGACGGTATTTCACTAGGTATCATCTCCTCTTTCTGTTGTGCATTTCTGTATTTCTGGCATATACCACATGCATAAACCATCTGTTTGATATTTTTGTACATGCCTATCCAGTATACAGCTGATCTGGCTCTCAGCTTGCATTTCTCCATTCCCATGTGGCCTTCGTGTATTAGATGGAGAAGTTCTGTCTACATCATCTTTGGCACGATGATCCTCGATCCAGCAAGGAGAATACCGTCTTCTATTGCGATATCGTCTCTAATCGTCCAGTATTGATGAATTGTCGCCTGTACCTGCTGGATTCTCTCTGGCCACCCCTGTATCACTTGTTGTGTGAGTAGTTGCAATTCCTCATCTTTGCGAGTTTCATCTCTGATTTGACTGAGCTTTGTAGGGGTAACACTCACTAGGTGGTGGATTTTTACTGTTAGACCCTCCACCTCGTGTTTCTCATATGGTGACAATCGAGACAACGCATCTGCTAGCACCATTTCTTTTCCTGGCTTATATTTAAGTGTGAAGTCGTAGCTTTGGAGCCTTAGAAGTAGTCTTTGCAGTCTTGTAGGTGCTTTGCACAGATTCTTCTTGTAGATCTGTTCTAGTGGACGATGGTCACTCTCTATTGTAAACTGCCTTCCATACAGGTATGTATGGAATTTCTCGCATCCATACACTACTGCTAATAGTTCTCTTTCTATGTTGGCGTATCTCGTCTCGGCGGACGTCAAGGCCTTTGATGCGAAAGCTATTGGCTTTCCTTCCTGCACAAGAGCTGCCCCTAGTCCTCTGGTAGAAGCGTCTACTTGTAGAGTGACTGGTTTTCTTCTGTCATAATATGGCAGACTTGTTTCTTTGCACAACAATTCTTTAAGTTGTTTGAAATTCCTTCCATGTGATTCAGACCACTGGTATTCGGCGTCTTCTTTCATTAGCTCTCTGAGATTTGTTGTATGTTCCGACATGTTTGGGATGAAAAAACTCATGTATTGGACCAAGCCGAGGTAACTCCTCAGCTCTTTCTTATCTTTGGGTGGTTTCATTTCAGCAATCGCCGCAATCTTCTCAGGACTTGGCTTGACTCCCTCTTGTGTGTAAATCATACCGAAGAATTGGCATTCCTTGACTTTAACTATGCACTTATCGGTATTTAACTTGATGCCAGCCTTCCTGGTACGCTCCATGGCCTCATGTAGGTGCATATCATGGTCTCTTTCATCTGCTCCATAGATCTGAATATCATCAGCTATTCCTATAGCTCCTCCACAGCCTCTGTATGTCTCGTCTACTTTCTGTTGAAAGATATCTTGACTGACCTTTAACCCGAATGGTAGCCGCAGGAATTTGTAACGCCCAAATGGTGTGTTGAATGTTGTCAGTGTTGTTGATTCCTCATCCAACTTCACGTTCCAATATCCATTTCTGGCATCTAGTTTTGAGAAAACCTTGGCTCCTGCCAGTGATGGCGTAATCTCCTCTAGCGTTGGGGTGGGATTGTGGTCCCTCTTTATCGCCTGGTTTAGATCTTTGGGGTCCAAACATATTCTGAGACGCCCGTTTAGCTTTTCTCGTACCACAATTGAGTTTACCCAGTCTGTGGGTTCAGTGACCTTTACGATCACTCCCTTTTCTTCCATCTCCTTTAGCTCTCTTTCAAGCTTTGTCTTCAGCTCGATGGGTACTTTTCGTGGAGCATGGATAATGGGCTTTACCTCTGGATCGATGGTGATGTGGTATTGGAAATCTCCGAAACATCCCACTGTATCATCGAAACATTCCGGATACATGTCTATCAAGTCTTTTTTACTCTTGATTTGTGGGCGATTTTCCAGTGGGGTGTTGCTGTCTATCCTCAGTGATGTTTCCGTCAGCTCGTGATTCACTGAGATCAATCTCAACTTCTCGCAGCTGTTTAATCCCAGGATCGCTGACCCCTCAGTGTCGGTGACATAGAACATGCAGTTGATGTTCTTTCTTTTATGTGTCCCTTTGACAAAGGTTATTCCGAGTTGTTTAATCTCACTCCCCCCGTATGCTGTCAGCGTGACATTACATGCCTTTAAACAACCCTTTTTCGGGTAGCCATCTTCTCTCAAGTTTTCGGGAAAGATCTGCTGGTACAGTCTCAATGGGAGAATGTTGCTCTGAGCCCCTGTGTCCAGCTTCAACTTTAAGTTGATGGTTGTGGGCTGACCTTTGACCCTCTTTTCGATTTGGATGATGGTGTGCAATTCTCTCTTCGGAGTATTTTCCGCTCTGGACATCTCGTGAAGCTGTACCTTTATGGTTTCGATGTTTCGTGTATTGTCATGACCATAATCATCATCATCCTGTTCATCCATGGCATGGATATTGTGTTTCTTTCTCTGGTTCTGCTGTCCGCCTTTGTTTTTGATGTATGTTCCTTCTTTCTTCGTTCTACACCTCTTTTCCCAGTGGTTTAGTTTGCCACATACATTGCAGCTTGTTCCATATGCTGGACATTTCCTCCTGTCTGTATAATCGTGCGGTCTTCCACAGTTTCTGCACATGTTTCTCCCGTTGTCATGTACATGTCTTTGTGTGTTGTACTTTTCTCTCACTGTATCCACTCTGTTGTCCATCTCAGAAGCCGTCCGCATGTCAGCCGTTTGAGAAATCAGCGTTCTCATTTGCTGCTCCATGGCTTCATGAGCTCTCGCAGTATCTATAGCCTCTGTTATTTTGAGCTTTTCTTTCCCTATCAGAGCTTTTTGTACCTCTGCATGTGCTGACCCCCATATCAGCTGGTCCACAAGCCTTTCCTCCATTTCCTTAAATGCACACTTGCTGGCTTCATTTCTCAGCCTTGTCAGGAAATTGTGAGCTGTTTCACCGGAGTCCTGTCTTAGACTCTGAAATTTGTATCTGTGTATACGGTGATTGGATTTAGGCTTTAGATGGTTGCTGAATTTCTCAAAGATTGTCGCAGGGTTTTCCTTTTCCTCTTCAGTCAAACTCCAGCTATTGTACAAATCTAGGCCTTTTTCTCCTGTCCACAACAGAATGTAACTAACCTTTTCTTCATTGGCAGTACCCTTCAGGAAGCTTTTGAATGTAAGGTCACATTTCTGTTTGAACTTGCGGAATGCCTCTACTATATCGTCGGCTTCCCAGTTCATGAGGGGTTGCATTTGCGCAGTCAGCGCAGTGGCAGCTGCCATCTTAGTTGCCCGTATGATTCACGCCCAATCACCACAGACACCGGCACTCGCGATCAGCTCATATATTCACTTTTCATCTTATTCGTAGTTCGTATGGCACAAGTTGTACTTACTTATACCGCTGCCACCATGTTGTGTCTCCTTGTGTTCTTATTACTATGTAATACAGATACTTTTAACACATTTAGTTTATGACTTTCACTCAGTTGTATTCTTGCTTTTATGATGTTGCTGCCGCATGGTGCGGAGTGATACAAGATGTCCGACCTTGCACTGCGCACTACCTTTCACAGTGTGCCACATAGCAATATAAATACACTAACCAAAGTAGTTCCATATAACGATGTAACAAGTAGTTCCATTTAACGATGTAATAATATAACGATGTAACAGCCTTTGACCTTTGGAATCACTTAAAGAAAAGTATTGTCCCCCACGACAGGAACTGGAAAGTAATTACCCACTCCAATCATACTCAGCTTCTCAGGCGTGACTGAATTGATATCAGATCAGATACACAAGTTACCAACAATGATTTCATAACAAGCCAAATTATTGCTATCTTAAGTCACAATCAAGACACTCTCTGCTACAATGGCCTTGATTATATCTTCCATGGTGCCAGAATAAACGATATATGCAGCCGCGATATACACGCCAAGGGGTCAGGTAATAAGAAATCAGTAATTGTTCCAGCTCATTTTTGGCCAGATGGTTAGTTAATTTTCCTCTCAGCGCCTCAGCTTATTTTCTGCTATTCCCCATTTGTCCTTCACCTGCAGTGCAAAACATTAAAAATTATAGTGAAAAAAGTACTGTTTCAAACAGATGATTCAATGTAAATGTGTTTTATCTGGCAGAAGACAATCAAAAAATACGGTCCCAGTTGCTTTAGAAAATGCCTTCTCAAATAAGCTGTCTAAAGTTTTTAGATCGGATTCTGCGAATGCCATCAGTTCTGTTTCATGCACCTTCTCCAGCCCTATAGTCCTCCGGGAACTCTGCGTTCCTCCAATTTTGGCTTCTTGTGCATCCCCGATTTCCATCGCTGCTCCATTGGCGGCAGCCTAGGCCCTAAGCTCTGGAATTCCCTTCCTAAATCTCCCCGCCCCTCCAGCTCTCTCTCCTCCTTTAAGACGCTCCTTAAAACCTAACTCTTTTTGACTGAGCTTTTGATTACCTGTCCTCATATCTCATGTGGCTCATTGTCAAACTTTGTCTGAGAGGTTAGGTCACAACTGACCAGTTCCAAGGGCAATGGATCTGAAGAGGCCTGCTAACGTTAAGCCTCAAATTATTTTTTCAGCCCCGGGAGGAGCAGGAGCTGTGCAGCCCTGGAAAGCAAGGAATTGACAATTTGCCAACTGTAAGTCTGCACGTTGATTGGGTGATGTTGTAAAATTTTCCAGTAGGTCCCCGAAAAGAGTGGGGATGATAAGATGGAAGCACTGTTGGCCTTACCATATATCTGAATAAACAGTGATTTGGCGAGAGGCCTTTAAGGGGTGGTTCTGTAATCCAGCACTCCCAGTCGGGAGCAGCACATGGATGGAGCAATCGCAGGAAATTGCAGTAGTATGGCTGGTGATTTCCTGCCCATTCATTATAATCACCCCTTCAATCTGCTCAGCCAGACTGCTCAGTTCTACATTCTCACAGCGCTGAAGCCTGAAGTAAGTGCATTCTCGAAGTGGCCAAACAGCACCTTATCTGAAGCCTTGTTGGATCACAATTAAACCTGTGAGGAAAGAACAGTCAGTTAACTTTGCAAAGTGGGTACCTGCAAGGAAACACAGGCCCTAGTGTAAACGAAAAGCAACAGTTGAGATATTGGGCCTCCCCCAGATTCCACTGTGTGGTATCCTAGATACCACAGCAACAATAAAGGTAAGAACAATGGAGCCACTGACTTCCAGAATCTCCAAAATAAGGCTTTGTTTATCAGGCAACTGCATCTGTTATTGTTATGTAGCCGAGACATAATTAAAGCTGAACAGTGCCATTCGGTGGAGTGAGGGGGAGGGGAGGAGGGCTGGTTCTTCGTAGAGACCAAGTAGTGAGCACATTTAAAGTAATTGGCAAAAGAACCAGGAGGGAAATGAGGAGAATTTCTTTTATGCAGCGAGTTGTTGTGATCTGGAATGCACTGCCTGAAAGGGTAGTGGAAGCAGATTCACTAGCAACTTGAAGGGGAAAAATTGCATGGCTATGGGGAAAGAGCGGAAGAGTGAGACTAATTGGATAGCTCTTTCAAAGAGCCGGTACAGGCACAATGGGCCAATTGACCTCCTTCTGTATTGTATCATTCTATGATTTAACTCCTCAATACTCTTCTGGCCTCTAATTATGTGTACACAGAAAGTAAAGGCATTTTGAGCGTTCTCAGTCAACACTCCTGCTTTGAATAGGGGCAATTCCAAAGATAAACGTTCTGGTAGCTCAAGGGGTTGAACATCTGAATCTTAGCTGTCAGGTGATGATTCTGAATTCCAGGCTGTCTATCAACCCAGCTTGCTTCTCGCAGTGAGTTTCATCAGTTCTGTTCTCTTTTGGATGAGGCGTTAAACCGAGGCCCCTTCTGCTCTCTCAGGTGGACGTAAAAGATCCCATGGCACTATTTTGAAGAAGAGCAGGGGAGTTATCCCCAGTGTCCTGGCCAATATTTATCTCTCAATCAACATAATAAAAAAAAACAGATTATCTGGCCATTTTCACATTGCTGTTTGTGGGAGCTTGCTGTGCACAAATTGGGTGCCGCGCTTCCCACATTACAACAGTGGCTAAACTCCAAAAGTACTTCATTGGCTGTAATGTGCTTTGAGACGTCTGTGTAGTGTCCGAGTATCAATAATACACGGACTGCAGGAGAACAATAATAACAGGTATTTAATGAACAGAGGGTACTCTTTTATTTGGACCCAAAAAAAAAACCCAATTGGACTGTAAATAAACAAAAGTTCAACTAAAACTTAACAAATCAAATTAAAATTTGGTTTTCCGGGTTGATAATGCACTCCAGTCCCCGCGGCGCCCACCGGTCGCGGAAATACTCAAGCGCGCCGGCGGACACCGCGTGCTCCATCTCCAGGGCCACCCGGGCGCGAACATGGCTGCGGAAGAGAGGCAGGCAATCCGGCTGGACGACCCCCTCGACCGCCCGCTGCCTGGACCAATTGATGGCTCTTTTAGCCAGGCCCAGGAGCAGGCCCACAAGGAGGTCCTCCAACCTGTCCGCTCCCCTCCGCACCGGGTGACCGTAGATCAAGAGCGTGGGACTGAAGTGCAACCAAAAATCGAGGAGCAGCCCCTTCAAGTAGTGAAAGAGGGGCTGCAACCTCTCACATTCCATATAAACGTGAAACACGGACTCCTCCAGGCCGCAAAAAATGCAGGCGGCCTGGGAGTCCGTGAACCTACTTAAAACCTTATTGCACGGGACCGCTCCGTACAACACCCTCCAGGCCAAGTCCCCGATGGAACAAGGGAGGACCCCCGCGTAGAGAGCCATCCATTGGGGACCTCCGCCACCGCCAGTCGGCAAGACGCCACGCCAAGTCGTGTCCGGATGGTAGACGTAGATGGCAAAGTGGAGAGTGTGCAGGAGCAGCCCGTACAGGAAACCCCTCTGCGCAGAATGAAAAGGCACGGAGGGTATTTCCTCGAGATGGCTCAAGTTGTGAGGCACCGGTTCCCGAGGGGAGTTTCGGGGCCGGGCGCCGATGAGGAATTCCGTCCGAACGGGGGTAAGCTCGGACGGGATCGCCCCACATGCTTGAGCCGCCTCGATAAACCTAGTGGAGTCGGGGCCCAGTGCCGCTTTCACCGATTCGATGGCTTCGACCGCGAGCCGGACGTTGGTCCAGGACAGGCGCCGCGCCAGCTCCTCTGGCGCCATCCAGCCCGCTCCTCCACCATCGAGCAGGTCCCCGACTCTGGTCACCTTGCCAGGCACAGCCCTGCCTTCCGCCAGCCGCCCGAACCCGCGTTCGTGGAGGTGCAGATTCCTGAGCAGCGGCTCCCGAAGGAGAGCCGCCGCTCCTGACGGGGGAGAGCTTCGCCTGGAAGCGACGTAGTTCCAAACCCATAGTAGTTCCTGGTAGAAGACAGGCAGCTCCCACAGGCCGGCACGCCTGCCGCCCACTTTTGCAAACAAGAGTTGCGTGTCGTAATTGAGGCCGTGCAGCTGGCGGAAGAAAAACGTCGCCACCGCACACCATCTCGGAGGATTCTCGACGTACAGGTATCTCTGCAGCGTCTGAAGACGGAAAGTCGCAGCCTGGGTGCGAAGGCACACCAGCGCCTGACCGCCCTCCCTAAGCGGGAGACACAGAACTGCGGCAGAGACCCAGTGCTTCCTTTTGTCCCAGAAGTCGTCGATGAGCTTCTTCTGCATCTTGGCAACAAACGCAGGGGGAGGGATCAAAGTGACCAACCGGTACCAGAACATGGCGGCCACCTGTAGGACAACACTCGGAGCAGTCCTGTCCAGCGTCCTAGGCGAGCGGTGACTTTGGCCTACAGCTCTTGCCAGTTTGCCGGCCAGGCGTCCTCGGCAGGGCTAAGGTAGGCTCCCAAATAGAGGAGGTGCGTGGTGCTCCAGGCGAAAGGCCTGAACTCCTCCGGCAGGGAGTCCACTCGCCACTGACCCACCAGGAGTCCGGAACATTTCTCCCAGTTGATCTTGGCAGAGGATGCGTCCGAGTAAATCTGCTGGCATTCCCGCATCCTCCGCAAGTCAGCGGGATCCGTGACTGTGAGGAGCACGTCATCGGCGTAGGCCGAGAGGACCACCTCCACGCCCGGCCCTTGCAGAGCCAGTCCCGTCAACCTCTTCCGCAAGAGGCGTAGGAATGGCTCCATGCAAACGGCGTATAACTGACCGGACATGGGGCATCCCTGACGCACCCCCCTCCCGAAGCGAAGGGGCGCCGTCAAGGACCCGTTAACTTTAATCAGACAATCCGCGGCGGCATACAGAAGTCGGATCTGGGCGATGAAATGCGTCCCAAACCCGAATCCGCGCAGAGTCCCGAAGAGATACTCATGATCCACCCTGTCGAACGCCTTCTCCTGATCCAGGGAAAGGAAGGCGACCGACAGACCAGCCCTCTGGGAGTGGTGGAGCAGGTCCCGGACCAGATGGATGTTATCGTGGATGGTCCGGCCCGGGACCGTGTAGGACTGGTCGGGGTGGATCATGTGGGCCAGCACGGTGCCAAGGTGAGCAGACAGGGCCCTGGCAAAGATTTTATAGTCCGTGCTGAGGAGGGAGACCGGGCGCCAGTTCTTAAGGAGGCGGAGATCGCCCTTCTTAGGCAGCAGGACAATGACCACCCTGCGCCAAGAGAGGGGCATCTCCCCGGTCGCCAAACTTTCCCCCAGGACCCGTGCGTAGTCACCCCCCAAGACGTCCCAGAACGCCCTGTGGAACTCCATGGTCAGCCCGTCCAGCCCCGGGGACTTTCCCCTAGAGAGCTGGTGGAGGGCACCTGTCAGCTCCACCAGGCTTAGCGGAGCTTCCAATTTTTCGGCACCCTCCGGGCTGACCTTCGGCAGGTCCTCCCACAATACTCTGCGCGCATCCTCACTGGACGGATCCGGAGAGGAAAGAGCCCCGTAGTAGGCGCGGGTCTCCGCGCTGATTCCCTCCGGATCCGAGACCAGAGATCCGTCGTCGGCCAGCAGCACCAAGAGCTACTTACGGACCCCCTGTCTTTTTTCCAGTGAGTAGAAGAAGGGGGAGCCGCGGTCCAGGTCCCGCAGGAGCTGGATCCGCGTCCTCACATACGCGCCTCGGGACCCGATGAGCTGCAGGTCCTTCAGCGCGCCCTTCTTCTCTTCGTACACCTTCCGCAGGGCCGGGTCCTCGACGACCTGACCGAGACGGGACTCCAGGTCGAGCACCTCCTTCTCCAACTGCCTGACCCGGGCCTCCCGCCTCTTGGTCGACCCCTTCGCGTACTCCTGACAGAAGAGACGGATGTGAGCCTTGCCCACGTCCCACCATAGCCTCAAGGAGGGGAAGCCCCCCGCTTTCTTCTCCAGTTGGCCCAGAACCAATGAAACGAATCCCGGAACCGCACCTCCTCCAGCAGCAGGTTGTTACAATGCCAGTACGCGGACCCCCCCGCGCGCGCAGCGGAGTGAGCTCCGCCCACACCAGGTGGTGGTCCGTGCACGGCACCGGCCACATGGAAGCCGCCGGAACGCAGGAGATGTACGCCCAGGAAATGTAGAGGCGGTCGATTCTGGACCTTCCTCCCCCACACTTCACGCTAGTGAAGGCGCTGGAGTCGGGGTGGAGATTCCGCCAGACGTCCACCAAGTCGAAGGACCCGACCAGGTCCCTCAACTTCTCCATCGCCGCCAGGCTTCGCGGGGGACCCGAACGGTCCCTCGCCTCGAGGGTGCAGTTAAAATCCCCCCCAAGGATGACGCACTCGCCCGCGTCGACGGAGCCCAAAGGAGCGGACACTTCTTCGAAGAAGCACACTTGCTGCGCACCGGTCTGAGGGGCGTACACGTTCACTAGATGGAGCGGCACGCCCCCCAGGCGAACAGTGACCTGGAGCAAGCGGCCCAGCACGTGCTCCTTGACCCCCAAGATCTCCAGCTGAAAATGCGGGGCCAGAAAGATAGCCACCCCGCCAGAATTGTTGGAGAGGTGACTCATGCTGACCCCTCCTTGCCACTCCAGGAGCCATGTGGCTTCGTCTCCCGGAACGGTGTGGGTTTCTTGCAGGAAACACACCGCATACTTCCCATCCCGAAGGACCGAGAAGTTGTTGAATCTGCGGCGCGCCTCCCTGCTGCCGTTGATGTTGAGGCTGGCTATGGTTATCTTCATGTCAGAAGCATAGTGCAACCTCTACCTACACCTAACGGGGGGAGGGAGTGCAGCCGCTGGTCAGCCGCCATTTCCTCAGCAGCCCAATGAGAAACGTTCTGAGCCGACGCAGCTCGAGCGGGTTCACGCTCTCGTCCACGCCCATGATTTTAACGGCGGCGCGGACGGACACAATGAGCAGCGCCAGCTCCGACCTCCTGTCGAGGGCCAGCCGGATCTTATTTTGCCGACCCTGGCATGTGGCCATAAAGTCCCGGAGTTCCCTTACGGGAATGAGGAGAGACTCGGCGAGGGGCACGAGGTCATCCAGCGCCTCGTGGACGGTGGAGTCCAAATCTTCCTCCGTGCCCATCACCGAGTCCCCATCCTCCTCCAGGGGGTCGTCACCAGTGGCCGACCCGTCCGTCGCGCAGTGCGCAGCGAACGGCTCGGCCACACCAGCCGTTCCCGCCTCCGCCCGGATCCCACCCCCAGGATCGGCGGCAGAGGATTCCTCCCTGGGCTCCTCTAGGGGCGCTGGGCCAGAAGACGGCGGCAGGTCGGAGTCCCCCCCCCGCCTCAGACGCCAGAACGACCGGAGAAACTGGGGAGAGAACAATTCCCAGCTCCTCCAGTACGTCCGGCATCAGAGACGCAGCCAGGGGCCTTCTTCCTCCCCGCCACCAGCCTCCGACCCAGCGGATGGGGTGTTTTCAATTAAAACCTCCACTGGGACGAGCAGCCCCTGGGAGACGTCCGGGTCGCATTGGGCGAGTTCATTTTCCACGAGCTCGCCCGACCCAGACCCCAGGCCGCCCGACCCGGCGAGGGGTAACGGCACCGATAAAATGTCAATCACCACCACGGGTTGTCCCGCGCCCACCCCCATGGGCAGGGTCTCGTCCCCATCCCTGGAAGGCACGTGCCGGACAGACCCACCTGCCTCAGCCTCCCGAGGGACAGGCGACCCCTGCCGATCGCCGGTAGTAATGACAGCGGGGGGGGGGGCGCAGTACCCGCGGCGGGCGACGACTCCCCCTGCTCGGAGGGACCTTCCTCCTCCCGGTCCTCCTCCTCTTCCAGGGGGTCACGCCTTCTTTTTAACGCGGAGGGAGTGAGGGAGACCTCCATGTCTGCAGGGGCCTCCTTGTCCGCTCCCTCCGGCGGAGCAGGTTTGTCGGGTTCCTCGGGCCCGAGCCCGGCCGCAGTTATTGGCATTTCTGCTACGGCGGTTGCGGCCACAGGCTCGGGCACGAGGCCCCTCCCACTCGCGTCTGCCCCGATTAACTCTGTGAGGAGCGCGGGTGTAAGGGGCAAGGGCTGGCCATCCACGGGGGGACCCGCCCTAAGGTGTTTAGATTTCTCCGCGCCTTCTTTCCAGCCGGACGCGCTCCCTCCCCCCCGCCGGAGGCCTTGGTGGCATCGGCCTCTGACGTCGACCACGCATCAGCGGTTCCCGACGCGCGGGCAGATCCGGGGGGCGAAGCGGCGGCGGCGCCAGCCTCGGCCGCACTAGATGATCTGGCGGCCTTGGAGGCAGGGCAGTTTTTACGAATGTGCCCCACCTCCTTGCAGGCATGGCACCGCACACCGTCCGACGTCCAGAAGACGCGATAGGCGGTCCCCTCGTGGAGGACGACGAACGCCCCGTCGGTGTCCTCCTCCCGCGCCAGCTGGATAAACAGCTGGCGCCGGATGGAGAAGACGTGGCGAAGGCTGGCCTCCCGGAAGCCGAGCGGGATGGGTGTGATCCCCGACCTCACCTCCCCAAGTTGGCGTAAATGGGGAAGGAGGAGCTCACCAGGAACATAGGGCGGGACGTTGGAAATGACGATCCTCTACGCGGTGGCCTTGAGAGGATCCACCGGCAGGAAGGTCCCGCCCACGGTGAGCCCCTTGGCGATGGCCAGGGACACCGCCCGCTCCGACCCCAGGAAGAACACAGCCTTCCCATACATTTTTGAGGCCGCGACGATGGCTGAGAGGCCGACAACCCCAGCCATGGCTTTAACACAGGCCTCAATGGTCATAGTGGGGTGAGTGTAGCTCTTCACCCCAAGCTTTTTTATTATCAGTCTGAAAGGTGACGGGGCAGCAGAAGCTGCGGGGGCAGCAGAAGCTGCGGGAGCAGCTGTGGCTGTCGCTGCCACTCCCGCATAAGTCCTGGCTGGCCCCACCACCGGCGAAGATGCAGTCGCCATTCTGGGGTGTTTTCTAAAAAGGGCTACACTCACCCCAAGTCACAGGCCTGAAGGTGTTAATTGTGGCCTCAGGTATTTTTTGGTCCTCAATTGAGCAGAGGGAGCTGTTTAAATTGAAGGCACACCTCTCCCCCTTATTGATTGAAATTGGGAGAGGGGCCTTCCCCCTCTGCTCAATAGGCAATTAATAATTAAAGATGAAATGAGGTGCTTAGAGAGAAAGGTAGAGAAAGACAAAGAGAGAGAGAGAGGGGGGCTGGGAAGGAGGGAGGCCGCAAAGGCAGGGTCGCCACTCAGGATGTTGGGTGGGTGGGTGTCGGCAGGGATGCACTCTCCGATGAAAAGTTAAAGTCTTTGAAGGTGGTCTTCTAGCAGGGGGAGAAGATGTCTTCACCTGGGAAAGCTGGCGATGCCCCAGGCTCAGTCCCACACCAGGTCTTAACGATGTACAATTGGGCTGATCACCTAGGCAGCTCCAGCTATCCCAGGTCAGGCAATAGGAAGGGGTGCTTAATTAGTGGTGTGTGTGGCCTAGTGTTTTACAAGAGCCACACACACACCCCTTGGTTATCCGGCCCTTTTTTCTTCTTTTCTCCACCCACCTAAAATACAAAGTCTTTGTGAGAGTGCTCCAAATAACACCCACCTGAAAGATGATGTTGTTCTCCCCTCCTTCCAAACAGTTGGTGGTTGTTGATTGTTTCTCTCCCCTCTCTCCTGGAATGGAGGCCAATTTGGGGAGGCAGTAATGGGAAAGGCCTCTCCCCTGGTTGGTGTTGTTGCTGGCCTCCCTTCTCCTTCTCCTCCTCTGTCCTCTCTCTCCAGGCACCTCAGTTGATGTTATGATGGTGGAGTTGGTGGTGGTGGTGGTCCAGCGTTCTCCTCCTCTTCCTGGTCAGGGGACCACCACTTTAGTCCACTCTCCTAGTCTGGCTGCTCCTTCTCCTTCTGCTTGCAGCTGCACAGCCAGCAATGCTGTGAATGAGGTACTGAACAGAGGGTACTCTTTTATTTGGACCCAAAAAAAAACAATTCGACTGTAAATGAACAAAAGTTCAACTAAAGCTTAACAAATCAAATTAAAATTTAGTTTTCCGTGTTGATGATGCACTCCAGTCCCCGCGGCACCCACCGGTCGCGGAAATACTCAAGCGCACCGGCGGACACCGCGTGCTCCATCTCCAGGGCCACCCGGGCGTGAACATGGCCGCGGAAGAGAGGCAGGCAATCCGGCTGGACGACCCACTCGACCGCCCGCTGCGTGGACCAATTGATGGCTCTTTTAGCCAGGCCCAGGAGCAGGCCCACAAGGAGGTCCTCCAACCTGCCCGCTCCCCTCCGCACCGGGTGACCGTAGATCAAGAGCGTGGGACTGAAGTGCAACCAAAAATCGAGGAGCAGCCCCTTCAAGTAGTGAAAGAGGGGCTGCAACTTCTCACATTCCATATAAACGTGAAACACGGACTCCTCCAGGCCGCAAAAAATGCAGGCGGCCTGGGAGTCCGTGAACCTACTTAAAACATTATTGCACGGGACCGCTCCATGCAACACCCTCCAGGCCAAGTCCCCGATGGAACAAGGGAGGACTCCCGCGTAGAGAGCCCTCCATTGGGGACCTCCGCCACCGCCAGTCGGCAAGACGCCACGCCAAGGCGTGTCCGGACGGTAGACGAAGATGGCAAAGTGGAGAGTGTGCAGGAGCAGCCCGTACAGGAAACCCCTCCGCGCGGAATGAAAAGGCACGGAGGGTATTTCCTCGAGACGGCTCAAGTTGTGAGGCACCGGTTCCCGAGGGGAGTTTCGGGGCCGGGCGCCGATGAGGGATTCCGTCCGAACGGGGGTAAGCTCGGACGGGATCACCCCACGTGTTTGAGCCGCCTCGATACACCTAGTGGAGTCGGGGCCCAGTGCCGCTTTCACCGATTCGATGGCTTCGACCGCGAGCCGGACGTTGGCGCAGGACAGGCGCCACGCCAGCTCCTCCGGCGCCATCCAGCCCGCTCCTCCGCCATCGAGCAGGTCCCCGACTCTGGTCACCTTGCCAGCCACAGCCCTACCCTCCGCCAGCCGCCCAAAACCGTGTTCGTGGAGGTGCGGATTCCTGAGCAGCGGCTCCCGAAGGAGAGCCGCCGCTCCTGACGGGGGAGAGCTCCGCCTGGAAGCGACGTAGTTCCAAACCCATAGTAGTTCCTGGTAGAAGACAGGCAGCTCCCGCAGGCCGGCACGCCTGCTGCCCACTTTCGCAAACAGGAGCTGCGTGTCGTAATTGAGGCCATGCAGCTGGCGGAAGAAAAATGTCGCCAGCGCACACCATCTCGGAGGATTCTCGACGTACAGGTATCTCTGCAGCGTCTGAAGACGGAAAGTCGCAGCCTGGGTGCGAAGGCACACCAGCGCCTGACCGCCCTCCCTAAGCGGGAGACACAGAACCGCGGCAGAGACCCAGTGCTTCCTTTTGTCCCAGAAGAAGTCGATGAGCTTCTTCTGAATCTTGGCGACAAACGCAGGGGGAGGGATCAAAGTGACCAACCGGTACCACAACATGGCGGCCACCAGCTGGTTTATGACCAGCGCTCGACCCCTGTAGGACAACACTCGGAGCAGTCCTGTCCAGCGTCCTAGGCGAGCGGTGACTTTGGCCTCCAGCTCTTGCCAGTTCGCCGGCCAAGCGTCCTCGGCAGGGCTAAGGTAGACTCCCAAATAGAGGAGGTGCGTGGTGCTCCAGGCGAAAGGCCTGAACTCCTCCGGCAGGGAGTCCACCCGCCACTGACCCACCAGGAGTCCGGAACATTTCTCCCAGTTGATCTTGGCGGAGGATGCGTCCGAGTAAATCTGCTGGCATTCCCGCATCCTCCGCAAGTCAGCGGGATCCGTGACCGTGAGGAGCACGTCATCGGCGTAAGCCGAGAGGACCACCTCCACGCCCGGCCCTTGCAGAGCCAGTCCCGTCAACCTCTTCCGCAAGAGGCGCAGGAAAGGCTCCACGCAAATGGCATATAACTGACCGGACATGGGGCATCCCTGACGCACCCCCCTCCCGAAGCGAAGGGGCGCCGTCAAGGACCCGTTAACTTTAATCAGACACTCCGCGGCGGTGTACAGAAGTCGGATCCGGGCGACGAAATGCGTCCCGAACCCGAATGCGCGCAGAGTCCCGAAGAGATACTCGTGATCCACCCTGTCGAACGCCTTCTCCTGATCCAGGGAAAGGAAGGCGACCGACAGACCAGCCCTCGGAGTGGTGGACCAGGTCCCGGACCAGATGGATGTTATCGTGGATGGTCCGGCCCGGGACCGTGTAGGACTGGTCGGGGTGGATCATGTGGGCCAGCACGGTGCCAAGGCGAGCAGACATGGCCCTGGCAAAGATTTTATAGTCCGTGCTGAGGAGGGAGACCGGGCGCCAGTTCTTAAGGAGGCAGAGATCGCCCTTCTTAGGCAGCAGGACAATGACCGCCCTGCGCCAAGAGAGTGGCATCTCCCCGGTCGCCAAACTTTCCCCCAGGACCCGCGCGTAGTCGCCCCCAAGACGTCCCAGAATGCCCTGTGGAACTCCAAAGTCAGCCCGTCCAGCCCCGGGGACTTTCCCCTAGAGAGCTGGCGGAGGGCGCCGGTCAGCTCCGCCAGGCTTAGCGGAGCGTCCAATTTTTCAGCGCCCTCCGGGCCGACCTTCGGCAGGTCCTCCCACAAAACTCTGCGCGCATCCTCGCTGGACGGATCCGGAGAGAACAGAGCCCCGTAATAGGTGCGGGTCTCCGCGCTGATTCCCTCCGGATCCGAGACCAGAGATCCGTCGTCGGCCAGCAGCCCCAAGAGCTGCTTACGGACCCCCCGTCTTTTTTCCAGCGAGTAGAAGAAGGGGGAGCCGCGGTCCAGGTCCCGCAGGAGCTGGATCCGCGACCTCACGTACGCGCCTCGGGACCCGACGAGCTGCAGGTCCTTCAGCGCGCCCTTCTTCTCTTCGTACACCTTCCGCAGGGCCGGGTCCTCGACGACCTGACCGAGACGGGACTCCAGGTCGAGCACCTCCTTCTCCAACCGCCCGACCCAGGCCTCCCGCCTCTTGGTCGACCCCTTCGCGTACTCCTGACAGAAGAGACGGATGTGAGCCTTGCCCACATCCCACCATAGCCTCAAGGAGGGGAAGCCCCCCTGCTTCCTTCTCCAGTCGGCCCAGAATCGACGAAACGAATCCCGGAACCGTGCGTCCTCCAGCAGCAGGTTGTTAAAATGCCAGTACACGGACCCCCCCCGCGCACGCAGCGGAGCGAGCTCCGCCCACACCAGGTGGTGGTCCGTGCACGGCACCGGCCGCATGGAAGCTGCCGGAACGCAGGAGACGAACGCCCGGGAAATGTAGAGGCGGTCGATTCTGGACCTTCCTCCCCGAGACCTCACGCTAGTGAAGGCGCTGGAGTCGGGGTGGAGATTTCGCCAGACGTCCACCAAGTCGAAGGACCCAACCAGGTCCCTCAACTTCTCCATCGCCGCCGGGCTTCGCGGGGGACCCGAACGGTCCCTCGCCTCGAGGGTGCAGTTAAAATCCCCCCCGAGGATGACGCACTCGCCCACGTCGATGGAGCCCAAGAGAGCGGACACTTCTTCGAAGAAGCGCACTTGCTGCGCACTGGTCTGAGGGGCGTACACGTTCACTAGATGGAGCGGCACGCCCCCCAGGCGAACAGTGACATGGAGCAAGCGGCCCGGCACGTGCTCCTTGACCCCCAAGATCTCCGGCTGAAAATGCGAGGCCAGCAAGATAGCCACCCCGCTGGAATTGTTGGAGAGGTGACTCATGCTGACCCCTCCTTGCCACTCCAGGAGCCACGTGGCTTTGTCTCCCGGAACGGTGTGGGTTTCTTGCAGGAAGCACACCGCATACTTCCCGTCCCGAAGGACCGAGAAGTTATTGAATCTGCGGCGCGCCTCCCTGCTGCCGTTGATGTTGAGGCTGGCTATGGTTATCTTCATGTCAGAAGCATAGTGCAACCTCTACCTACACCTAACGGGGTGAGGAAGCGCAGCCGCTGGTCCGCCGCCACTTCCTCAGCAGCCCAGTGAGAAACGTTGTGAGCCGACGCAGCTCGAGCGGGTTCACACCCTCGTCCGCGCCCAAGATCTTAACGGCGGCGCGGACGGAATCGATGAGCAGCGCCAGCTCCGACCACCTGTCGAGGGCCAGCCGGACCTTATTGCGCTGACCCAGGCACGTGGCCATAAAATCCCGGAGTTCCCTTACGAAAATGAGGGGAGACTCGGCAAGGGGCACGAGGTCATCCATCGCCACGTCGGCGCTGGAGTCCGAATCGTCCTCCGTGCCCATCACCGAGTCCCCATCCTCCTCCAGGGGGTCGTCACCAGCGGCCGACCTGTCCGCCGCGCAGTGCGAAGCGAACGACTCGGCCGCGCCAGCCAGCCCCGCCTCCGCCTGGATCCCACCCCCAGGATCGGCGGCAGAGGATTTCTCCCTGGGCTCCTCTAGGGGTGCCGGGCCAGAAGACGGCGGCGGTTCAGAGCTCCCCTCCGCCTCAGACGCCGGAACGACCGGAGAAACCGGGGAGAGAACAATTTCCAGCTCCTCCAGTACGTCCGGCACCAGAGACGCAGCCAGGGGGCCATCCTCCTCCCCGCCACCAACCTCCGACCCAGCGGACGGGGGGTTTTGAATTAAAAGCTCTACCAGGACGAGCATCCCCTGGGAGACGTCCGGGTCGCATTGGGCGAGCTCATTATCCTCGAGCTCGCCCGACCCAGCCCCCAGGCTGCCCGACCCGGCGAGGGGTAACGACACCGATAAAAGGTCAACTTCAATTACTGCTGCGGGTTGTTCCGCAACCCCCCCCACGGGCAGGGTCTCATCCCCATCCCCAGGAGGCACGTGCTGGACAGACACATCTGCCTCAGCCTCCCGAGGGACAGGCGACCCCTGCCGATCGCTGGTGATGACGACAGCGCTGGGGGGGGCGGGGGGGGCGCAGTACCCGTGGCGGGCGACGACTCCCCCTGCTCGGAGGGACCTTCCTCCTCCCGGTCCTCCTCCTCATCCAGGGGGTCGCGCCTTCTTTTTAGCACGGAGGGAGCGAGGGAGACCTCCATGTCTGCAAAGGCCTCCTCCTCGACTCCCTCCGGCGGAGCAGGTTTGTCGGGTTCCTCGGGCCCGAGCCCGGCCGCAGCTATTGGCATTACCGCTGCAGCGGTTGCGGCCACAGGCTCGGGCACGGGGCCCCTCCCGCTCACATCTGCCCTGATCAACTCCGCGAGGAGCGCGGGTGTAAGGGGCTCAAGGGGCAAGGGCTCACCATTCACGGGGGGGCCTGCCCCAAGGTGCTTATTTTTTCCCCGCGCCTTCTTTCCGGCCGGACACGCTCCCTCCCCCCCGCCGGAGGCCTTGGTGGCATCGGCCCCCGACGTCAACCGCGCATCAGACGTACTTGACGCGCGGGCAGATCCGGGGGGAAGGGCGGCGGCGGCGGCGCCAGCCTCGGCCGCACGAGATGATCCGGCGGCCTTGGAGGCAGGGCAGTTCCTCCTGATGTGCCCCACCTCCCTGCAGGCATGGCACCTCACACCGTCCGACGTCCAAAAGGCGCGGTAGGCGGTCCCCTCGTGGAGGACGACGAACGCCCCTTCAGTGTCCTCCTCCCGCGCCAGCTGGATAAACAGCTGGCGCCGGAAGGAGAAGACGTGGCGAAGGCTGGCCTCCCGGAAGCCGAGCGGGATGGGCGTGATCCCCGACCTCACCTCCCCAAGTTGTCGCAAATGGGGAAGGAGGAGCTCACCAGGAACATAGGGCGGGACGTTGGAAATAATGATCCTCTGCGCGGTGGCCTCGAGAGGATCCACCGGCAGGAAGGTCCCGCCCACGGTGAGCCCCTTGGCGACAGCCAGGGACACCGCCCGCTCCGACCCCAGGAAGAACACAGCCTTCCCATACATTTTCGAGGCCGCGACGATGGCTGAGGGGCCGACAACCCCAGCCATGGCCTTGACGCAGGCCTCGATGGTCATAGTGGGGTGAGTGTAGCTCTTCACCCCAAGCTTTTTTGTTATTAATCGAAAAGGTGACGGGGCAGCAGGAACAGCGGGAGCAGCTGTGGCTGTGGCTACCACTCTCGCATAGGTCCCGGCTGGCCCCGCCACCGGCGAAGATGCAGTCGCCATTCTGGGGTGCTTTTTTTAAGGGCTACACTCACCCCAAGTCACAGGCCTGAAGGTGTTAATGGCCTCGGTGTATATATATATTTTTTTGTCCTCTATTGAGCAGAGGGAGCTGATTAAAATGAGGACACACCTCTCTCCTTATTGATTTAAATTGGGAGAGGAGCCCTCGCCCCTCTGCTCAATTGGCAATTAATAAAATAGATGAAACTAAGGTGCCTTAGAAAGACAGGCAGAGAGAGACAAAGAGAGAGAGAGAGGTGGGGGGGTGGGAAGGAGGGAGGCCGCAAAGGGCAGTGTTGCCACTCAGGATGGTGGGTGGGTGTAGGCAGGGTTGCACTCTCCGATGGAAAAAGTCTTTGGTGATGGTGGTCTTCTGGCAGGGGGAGAAGACGTCTTCACCTGGAAAAGCTGGAGAAGCCCAGGCTTAGTCCTGCAACAGGTCTTAACGATGTAATTAAATTAAATTAAGGACTTCACCTTGGGCAGCTCCAAGCTCTCCCAGGGCAGGCAATAGAAGGGATGCTAATTAGTGGTGTGTGTGGCCTAGCTTTTAACAAGAGCACACACACACACACACTACACCCCTTGATGATCCGGCCTTGCTTCTTCTTTTCTCCCCCCACCTAAAATACAAAGTCTTGGGAGAGTGCCCCAAATAACACCCACCTGCAGATGTTCCGGATGAAGTTTTCTTCCCTCCTTTCAAGCAGTTGGTTTCTCTCCCCTCTCTCCCTCTCCTGAAGTGGAGGCCAAATTGGGGAGGCAGTGATAGAAAGGCCTCTCCCCTGGTTGATGTTGATGTAGGCCTCCTTTCTCCTTCTCCTCCTCTGTCCTCTCTCTCCAGGCACCTCAGTTGATGTAAGGATGGTGGAGTTGGTGGTGGTGGTGGTCCAACGTTCTCCTCCTCTTCCTGGTCAGGGGACCACCACTTTAATCCACTCTCCAAAGTCTGGCTGCTCCCTCTGCTCGTGCTTGCAGCTGAACAGAGGGTACTCTTTTATTTGGACCCAAAAAAAACCAATTCGACTGTAAATAAACAAAAGTTCAACGAAAGCTTAACAAATCAAATTAAAATTTGGTTATCCGTGTTGATGATGCACTCCAGTCCCCGCGGCGCCCACCGGTCGCGGAAATACTCAAGCGCACCGGCGGACACCGCGTGCTCCATCTCCAGGGCCACCCGGGCGCGAACATGGCCGCGGAAGAGATGCAGGCAATCCGGCTGGACGACCCCCTCGACCGCCCGCTGCCTGGACCAATTGATGGCTCTTTTAGCCAGGCCCAGGAGCAGGCCCACAAGGAGGTCCTCCAACCTGTCCGCTCCCCTCCGCACCGGGTGACCGTAGATCAAGAGCGTGGGACTGAAGTGCAACCAAAAATCGAGGAGCAGCCCCTTCAAGTAGTGAAAGAGGGGCTGCAACCTCTCACAATCCATATAAACGTGAAACACGGACTCCTCCAGGCCGCAAAAAATGCAGGCGGCCTGGGAGTCCGTGAACCTACTTAAAACCTTATTGCATGGGACCGCTCCGTGCAACACCCTCCAGGCCAAGTCCCCGATGGAACAAGGGAGGACTCCCGCATAGAGAGCCCTCCATTGGGGACCTCCGCTACCGCCGGTCGGCAAAACGCCACGCCAAGGCGTGTCCGGACGGTAGACGAAGATGGCAAAGTGGAGAGTGTGCAGGAGCAGCCCGTACAGGAAACCCCTCCGCGCGGAATGAAAAGGCACGGAGGGTATTTCCTCGAGACGGCTCAAGTTGTGAGGCGCCGGTTCCCGAGGGGAGTTTCGGGGCCGGGCGCCGATGAGGAATTCCGTCCGAACGGGGGTAAGCTCGGACGGGATCGCCCCACGTGCTTGAGCCGCCTCGATACACCTAGTGGAGTCGGGGCCCAGTGCCGCTTTTACCGATTCGATGGTTTCGACCGCGAGCCGGACGTTGGCCCAGGACAGGCGCCGCGCCAGCTCCTCCGGCGCCATCCAGCCCGCTCCTCCGCCATCGAGCAGGTCCCCGACTCTGGTCACCTTGCCAGCCACAGCCCTACCCTCCGCCAGCCGCCCGAACCCGTGTTCGTGGAGGTGCGGATTCCTGAGCAGCGGCTCCCGAAGGAGAGCCGCCGCTCCTGACGGGGGAGAGCTCCGCCTGGAAGCGACGTAGTTCCAAACCCATAGTAGTTCCTGGTAGAAGACAGGCAGCTCCCGCAGGCCGGCACGCCTGCTGCCCACTTTCGCAAACAGGAGCTGCGTGTCGTAATTGAGGCCATGCAGCTGGCGGAAGAAAAACGTCGCCAGCGCACACCATCTCGGAGGATTCTCGACGTACAGGTATCTCTGCAGCGTCTGAAGACGGAAAGTCGCAGCCTGGGTGCGAAGGCACACCAGCGCCTGACCGCCCTCCCTAAGCGGGAGACACAGAACCGCGGCAGAGACCCAGTGCTTCCTTTTGTCCCAGAAGAAGTCGATGAGCTTCTTCTGAATCTTGGCGACAAACGCAGGGGGAGGGATCAAAGTGACCAACCGGTACCACAACATGGCGGCCACCAGCTGGTTTATGACCAGCGCTCGACCCCTGTAGGACAACACTCGGAGCAGTCCTGTCCAGCGTCCTAGGCGAGCGGTGACTTTGGCCTCCAGCTCTTGCCAGTTCGCCGGCCAAGCGTCCTCGGCAGGGCTAAGGTAGACTCCCAAATAGAGGAGGTGCGTGGTGCTCCAGGCGAAAGGCCTGAACTCCTCCGGCAGGGAGTCCACCCGCCACTGACCCACCAGGAGTCCGGAACATTTCTCCCAGTTGATCTTGGCGGAGGATGCGTCCGAGTAAATCTGCTGGCATTCCCGCATCCTCCGCAAGTCAGCGGGATCCGTGACCGTGAGGAGCACGTCATCGGCGTAAGCCGAGAGGACCACCTCCACGCCCGGCCCTTGCAGAGCCAGTCCCGTCAACCTCTTCCGCAAGAGGCGCAGGAAAGGCTCCACGCAAATGGCATATAACTGGCCGGACATGGGGCATCCCTGACGCACCCCCCTCCCGAAGCGAAGGGGCGCCGTCAAGGACCCGTTAACTTTAATCAGACACTCCGCGGCGGCGTACAGAAGTCGGATCCGGGCGACGAAATGCGTCCCGAACCCGAATGCGCGCAGAGTCCCGAAGAGATACTCGTGATCCACCCTGTCGAACGCCTTCTCCTGATCCAGGGAAAGGAAGGCGACCGACAGACCAGCCCTCTGGGAGTGGTGGACCAGGTCCCGGACCAGATGGATGTTATCGTGGATGGTCCGGCCCGGGACCGTGTAGGACTGGTCGGGGTGGATCATGTGGGCCAGCACGGTGCCAAGGCGAGCAGACATGGCCCTGGCAAAGATTTTATAGTCCGTGCTGAGGAGGGAGACCGGGCGCCAGTTCTTAAGGAGGCGGAGATCGCCCTTCTTAGGCAGCAGGACAATGACCGCCCTGCGCCAAGAGAGGGGCATCTCCCCGGTCGCCAAACTTTCCCCCAGGACCCGCGCGTAGTCGCCCCCCAAGACGTCCCAGAACGCCCTGTGGAACTCCACGGTCAGCCCGTCCAGCCCCGGGGACTTTCCCCTAGAGAGCTGGCGGAGGGCGCCGGTCAGCTCCGCCAGACTTAGCGGAGCGTCCAATTTTTCGGCGCCCTCCGGGCCAACCTTCGGCAGGTCCTCCCACAAAACTCTGCGCGCATCCTCGCTGGACGGATCCGGAGAGAACAGAGCCCCGTAATAGGCGCGGGTCTCCGCGCTGATTCCCTCCGGATCCGAGACCAGAGATCCGTCGTCGGCCAGCAGCCCCAAGAGCTGCTTACGGACCCCCCGTCTTTTTTCCAGCGAGTAGAAGAAGGGGGAGCCGCGGTCCAGGTCCCGCAGGAGCTGGATCCGCGACCTCACGTACGCGCCTCGGGACCCGACGAGCTGCAGGTCCTTCAGCGCGCCCTTCTTCTCTTCGTACACCTTCCGCAGGGCCGGGTCCTCGACGACCTGACCGAGACGGGACTCCAGGTCGAGCACCTCCTTCTCCAACCGCCCGACCCGGGCCTCCCGCCTCTTGGTCGACCCCTTCGCGTACTCCTGACAGAAGAGACGGATGTGAGCCTTGCCCACATCCCACCATAGCCTCAAGGAGGGGAAGCCCCCCTGCTTCCTTCTCCAGTCGGCCCAGAATCGACGAAACGAATCCCGGAACCGTGCGTCCTCCAGCAGCAGGTTGTTAAAATGCCAGTACACGGACCCCCCCCGCGCGCGCAGCGGAGCGAGCTCCGCCCACACCAGGTGGTGGTCCGTGCATGGCACCGGCCGCATGGAAGCTGCCGGAACGCAGGAGACGAACGCCCGGGAAATGTAGAGGCGGTCGATTCTGGACCTTCCTCCCCCAGACCTCACGCTAGTGAAGGCGCTGGAGTCGGGGTGGAGATTTCGCCAGACGTCCACCAAGTCGAAGGACCCAACCAGGTCCCTCAACTTCTCCATCGCCGCCGGGCTTCGCGGGGGACCCGAACGGTCCCTCGCCTCGAGGGTGCAGTTAAAATCCCCCCCGAGGATGACGCACTCACCCACGTCGATGGAGCCCAAGAGAGCGGACACTTCTTCGAAGAAGCGCACTTGCTGCGCACTGGTCTGAGGGGCGTACACGTTCACTAGATGGAGCGGCACGCCCCCCAGGCGAACAGTGACATGGAGCAAGCGGCCCGGCACGTGCTCCTTGACCCCCAAGATCTCCGGCTGAAAATGCGGGGCCAGCAAGATAGCCACCCCGCTGGAATTGTTGGAGAGGTGACTCATGCTGACCCCTCCTTGCCACTCCAGGAGCCACGTGGCTTCGTCTCCCGGAACGGTGTGGGTTTCTTGCAGGAAGCACACCGCATACTTCCCGTCCCGAAGGACCGAGAAGTTATTGAATCTGCGGCGCGCCTCCCTGCTGCCGTTGATGTTGAGGCTGGCTATGGTTATCTTCATGTCAGAAGCATAGTGCAACCTCTACCTACACCTAACGGGGCGAGGAAGCGCAGCCGCTGGTCCGCCGCCACTTCCTCAGCAGCCCAGTGAGAAACGTTGTGAGCCGACGCAGCTCGAGCGGGTTCACACCCTCGTCCGCGCCCAAGATCTTAACGGCGGCGCGGACGGAATCGATGAGCAGCGCCAGCTCCGACCACCTGTCGAGGGCCAGCCGGACCTTATTGCGCTGACCCAGGCACGTGGCCATAAAATCCCGGAGTTCCCTTACGGAAATGAGGGGAGACTTGGCAAGGGGCACGAGGTCATCCATCGCCATGTCGGCGCTGGAGTCCGAATCGTCCTCCGTGCCCATCACCGAGTCCCCATCCTCCTCCAGGGGGTCGTCACCAGCGGCCGACCCGTCCGCCGCGCAGTGCGAAGCGAACGACTCGGCCGCGCCAGCCAGCCCCGCCTCCGCCCGGATCCCACCCCCAGGATCGGCGGCAGAGGATTTCTCCCTGGGCTCCTCTAGGGGTGCCGGGCCAGAAGACGGCGGCGGTTCAGAGCTCCCCTCCGCCTCAGACGCCGGAACGACCGGAGAAACCGGGGAGAGAACAATTTCCAGCTCCTCCAGTACGTCCGGCACCAGAGACGCAGCCAGGGGGCCATCCTCCTCCCCGCCACCAACCTCCGACCCAGCGGACGGGGGGTTTTGAATTAAAAGCTCTACCAGGACGAGCATCCCCTGGGAGACGTCCGGGTCGCATTGGGCGAGCTCATTATCCTCGAGCTCGCCCGACCCAACCCCCAGGCTGCCCGACCCGGCGAGGGGTAACGACACCGATAAAAGGTCAACTTCAATTACTGCCGCGGGTTGTTCCGCAACCCCCCCCACGGGCAGGGTCTCATCCCCATCCCCGGGAGGCACGTGCTGGACAGACACATCTGCCTCAGCCTCCCGAGGGACAGGCGACCCCTGCCGATCGCTGGTGATGACGACAGCGCTGGGGGGGCGGGGGGGCGCAGTACCCGCGGCGGGCGACGACTCCCCCTGCTCGGAGGGACCTTCCTCCTCCCGGTCCTCCTCCTCATCCAGGGGGTCGCGCCTTCTTTTTAGCACGGAGGGAGCGAGGGAGACCTCCATGTCTGCAAAGGCCTCCTCCTCGACTCCCTCCGGCGGAGCAGGTTTGTCGGGTTCCTCGGGCCCGAGCCCGGCCGCAGGTATTGGCATTACCGCTGCGGCGGTTGCGGCCACAGGCTCGGGCACGGGGCCCCTCCCGCTCACATCTGCCCTGATCAACTCCGCGAGGAGCGCGGGTGTAAGGGGCTCAAGGGGCAAGGGCTCACCATCCACGGGGGGACCTGCCCTAAGGTGCTTCTTTTTTCCCCGCGCCTTCTTTCCGGCCGGACACGCTCCCTCCCCCCCGCCGGAGGCCTTGGTGGCATCGGCCCCCGACGTCAACCGCGCATCAGACGTACTTGACGCGTGGGCAGATCCGGGGGGAAGGGCGGCGGCGGCGGCGCCAGCCTCGGCCGCACGAGATGATCCGGCGGCCTTGGAGGCAGGGCAGTTCCTCCTGATGTGCCCCACCTCCCTGCAGGCATGGCACCTCACACCGTCCGACGTCCAAAAGGCGCGGTAGGCGGTCCCCTCGTGGAGGACGACGAACGCCCCTTCAGTGTCCTCCTCCCGCGCCAGCTGGATAAACAGCTGGCGCCGGAAGGAGAAGACGTGGCGAAGGCTGGCCTCCCGGAAGCCGAGCGGGATGGGCGTGATCCCCGACCTCACCTCCCCAAGTTGTCGCAAATGGGGAAGGAGGAGCTCACCAGGAACATAGGGCGGGACGTTGGAAATAATGATCCTCTGCGCGGTGGCCTCGAGAGGATCCACCGGCAGGAAGGTCCCGCCCACGGTGAGCCCCTTGGCGACAGCCAGGGACACCGCCCGCTCCGACCCCAGGAAGAACACAGCCTTCCCATACATTTTCGAGGCCGCGACGATGGCTGAGGGGCCGACAACCCCAGCCATGGCCTTGACGCAGGCCTCGATGGTCATAGTGGGGTGAGTGTAGCTCTTCACCCCAAGCTTTTTTGTTATTAATCGAAAAGGTGACGGGGCAGCAGGAACAGCGGGAGCAGCTGTGGCCGTGGCTACCACTCTCGCATAGGTCCCGGCTGGCCCCGCCACCGGCGAAGACGCAGTCGCCATTCTGGGGTGCTTTTTTTAAGGGCTACACTCACCCCAAGTCACAGGCCTGAAGGTGTTAATGGCCTCGGTGTATATATATATTTTTTTGTCCTCTATTGAGCAGAGGGAGCTGATTAAAATGAGGACACACCTCTCTCCTTATTGATTTAAATTGGGAGAGTGGCCTCTCCCCTCTGCTCAATTGGCAATTAATAAAATAGATGAAACTAAGGTGCCTTAGAAAGACAGGCAGAGAGAGACAAAGAGAGAGAGAGAGAGAGAGAGAGAGAGAGAGGTGGGGGGGTGGGAAGGAGGGAGGCCGCAAAGGGCAGTGTTGCCACTCAGGATGGTGGGTGGGTGTTGGCAGGGTTGCACTCTCCGATGGAAAAAGTCTTTGGTGATGGTGGTCTTCTGGCAGGGGGAGAAGACGTCTTCACCTGGAAAAGCTGGAGAAGCCCAGGCTTAGTCCTGCAACAGGTCTTAACGATGTAATTAAATTAAATTAAGGACTTCACCTTGGGCAGCTCCAAGCTCTCCCAGGGCAGGCAATAGAAGGGATGCTAATTAGTGGTGTGTGTGGCCTAGCTTTTAACAAGAGCACACACACACACACTACACCCCTTGATGATCCGGCCTTGCTTCTTCTTTTCTCCCCCCACCTAAAATACAAAGTCTTGGGAGAGTGCCCCAAATAACACCCACCTGTAGATGTTCCGGATGAAGTTTTCTTCCCTCCTTTCAAGCAGTTGGTTTCTCTCCCCTCTCTCCCTCTCCTGAAGTGGAGGCCAATTTGGGGAGGCAGTGATAGAAAGGCCTCTCCCCTGGTTGATGTTGATGTAGGCCTCCTTTCTCCTTCTCCTCCTCTGTCCTCTCTCTCCAGGCACCTCAGTTGATGTAATGATGGTGGAGTTGGTGGTGGTGGTCCAACGTTCTCCTCCTCTTCCTGGTCAGGGGACCACCACTTTAATCCACTCTCCAAAGTCTGGCTGCTCCCTCTGCTCGTGCTTGCAGCTGAACAGAGGGTACTCTTTTATTTGGACCCAAAAAAAACCAATTCGACTGTAAATAAACAAAAGTTCAACTAAAGCTTAACAAATCAAATTAAAATTTGGTTATCCGTGTTGATGATGCACTCCAGTCCCCGCGGCGCCCACCGGTCGCGGAAATACTCAAGCGCACCGGCGGACACCGCGTGCTCCATCTCCAGGGCCACCCGGGCGCGAACATGGCCGCGGAAGAGATGCAGGCAATCCGGCTGGACGACCCCCTCGACCGCCCGCTGCCTGGACCAATTGATGGCTCTTTTAGCCAGGCCCAGGAGCAGGCCCACAAGGAGGTCCTCCAACCTGTCCGCTCCCCTCCGCACCGGGTGACCGTAGATCAAGAGCGTGGGACTGAAGTGCAACCAAAAATCGAGGAGCAGCCCCTTCAAGTAGTGAAAGAGGGGCTGCAACCTCTCACAATCCATATAAACGTGAAACACGGACTCCTCCAGGCCGCAAAAAATGCAGGCGGCCTGGGAGTCCGTGAACCTACTTAAAACCTTATTGCACGGGACCGCTCCGTGCAACACCCTCCAGGCCAAGTCCCCGATGGAACAAGGGAGGACTCCCGCATAGAGAGCCCTCCATTGGGGACCTCCGCTACCGCCGGTCGGCAAAACGCCACGCCAAGGTGTGTCCGGACGGTAGACGAAGATGGCAAAGTGGAGAGTGTGCAGGAGCAGCCCGTACAGGAAACCCCTCCGCGCGGAATGAAAAGGCACGGAGGGTATTTCCTCGAGACGGCTCAAGTTGTGAGGCGCCGGTTCCCGAGGGGAGTTTCGGGGCCGGGCGCCGATGAGGAATTCCGTCCGAACGGGGGTAAGCTCGGACGGGATCGCCCCACGTGCTTGAGCCGCCTCGATACACCTCGTGGAGTCGGGGCCCAGTGCCGCTTTTACCGATTCGATGGTTTCGACCGCGAGCTGGACATTGGCCCAGGACAGGCGCCGTGCCAGCTCCTCCGGCGCCATCCAGCCCGCTCCTCCGCCATCGAGCAGGTCCCCGACTCTGGTCACCTTGCCAGCCACAGCCCTACCCTCCGCCAGCCGCCCGAACCCGTGTTCGTGGAGGTGCGGATTCCTGAGCAGCGGCTCCCGAAGGAGAGCCGCCGCTCCTGACGGGGGAGAGCTCCGCCTGGAAGCGACGTAGTTCCAAACCCATAGTAGTTCCTGGTAGAAGACAGGCAGCTCCCGCAGGCCGGCACGCCTGCTGCCCACTTTCGCAAACAGGAGCTGCGTGTCGTAATTGAGGCCATGCAGCTGGCGGAAGAAAAACGTCGCCAGCGCACACCATCTCGGAGGATTCTCGACGTACAGGTATCTCTGCAGCGTCTGAAGACGGAAAGTCGCAGCCTGGGTGCGAAGGCACACCAGCGCCTGACCGCCCTCCCTAAGCGGGAGACACAGAACCGCGGCAGAGACCCAGTGCTTCCTTTTGTCCCAGAAGAAGTCGATGAGCTTCTTCTGAATCTTGGCGACAAACGCAGGGGGAGGGATCAAAGTGACCAACCGGTACCACAACATGGCGGCCACCAGCTGGTTTATGACCAGCGCTCGACCCCTGTAGGACAACACTCGGAGCAGTCCTGTCCAGCGTCCTAGGCGAGCGGTGACTTTGGCCTCCAGCTCTTGCCAGTTCGCCGGCCAAGCGTCCTCGGCAGGGCTAAGGTAGACTCCCAAATAGAGGAGGTGCGTGGTGCTCCAGGCGAAAGGCCTGAACTCCTCCGGCAGGGAGTCCACCCGCCACTGACCCACCAGGAGTCCGGAACATTTCTCCCAGTTGATCTTGGCGGAGGATGCGTCCGAGTAAATCTGCTGGCATTCCCGCATCCTCCGCAAGTCAGCGGGATCCGTGACCGTGAGGAGCACGTCATCGGCGTAAGCCGAGAGGACCACCTCCACGCCCGGCCCTTGCAGAGCCAGTCCCGTCAACCTCTTCCGCAAGAGGCGCAGGAAAGGCTCCACGCAAATGGCATATAACTGGCCGGACATGGGGCATCCCTGACGCACCCCCCTCCCGAAGCGAAGGGGCGCCGTCAAGGACCCGTTAACTTTAATCAGACACTCCGCGGCGGCGTACAGAAGTCGGATCCGGGCGACGAAATGCGTCCCGAACCCGAATGCGCGCAGAGTCCCGAAGAGATACTCGTGATCCACCCTGTCGAACGCCTTCTCCTGATCCAGGGAAAGGAAGGCGACCGACAGACCAGCCCTCTGGGAGTGGTGGACCAGGTCCCGGACCAGATGGATGTTATCGTGGATGGTCCGGCCCGGGACCGTGTAGGACTGGTCGGGGTGGATCATGTGGGCCAGCACGGTGCCAAGGCGAGCAGACATGGCCCTGGCAAAGATTTTATAGTCCGTGCTGAGGAGGGAGACCGGGCGCCAGTTGTTAAGGAGGCGGAGATCGCCCTTCTTAGGCAGCAGGACAATGACCGCCCTGCGCCAAGAGAGGGGCATCTCCCCGGTCGCCAAACTTTCCCCCAGGACCCGCGCGTAGTCGCCCCCCAAGACGTCCCAGAACGCCCTGTGGAACTCCACGGTCAGCCCGTCCAGCCCCGGGGACTTTCCCCTAGAGAGCTGGCGGAGGGCGCCGGTCAGCTCCGCCAGACTTAGCGGAGCGTCCAATTTTTCGGCGCCCTCCGGGCCAACCTTCGGCAGGTCCTCCCACAAAACTCTGCGCGCATCCTCGCTGGACGGATCCGGAGAGAACAGAGCCCCGTAATAGGCGCGGGTCTCCACGCTGATTCCCTCCGGATCCGAGACCAGAGATCCGTCGTCGGCCAGCAGCCCCAAGAGCTGCTTACGGACCCCCCGTCTTTTTTCCAGCGAGTAGAAGAAGGGGGAGCCGCGGTCCAGGTCCTGCAGGAGCTGGATCCGCGACCTCACGTACGCGCCTCGGGACCCGACGAGCTGCAGGTCCTTCAGCGCGCCCTTCTTCTCTTCGTACACCTTCCGCAGGGCCGGGTCCTCGACGACCTGACCGAGACGGGACTCCAGGTCGAGCACCTCCTTCTCCAACCGCCCGACCCGGGCCTCCCGCCTCTTGGTCGACCCCTTCGCGTACTCCTGACAGAAGAGACGGATGTGAGCCTTGCCCACATCCCACCATAGCCTCAAGGAGGGGAAGCCCCCCTGCTTCCTTCTCCAGTCGGCCCAGAATCGACGAAACGAATCCCGGAACCGTGCGTCCTCCAGCAGCAGGTTGTTAAAATGCCAGTACACGGACCCCCCCCGCGCGCGCAGCGGAGCGAGCTCCGCCCACACCAGGTGGTGGTCCGTGCACGGCACCGGCCGCATGGAAGCTGCCGGAACGCAGGAGACGAACGCCCGGGAAATGTAGAGGCGGTCGATTCTGGACCTTCCTCCCCCAGACCTCACGCTAGTGAAGGCGCTGGAGTCGGGGTGGAGATTTCGCCAGACGTCCACCAAGTCGAAGGACCCAACCAGGTCCCTCAACTTCTCCATCGCCGCCGGGCTTCGCGGGGGACCCGAACGGTCCCTCGCCTCGAGGGTGCAGTTAAAATCCCCCCCGAGGATGACGCACTCGCCCACGTCGATGGATCCCAACAGAGCGGACACTTCTTCGAAGAAGCGCACTTGCTGCGCACTGGTCTGAGGGGCGTACACGTTCACTAGATGGAGCGGCACGCCCCCCAGGCGAACAGTGACATGGAGCAAGCGGCCCGGCACGTGCTCCTTGACCCCCAAGATCTCCGGCTGAAAATGCGGGGCCAGCAAGATAGCCACCCCGCTGGAATTGTTGGAGAGGTGACTCATGCTGACCCCTCCTTGCCACTCCAGGAGCCACGTGGCTTCGTCTCCCGGAACGGTGTGGGTTTCTTGCAGGAAGCACACCGCATACTTCCCGTCCCGAAGGACCGAGAAGTTATTGAATCTGCGGCGCGCCTCCCTGCTGCCGTTGATGTTGAGGCTGGCTATGGTTATCTTCATGTCAGAAGCATAGTGCAACCTCTACCTACACCTAACGGGGCGAGGAAGCGCAGCTGCTGGTCCGCCGCCACTTCCTCAGCAGCCCAGTGAGAAACGTTGTGAGCCGACGCAGCTCGAGCGGGTTCACACCCTCGTCCGCGCCCAAGATCTTAACGGCGGCGCGGACGGAATCGATGAGCAGCGCCAGCTCCGACCACCTGTCGAGGGCCAGCCGGACCTTATTGCGCTGACCCAGGCACGTGGCCATAAAATCCCGGAGTTCCCTTACGGAAATGAGGGGAGACTCGGCAAGGGGCACGAGGTCATCCATCGCCACGTCGGCGCTGGAGTCCGAATCGTCCTCCGTGCCCATCACCGAGTCCCCATCCTCCTCCAGGGGGTCGTCACCAGCGGCCGACCCGTCCGCCGCGCAGTGCGAAGCGAACGACTCGGCCGCGCCAGCCAGCCCCGCCTCCGCCCGGATCCCACCCCCAGGATCGGCGGCAGAGGATTTCTCCCTGGGCTCCTCTAGGGGTGCCGGGCCAGAAGACGGCGGCGGTTCAGAGCTCCCCTCCGCCCCAGACGCCGGAACGACCGGAGAAACCGGGGAGAGAACAATTTCCAGCTCCTCCAGTACGTCCGGCACCAGAGACGCAGCCAGGGGGCCATCCTCCTCCCCGCCACCAACCTCCGACCCAGCGGACGGGGGGTTTTGAATTAAAAGCTCTACCAGGACGAGCATCCCCTGGGAGACGTCCGGGTCGCATTGGGCGAGCTCATTATCCTCGAGCTCGCCCGACCCAGCCCCCAGGCTGCCCGACCCGGCGAGGGGTAACGACACCGATAAAAGATCAACTTCAATTACTGCCGCGGGTTGTTCCGCAACCCCCCCCACGGGCAGGGTCTCATCCCCATCCCCGGGAGGCACGTGCTGGACAGACACATCTGCCTCAGCCTCCCGAGGGACAGGCGACCCCTGCCGATCGCTGGTGATGACGACAGCGCTGGGGGGGCGGGGGGGCGCAGTACCCGCGGCGGGCGACGACTCCCCCTGCTCGGAGGGACCTTCCTCCTCCCGGTCCTCCTCCTCATCCAGGGGGTCGCGCCTTCTTTTTAGCACGGAGGGAGCGAGGGAGACCTCCATGTCTGCAAAGGCCTCCTCCTCGACTCCCTCCGGCGGAGCAGGTTTGTCGGGTTCCTCGGGCCCGAGCCCGGCCGCAGGTATTGGCATTACCGCTGCGGCGGTTGCGGCCACAGGCTCGGGCACGGGGCCCCTCCCGCTCACATCTGCCCTGATCAACTCCGCGAGGAGCGCGGGTGTAAGGGGCTCAAGGGGCAAGGGCTCACCATCCACGGGGGGACCTGCCCTAAGGTGCTTCTTTTTTCCCCGCGCCTTCTTTCCGGCCGGACACGCTCCCTCCCCCCCGCCGGAGGCCTTGGTGGCATCGGCCCCCGACGTCAACCGCGCATCAGACGTACTTGACGCGCGGGCAGATCCGGGGGGAAGGGCGGCGGCGGCGGCGCCAGCCTCGGCCGGATGAGATGATCCGGCGGCCTTGGAGGCAGGGCAGTTCCTCCTGATGTGCCCCACCTCCCTGCAGGCATGGCACCTCACACCGTCCGACGTCCAAAAGGCGCGGTAGGCGGTCCCCTCGTGGAGGACGACGAACGCCCCTTCAGTGTCCTCCTCCCGCGCCAGCTGGATAAACAGCTGGCGCCGGAAGGAGAAGACGTGGCGAAGGCTGGCCTCCCGGAAGCCGAGCGGGATGGGCGTGATCCCCGACCTCACCTCCCCAAGTTGTCGCAAATGGGGAAGGAGGAGCTCACCAGGAACATAGGGCGGGACGTTGGAAATAATGATCCTCTGCGCGGTGGCCTCGAGAGGATCCACCGGCAGGAAGGTCCCGCCCACGGTGAGCCCCTTGGCGACAGCCAGGGACACCGCCCGCTCCGACCCCAGGAAGAACACAGCCTTCCCATACATTTTCGAGGCCGCGACGATGGCTGAGGGGCCGACAACCCCAGCCATGGCCTTGACGCAGGCCTCGATGGTCATAGTGGGGTGAGTGTAGCTCTTCACCCCAAGCTTTTTTGTTATTAATCGAAAAGGTGACGGGGCAGCAGGAACAGCGGGAGCAGCTGTGGCCGTGGCTACCACTCTCGCATAGGTCCCGGCTGGCCCCGCCACCGGCGAAGATGCAGTCGCCATTCTGGGGTGCTTTTTTTAAGGGCTACACTCACCCCAAGTCACAGGCCTGAAGGTGTTAATGGCCTCGGTGTATATATATATTTTTTTCCTCTATTGAGCAGAGGGAGCTGATTAAAATTAGGACACACCTCTCTCCTTATTGATTTAAATTGGGAGAGGAGCCCTCGCCCCTCTACTCAATTGGCAATTAATAAAATAGATGAAACTAAGGTGCCTTAGAAAGACAGGCAGAGAGAGACAAAGAGAGAGAGAGAGGTGGGGGGGTGGGAAGGAGGGAGGCCGCAAAGGGCAGTGTTGCCACTCAGGATGGTGGGTGGGTGTAGGCAGGGTTGCACTCTCCGATGGAAAAAGTCTTTGGTGATGGTGGTCTTCTGGCAGGGGGAGAAGACGTCTTCACCTGGAAAAGCTGGAGAAGCCCAGGCTTAGTCCTGCAACAGGTCTTAACGATGTAATTAAATTAAATTAAAGACTTCACCTTGGGCAGCTCCAAGCTCTCCCAGGGCAGGCAATAGAAGGGATGCTAATTAGTGGTGTGTGTGGCCTAGCTTTTAACAAGAGCACACACACACACACACTACACCCCTTGATGATCCGGCCTTGCTTCTTCTTTTCTCCCCCCACCTAAAATACAAAGTCTTGGGAGAGTGCCCCAAATAACACCCACCTGTAGATGTTCCGGATGAAGTTTTCTTCCCTCCTTTCAAGCAGTTGGTTTCTCTCCCCTCTCTCCCTCTCCTGAAGTGGAGGCCAATTTGGGGAGGCAGTGATAGAAAGGCCTCTCCCCTGGTTGATGTTGATGTAGGCCTCCTTTCTCCTTCTCCTCCTCTGTCCTCTCTCTCCAGGCACCTCAGTTGATGTAATGATGGTGGAGTTGGTGGTGGTGGTCCAACGTTCTCCTCCTCTTCCTGGTCAGGGGACCACCACTTTAATCCACTCTCCAAAGTCTGGCTGCTCCCTCTGCTCGTGCTTGCAGCTGAACAGAGGGTAACTTAAGACTGAAGTACAGAAGCCTGCTATGGCTTTATATACAGGGGTGGTCACTGCCGGTACTGCAGTATAGAATCAGTTCTTCTCTTAAAGGTACATACACAACAGTCTGGTGGTCGTGAAAGGCGCTATATAAATGCAAGCCTTTCTTTCTTTCTCCCTGTTGTTTAGTTTTGAATAACCTGCAACATAATGAGAGGTCTTTAATCTGTTTAACCAGACTGCTCGGGCCCACATTCTTGCACAGAGGATATTAGAAGGAATGCAGCATTCGATCTGGAGAGAAAGGGACTGGCATTGTTTGGCTCATGTTTGAATTGCGCAACCTGATGGCTGATCAAACAGTATTAAGGTCTGTTAAAAGAAAAGAAAGACTTGCATTTATATAGCACCTTTTACACCCTCAAAATGTCCCAAAGTGCTTTATGGCCAATGATGTACTTTTGAAGTGTAGCCACCGTTGTAATGTAGGAATGTGAGGTCGTCATCCAAGACCTCTTGGACGCACACAATGATTTGATTGGGAGCCATGTCAAAATCTATTGGGAAGATCTACAGATAGTTTTAATGTGTGTCCTGAGCTCGGAGATCAGGCGCACTTTGGTCACAACAAATGCACTTACTTCAGGCTTCAGCATTGCAAGAATGTGGGCCTGAGCAGTCTGGTTAAACAGATTAAAGACCTCTCATTATGTTGCAGGTTATTCAAAACTAAACAACAGAGAGAAATGATAACGAGAATGGGGCGGCAGGGGGGCTCATAATGTTTTAAATTAAAACGATAAAATATATTCTAAAGCCATGGTGAACTGGGTAAGTCTGTGCTTGAGCGAGTGATTCACTCATGGGTCCCCTGAAGGAAAGTCCCGTTCATTCATCACCCCACACTCGCTGACCCAGTCAGGCAACGCCTCAAATTTAAAATTCTGATTCTTGAGTTCAAATCCCTCCATGGCCTCTTCCCAACCAACCAACCCAGCCCTACAATAAGAACATAAGAAATAGGAGCAGGAGTCAGCCATTTGGCCCTTCAAGCTTGCTCCGCTATTCAATAAGATCATGGCTGATCTACCTCAACTCTACTTTCCTGCACTATCCCCATATCCCTTGATTCCCTTAATATTCAAAACTCTTTCGATCTCTGTCTTGAATATACTCAACGACTGAGCCTCCACAGCCCTCTGGGATAGAGAATTCCAAAGATTCACCACCCTCTGAGTGCAGACATTTCTCCTCATCTCAGTCCTGAATGGCCGACCCCTTATTCTGAGACTGTGACTCCTGGTTCTAGGGGTCCTCCGAGACCATTGCGCTTCTCTAATTCTGGCCTCTTGTACACATCTGGGGCTGAAAATTCAGTAGGGTTAACGCCCTCTAGCGCCGCAATGATAGCCGTTTCTGAAATTCACTTCGGCGCTGCCATCGGCGTTAGCCGGTTGCGCTGCGCCGGCACCGATGACGTCATCAGTGTGCGCAGCGTCCCGGTTGCCGTGGCAACGCGCCCGAACGCCGAAATTCAGTTGCGGCCGCCTCGCCCGTGGCAGCCGCAACTAAGACTCTGGCAACCGAGTCTTACACAAGTTAGCGCCGGCGCATTAAGGTCGCGCGGCGGCCGGCCGCTTTCCCGCCGGCCGCCTGCCCGCACCTCCCTCCCCGGACTCCTCCACCACCGCCCCGCGGAACAGATGCGTCTGGCCTGCAAGCCCGGCACTTGTCCGAGGTGCCGGGCTCATTTTTGAAAAAATCAAACGGCCAGCGATCGGGTGAAGGCAGTGCCTCCTTAACGGGAGGAGGAGGCCTGCACTTCCCCAGCCTGCCGCACCGCATCGGGTGCCGCAGCGCAGGATTAGTGCCACAATGCGGCACTCAGCGCCCATTGGGAGGCACTCACGCCCGCCAGTAGCGCCGGCAGCCGTCTGGGCGCGGCGCTACTGAATTTTTGGCGCGCGCAAGGGAATTAGCGCCGGCGCTAAATTTCCGGCGCTAAAGCCCTGGCGCGGCGTCAACTCAATTTCTAGGCCCTGATTTCCTTCGCCCCTCTATTGGTAGCCGTGCCTTCAAGGTGCCTAGGCCCTAAGCTCTAGAATTCCCTCCCTAAACCTCTCCACATCTCTACCTCTCTCTACCCCTTTATGATGCTTCTTAAAACCTACCACTTTCACCAGGCTATTGGTCACCTGTGCTAATATCTCCTGTGTGACTCGGTGTCAAGTTTTGCCCAATAACGCTCCTAAGAAGTGTCTTGGGATGTTTTCCTATATTAAATGCACTATATAAATGCAAGTTGTTGTTGTTGTAATAGTGCCTTAGCGATACAAGCCCCAAAATTCCATGGGACCAATTACACCTGTTCCGGGAATTGCATCCACTGACAGAATGCTGGTTCCGCCATAATTTGTGAGGGTCATCTCATTTAAATATCCATTGGCGATTTCCTGACACAAATTCCATGTAAAATGGGAGCACTGTGCTGGGGCTGCTTGGAAATTAAAGTGCAGCCTTTAAAAAGCCAGGTCTGATGGCCGAGCGCAGCAGCAGGCTGGGGCGCAGCAGGTAGGTAGGTGTCAGGTAGAGGCACTGTTTACCTGTTTATACACTGTATGAATGGAACCGCGTTTATGTGTTCAACCATAAATGTATTTTGATGCTTTGGCAACATAAGATGTACCTTATCATGCCAATAAAGCGATTTGTATTGTATTGTATTGTATTGGATGGCTGGTGGTGATTTTGTACTTTTAAAAACTGCAAGAAGTTCAATGACCTGACCAAGGCAGGAAAGGTAACTGAACAGCACCGTCCCTGGTGTCCTGGTGAAAGGTCATCAACCTGTTTCTTTCTCCATAGATGCTGCCTGACCCACTGCGTGTTTCCAGCATTTACTATTTTCATTTCAGATTTTCAGCATCCGCAGTATTTTACTTTTGTGCCACTGTCCTTTTTCTTCTTTGGGCAGCATGGGCACTAACATACTGTTCAGCCTCTAAAATTCATAGCTCCACAAGTAACCCTTCACACTCTGGTTAAGGGGTGCACTAATTTGGGATCTTACAATATTTTTCACCATCTCCTCTAACAGCAATTACTTGCATGCCGAACGTTAAAATCCCTTCCTTCGTTTTAATTGGGTGATAGCTGCGGATCTCTTGTATCAGCTGTCCAGATCTCCTGGACTGGTTTCGATTGCCTGAGTGGGTCGGAGAGGAATTTTCAAGAGTGTTTTTTCCCTTATTGTCCCTGGGTTTTTCCTCCATTCTTTTGTCTCTCCTAGGAAATTACTTAACTGAGGAGGAAGGTAATGGTGATGAGTAATAGCAGGATGAAGGAGAATTGCTCTCATCAACTACGATGAGGAAGGGAATGATGACGATGAAGGAGCAGATGTGGAGTTCAAGCCCACCCATAATTCCCTGGACCAAGATCCCACCCCATGATCCTCTGCCACACCATTCTCGATCTAACCCTGCATCACTTCTCACTCCCAAGCACCAGCTCAGATACTTTTACCTTGGTGGGAGGAGGGGCAATTAGATACAGTCATTAAGACGTGACACTGGGTTATTCACAGAACACGGGGGAGCTGAAGGAATGGGTGAGGATGTGCCACCTTCCCAGGTGGAGACCGAAGAGAAGCCTAGACAAAGCTTCGGAGTTGTGGAACCCAGAACTCATGGATATTTGCCTGAAAAGAAGGATGCTTCGAGGAACATCACGTCTACATGCAGCCTCTGAAGTCAGTCACCAAGGCAACCGACAGGTGTGTAACTCCTGAACTATATCCGTCATTTGTGGGAACATCAGGGAAGCTTTTTCTTCATTGCAGAATGTGGCATCTTCAGAGGAACAGGAGTAGCCCATTCAGCCCCTCAAGCCTGTTCTGTCATTCAATTAGATCATGACCGATCTGTATCTTAACTCCATCTACTCGCCTTGATTCCATATCCCTTAATATCCTTGCCTAACTAAAGTCTATCAATCTCAGTTTTGAAATTTTCCATTGATCTTCAGCTTCAACAGCTTTTTGGGAGAAGAGTTCCAGATTTCCACTACTCTTTGTGTGAAGAAGTGCTTCCTGACTTCACCCCTGAATGGTCTAGCTCTAATTTTAAGGTTACCCCCCTCCCCCCCGCCTTGTCCTGGACTCCCCCATCAGAGGAAATAGCTTTTCCTCTACCTACCCAAATAAAGTCTTTAATCATCTGGAACTCCCTTAATCTTCTATACTCAAGGGAATATAAGCCTTGTCTGTGCAACCTGTCCCCATAATTTAACCCTGTTAGCCCTGGTATCATTCTGGTTAATCTGTGCTGCACCCCCTTTGAGGCCAATATATCCTTCCTGAGGTGCGGTGCCCATCCCTTGGCATTCCATCATTTTATAGACCATCGTGGAACTCAAGATGTAGATGAGCAGGAAAATCGAATAGATTAAAAAATAACAGGTTAATGAAGAACTGCACTGTAAAGAAAAGTACTTTCAAAACAAAAGTGCTTGGACCATTAACCTCAAAATATATAGATCTTCAAAGAGGGGAGAGGGCAGGGAAGTGGACGTGAGTCTAGGTTCAGATCAGCCATGATCCTATTGAATGGCGGAGCAGGCCCGAGGGGCCGTATGGCCTACTCCTGCTCCTATTTCTTATGTTCTTATGTTACATAGATACATAGATACATAGAAGATAGGAGCAGGAGTAGGCCATTCGGCCCTTCGAGCCTGCTCCGCCATTCAATGAGATCATGGCTGATCATCCAAATTCAGTACCCGGTCCCTGCCTTCTCCCCATATCCCTTGATCCCTTTAGCCTTAAGAAATATATCCAACTCTATCTTGAATATACTTAATGAACTGGCCTCCACCGCCCTCTGTGGCAGAGAATTCCACAGGTTCACCACTCTCTGGGTGAAGAAATTCCTCCTCATTTCAGTCCTAACTGGCTTACCCCTTATCCTTAGACTATGACCCCTGGTTCTGGACTCCCCGGCCATCAGAAACATCCTTCCTGCATCTAGTCTGTCCAGGCCTGACAGAATTTTATAGGTTTCGATGAGATCCCCTCTCAATCTTCTAAACTCCAGTGAGTATAAGTCCAATCGACACAATCTCTCCTCATACGTCATTCCTGCCATCCCAGGTATCAGCCTGGTGAATCTTCGCTGCACTCCTTCCATGGCAAGAACGTCCTTCCTCAGGTAAGGCGACCAAAACTGCACACAATACTCAAGGTGTGGTCTCACCAAGGCCCTGTACAACTGCAGCAAGACATCCTTGTTCTTGTACTCGAACCCTCTTGCTACGAAGGCCAACATACCATTTGCCTTCTTAACCACCTGCTGCACCTGCATGCTTACCTTCAGCGACTGGTGTACAAGAACACCCAGGTCTCTTTGCACTTCCCCTTCTCCCAATCTATTACCATTCAAATAATAATCTGCCTTCCTGTTTTTGCCACCAAAGTGGATAACCTCACATTTATCCACATTATAGTGCATTTGCCATGTTACTGCCCAATCACCCAACCTGTCCAAATCGTGCTGGAGTTTCACGACATCCTCCTCACAGCATACCCTCCCCCCCAGCTTTGTGTTGTCTGCAAATTTGGAGATATTACATCCAATTCCCTCGTCCAGATCATTAATATATATTGTGAACAGCTGGGGTCCTAGGACCGATCCTTGCGGTACCCCACTAGTCACTGCCTGCCACTCGGAAAACGACCCGTTTATTCCAACTCTTTGCTTTCTGTCCGCCAACCAGTTCTCTATCCAAGTCAATACCTTGCCCCCAATCCCATGTGCCTTCATTTTGCACGCTAATCTCTTATGTGGGACCTTATCGAAAGCCTTCTGAAAGTCCTAATACACCACATCCACTGGTTCTCCCTTATCTATTTTACCAATTACATCCTCAAAAAATTCCAGTAGATTAGTCAAGCATGATTTACCTTTTGTAAATCCATGTTGACTTTGTCCGATCCAGTCACTGCTTTCCAAGTGCTCTGCTATTACATCTTTTATAATGGACTCTAGCATTTTCCCCACTACCGATGTCAAGCTTACCGGTCTATAATTCCCCGCCTTTTCTCTACCACCTTTTTTGAATAGTGGGGTAACATTAGCTACCCGCCAATCCATGGGTACTGTTCCAGAGTCTATCAAGTTCTGGAAGATGACCAGCAATGCATCTACTATTTCTAGGGCCACTTCCTTAAGTACCCTGGGATGTAGATTATCAGGCCCTGGGGATTTATCGGCCTTCAGTCCCATCAATTTTCCTAACACCATTTCCCTACAAATACTGATTTCTTTCAGTTCCACCCTTTCATCAGACCCTATGTTCCCCGGCATCTCTGGGAGGTTATTTGTGTCCTCCTTTGTGAAGACAGAACCAAAATATGTATTTAGTTGGTCTGCCATTTCTTTGTTCCCCATTATAAATTCCCCCGATTCTGACTGCAAGGGACCTACGCTTGACTTCACCAATCTTTTTCTCTTCACATATCTATAAAAGCTTTTACAGTCAGTTTTTATGTTCTCTGCAAGCTTACTCTCATATTCTATTTTCCCTTTCTTAATTAATCCCTTTGTCCTCCTTTGTTGAATCCTAAACTGCTCCCAATCCTCAGGATTATTGCTTTTTCTGGCCAATTTATATGTCCTCTCCTTGGACCTTATGCTATCCCTAATTTCCCTTGTTAGCCACCGTTGGGTCACCTTTTTTGTTTTATTTTTATGCCAAACTGGGATGAACAGTACTTAAGACTCCTTAGGGAGAAGTGTTTAGTCTTAGCCCATTGCCCTCTGAGATCCAATACATTATGTTGGGTGGAGACATTCATTCCTGGTCTGTGACAGGCTGAGTAGCGAGCTTCTTAAACTATGAAGACTGGTATTGCTCTCTGTTCTGGAGCTGAGCTAGAGCACAGACTGATTTCTCCAACCACATACCAGCCCATGCTTATTGCAAAGGAGTACAATTCTCTTACCAGTTTGGTTGTATTTTTCCTTTGAGAATATTTTTAGTTGCAGACTCATAACTTGTACATCTGCAGATTTTGGGTCAAAAAGATTCCTAAGCACTACTCATAACTGATGATTAGATCCACAAAACATGAAGGCAAAAAATTGCTAGCGTTTGGTTAAATTGCTGCTGTAAAATCAGCAAGAACATCGCGATCACAAGGAAGGTACAGCTATAGTTAATACAGCTAGTATCTGTCTTTCAAATGAGATGTTAAACTACGGCCCCGTCTGCTCTCTCAGGTGGATGCCAAAGATCCCACGGCACTATTCAAAGAAGAGCAGGGGAGTTCTTGCCAACATTTACTCCTCAATCAACATCACTAAAACATTATCTGGTCATTTATTTCGTTGCTGTTTGTGGGAGCTTGCTGTGTGCAAATTGGCTGCCACATTTCCTACGTTACAGCAGTGACTTTACTACAAAGTATTTCATTGAGTGTAAAGCGCTTTGGAACATCCTGAGGTTGTGGAAGGTGCTTTATAAATGCAAGTTCTTTCTTTCTTACTGGAAGATCCTTTAGTAAGGTTGATGTAAGCACTGTGCTTCTTTTTGTATAAAGAAACATCCATTGTTGCAATACAGCATGATTAAAAAGGTTCAATAAACATGACGGTGAGATGAAATGAAAAATATCTGGGCCATATTCTCAGATATAATAGAACACCCATCTTGCACCTTGATTTCACATTGAGCAATTGATTTGACACTTCTCATTCATGGCCTTTGCATTCAGTGAATTCTTGATCTCTTTTTCCATCTGAAGGTGTAATAAAGCCTTCCATAAAATGAAATATTCTATAAAATTATAGAGTAAAGGCAATCATAACAGTGCAATCCAGAAGTGGAATATACATTCTGTGACTGTTTACCAGTTCGGGAATTGGTTTTTCCCCCCAGTATAACATCCAGAAGAAAAAAAATGTTTCATTACTAATGTATGAAGACCATTGCAATGTTTATGGGTTATGCATTCTCTGCACATATGAAGTGAAAGTTAGCATTCCACTTCAAAATGTATGATCTTGAATCTGTGAGTGACAAGCCTTACTGCGATGTAGTTCTTATGAAAGGTCCCACTCGAACATAGGAACTGGAGTAGGCTCATTCAGCCCCTCGAGCCTGTTCCGCCATTCAATTAGATCACAGCTGGTCTATACCCCAATCCCATTTACCTGCCTTTGATCCATAACCCTTGATACCCTTACATCTTACTGCAATTATATAGGGCCCTGTGAGACCACACCTGGAGTATTGTGTACAGTTTTGGTCTCCTTACCTAAGGAAGGATATACTTGCCATTGAGGGAGTGCAACGAAGGTTCACCAGACTGGTTCGTGAGATGGGGGGATTGTCCTATGAGGAGAGATTGAGTAGACTAGGCCTATATTCTCTAGAGTTTAGAAGAATGAAAGGTGATCTCATTGAATCATACAAAATTTTTACAGGGCTTGACAGGGTAGATGCAGGGGGGATGTTTCCCCTGGCTGGGGAGTCTAAATAAGTTTTGGCAAAGGCCTTTGTTTGCATTCATGAAGATGGTGAACCAGTACAGTTGCCAACCCTCCAGGATTGCCCTGGAGTCTCGAGGAATTAAGTATTAATCTCCAGGACACTGCTGCAAGCAACGTGGGAGAAAACTAATAGAGGCATTAAAAAAGCTGGGGGTTTTTTCATTTCCTTTGAGTGCTTTTTTTTAGTAGTTATCGAAAAAAGGTTGTTTGACTGACATTCAAGAATTAGGCAATCAGGTAATGAAGAGTATATTCACTTTTCAATTAGTGTGGGAAGGCGGTGCACCACACGTATGGACATGTTGGGCAAGCAATGGAGGGAGTGTGTGGGGGCGGGGCGGTTGGTGGCAAGACGTCATGTGATTACACCTCCAGGAAGTTGTCAACCCTATGCACCAGGGGAGCCATGTATCCTCCTCATCATGATGGCCAAGTGCACAACTGACATGACACTTGATCTAATCTGCAATGTTTGCACAGAAATATGTAGAAGTTGAAACACGGATATAGGCCATTCGACTCAACTAGTCTGTGCGGCATCTACCCTCTACACGAGCAAATGGTCCTATTTGTGAGCAGTGTCTTTGTGATAGAAAACAACAACAAGAACAAGCTAAACCCTAATGAGACACCATGGATGAATAAAGACATTAGCGAAAAATTGAGGGTAAGGAAAGAGGCATACACTAAGTACATGGACAGCAGGGGAGAGCACAACAGGGGAGAATATGAAGAGATTAGGAGAGAAGTCAAAAAACAATTAGGAAGGCAAAGTGAAACTATGAAATTAAATTATCATGGTACATAAAACAAATTAGTAAAATATTCTACAGGCTCATCAATAAAAAAAGGAAAGTCGAGATGGTAATAGGGCCACTAAGGGATGGACAGGATAAAATCACAGACAGCGATAGCGAAATGGCAGAAATATTAAATAATTACTTTGCTTCAGTATTTACCAGGGAGACAGATCAGATGGGCATGACATCAGAAGATGAGATTAGAAATGATATAACTGCATTTAAAATAAAAAGAGCAGAAATATTAAATAAATTAATCAAACACAAAGAGGATAAAACCCTTGGTCCAGACGGATTACATCCACACATTTTAAAAGAATCTAGGGAAGAGATAGCAGAGGCACTATTACACATATTTACTAATTCATTACAAAAAGTTGTAGTGCCAGAGGACTGGCAGATAGCCAACGTAATACCTATATTTAAGAAGTGAGATAGAATATGTCCAGGGAACCATAGACCAGTCAGCTTAACATCGGTGGTAGGAAAAATAATGGAATCCCTACTAAAGGGAAAAATAAAAGAACATCTAGAAACCAAAAATATAATAATGAATAGTCAGCATGAATTTTAAAAGGGAAAGTCTTGATTGATCAACCTCATTGAATTCTTTGAAGAGGTAACAGAGAGAGTAGACAAGGATAATACAGTAGATGTAATTTATCTAGATTTCCAAAAGGCCTTTGATAAGGTACCACATAATAGACAAATGAATAAGGTCAAAGAATGCAGAGTCAGGGGACAAATAGCAGAATGGATAGCTAGCTGGCTTCAAGACAGAAAGCAGAGAGTAGGGGTAACTATTCACTGTGGCATAAGTTGGAAAGTAGGGTCCCACAAGGATCAGTGCTGGGGCCAATGTTGTTCACAATTTATATTAACGATTTAGACTTTGGAATCCAAAGCACAATTTCTAAATTTGCGGATGACACCAATACTGAGGAGGTCTGCAACAAATTACAAGAAGACATTAATAAATTTGCAGAATGGGCATATAATTGGCAAATGAATTTCAACACAGATAAATGTGAGGTATTACATTTTGGTAAGAAAAATAAGGAGGTCACATATTACTTGGAAAATAAGAATCTAAATGGGGTAGAGGAGCAAAGGGATCTCGGAGTACAAATACACAAATCACTAAGCGTATTGACGCAGGTTAATAAGGCCATAAAAAAAGCAAACCAAGCACTAGGGTTTATTTCTAGAGGGACAGAATTGAAAAGTAGTGAAGTTGAGGGGTGGCCTAATAGAGGTCTTTAAAATAATGAAAGGTTTTGATAGAGTAGACACAGGGAGAATGTTTCCACTTGTAGGGAAGAGCAAAACTAGAGGCCATCAATATAAGATAGTCACCAAGAAATCATATAGGGAATTCAGAAGAAACATCTTTACCCAGAGAGTGGTGAGAATGTGGAACTCGCTACCACAGGGAGTGGTTGAAGCGAATAGTATAGATGCAGTTAAGGGGAGGCTAGATAAACATATGAGGGAGAAAGGAATAGAGGGTTATGTTGATAGATTTAGATGAGGAAAGACAGGAGGAGGCTCTAGTGAAGCATAAATGCCGCCATGGACTGGTTGGGCTGAATGGCCTGTTTCTGTGCTGTATATCCTATGTAATCCCAAGTAACTTGCATTTCACAGGAGCATTAGCAAACAAAATTCCACACCGATTCATACAAGGAGATGACCAAAAGCTTGGTCCAAGAGGTAGGCTTTAAGGATGGTCGTAACTAATGTACCATCTAATTTTTTTGACCCTCACGGCCCCTTTAAGGCTGGCTCACTGGCTGCGTGGGACCTGCAGAGACCTGCGCGGCTGCACAGCTAATAGAGCACTTTGGTCTTAACCGTGCTATTCAAGAAAGAAGGGAGATGTAGTGTATGTACCTTTAAGAGAGAACTACTTTTACAGCTCCTGTATACTGTAGTACCGGCAGTGACCACACCTGTATATAAGCCTTGAGCATGCCTCTGTACCCCAGTCTTGAGACTACCCTACTCCAGTAAACACCTGTTGATTGTTAAGTTACAGCATCCGTGTAGTTATTGGAAAACATCATACTCTCAGAATCACGGATCTAACAGTGGCGACGAGTGTCGATTCTAATCTACCTGCAACTCTGCATTTCCCTTCGAGGATTCGCTCCGGGAGGGCGGTGGAAGAAAGTCAAGGCTAGAAGCACGGGCGTCGACCACGAGCAACCGCCCAGTCGTCCGGCAGAGAGTGAACATTGCAGGGGAGGCTGTTGAGAGGCGGGCTTGGTTCCCCAGCCACGACGATCAGCAACAGACTGACAACAGGTACAGCGCAGACCCTTCCCAGACAGCGGCGGCTGGAGCCGACCGACGGCAGAGAAAAAGCCGAGCAGCGTCGATGGGGTAAGAGAGAGGGTGAAGCGCACAGGGTGCAGCTGGGGGTTGAAAACTGAGCGGCGTCGAGGAAAAACAAAACGGAGAGAGAGACGGTAAAGCAGCAGTCGGGTTCAGGACCGAGCGGCGGAAACGGGAAAGGCACACAGAAAAAAAACGCGCAGAGCACAGCCAGGGCTCAAAGGCTGAACAGTGTCCGCGGGGAGAAGAAGGGAGAGTGCGGGAGATGCCATTGAGCTGCGGAGAAGAAGGAAGAGCGCAGGAGACACCATTTTTAGAAGCCGCAGCGGAGAAGATGGGCGAGCGCGGGAAGAAAGGAAAGCGCGGGAGATGCCATTTTGTGCCAACGGAGAAGAAGGGAGAGCGCGGGAGACGACATTTTTGACAGTTAAATCACACCCAGGGATGCCGAAGAGTGGCAGTATCTCTACGTTCGACAATGAAGTCGAAGATTGGGCGACATATGTGGAACAGATTGAGGTGTACTGCAGGGTGAATGAAGTGCCAGATGCTAGGAAAGCACTGGTTTTGTTAAATTCCATGGGTGCAAAAACTTATGGCTTACTGCGAAACCTAATAACCCCAGAGAAGCCCGTGAATAAGAATTTCGAAAGCATAGTAGAAATCCTACAGGACCACTTAAACCCCACACCACTGCTGATAGCAGAAAGATTTAAGTTCCATAAAAGGAACCAACATAAAGATGAAAGTAATGCTGAGTACTTAATGGAACTGCGCAAGCTATCGAAGCACTGCCAGTTTGAAGTGGGACTAGCAGATACGTTAAGGGACAAGTTTGTGTGTGGGCTTCAAAGTGAAGGAACCCAGAAACGGCTTCTATCAGAAAAGGATCTTACGCTGGACAAGGCTTTCAGCATGGCAGTACCACATGAAGCAGCCGCAAGGGGCGCTGCAGAGATACAACAGAGACCGCAAGAATATGGCACCAATGAAATGTCCTATGGAACAGGGAAGTGTTATCACTGCGGCAGAACAACACACGACCAGAAGGATTGTTGGTTCAAGGACCAAGTGTGCAGACAGTGTGGAAAAGCAGGATACATAGCAAGAGTTTGCAGTTCTGGGAAGAAAACCAACAGCAAGAAATCTCCACAGGAGAAGTACAAAAAGGTACATAAGGTGATGGACAGTAGTTCAGACGAACAGAAAAGTGATACAGACTCCGGAAGCAAGGAGCTGGGTTGTCTGAAACTACATAAGGTAACCAAAATGGAGGATCACCAGACTATCTGGGTTACACTCAAGATAGACGGAGTCCAAGTGAAAATGGAATTGGACACAGGATCAGCCCTAACAGTCATAAACCAAAAGGACTACAAGCGGCTATTTTCACATAGCTACAGAGATTGTCTTGAAGACGTACACGGGGCAAAAAGTCTACCCCAAAGGAAAAATAAGGGTGAAAGTGATATACAAAGGCCAGGAAATACCTAAAATGGACCTATATGTATTGCCAGATGGAGGACCACCACTACTAGGACGTGAATGGATCCGGAAGATACAATTAGATTGGCATTCCATACAGGCACTGAATGTTGAGGCCAAAAAGGATGACGACGTCACACCTGGCCGACTGTCAAAAATGCTAACTGACGCAAAAGAAGTGTTCCAGGAGGGACTCGGAACACTAAAAGGCATAACAGCAACGATTAAAATAGAGGAAAATGCAAGCCCAAAGTTTCTTAAGGCCAGACCAGTGCCTTATGCGATCCGACCAGCCGTCGAAGCAAAGCTGGAAGGGTTGGAACGTTCAGGAGTACTGTCCAAAGTAGACTGGAGCAAGTGGGCTACACCCATCGTTCCTGTAATGAAGAGGTCGTTGAGTAATACGCCTGGGGAATCAAAGAAGGTCCGCATCTGTGGGGATTTTAAGGTGACAGTGAACCCAGTCCTTCACACGGTACAATATCCGCTTCCACGAATTGAGGATATTTTCGCCTCGCTATCTGGAGGTAAACGCTTCACCAAAATTGATCTAGCCCAGGCGTACTTGCAAATGGAGGTAGAAGAAGCCTCGAAACAATACCTCACGATCAACACTCATAAAGGTCTCTACCAATACAACCGGCTGGTGTTCGGGGTAGCATGGGCTCCGGCTATTTGGCAAAGGGCAATGGATCAAGTCCTGCAAGGGATTCCAGGGACCCAGTGTTATTTGGACGACATCCTGGTCACGGGCGAAAATGACAGTGATCACCTCGCCAACTTGGAGAAGGTGCTCACTAGATTAAAGGAATATGGGCTACGAGCTAATCGCCACAAGTGCGAGTTTTTCCAGAAGCAGATCTCGTATTGTGGCCACGTTGTCGATGAAGAGGGGTTACATAAGTCCCCTGAAAAGATTGAGGCAGTAGTCAAGGCTCCAGCACCGGAAAATGTGTCACAACTGAGGTCGTTCCTCGGGCTGGTGAACTACTACCATAAGTTCTTACTAAATTTGTCTACAGTATTACACCCACTGAACACCCTACTGCAAACAGGGGTACCATGGAAGTGGAATGACGAACGTAAACGAGCTTTCCAGAAGTGCAAAGAATTGATCACATCAAAAGAGGTGTTGGCCCATTTCAACCCAGCACTACCAATTCGTTTGGCATGTGATGCATCACCCTATGGTATTGGAGCGGTGCTGTCGCACAAATTCCCAGACGGGTTGGAGAGGCCAGTAGCCTTTGCGTCTCAGTCACTAACCTCAGCCATGCGCAATTACGCCCAGATTGACAGGGAGGCCCTCAGCCTAGTATGGGGAGTAAAAAAATTCAACCACTATCTGCATGGGCAGAAGTTCACCTTGCTGACTGACCACCAACCACTTGTCTCCATCTTTAATCCAAAGAAGGGCGTTGCGGTGATGACTGCACAACGGTTACAAAGATGGTCCCTTTTTCTAGGGGCGAACCAATATGAAATAGAATATAAAGGCACGAAACAGCATGGAAACGCTGATGGGCTATCACGCCTGCCACTGCCTACTGTGGAGGAAGCACCAGCAGTGGACCCTATCGAGATATTTTATTCGTCAATAATTGAACGATTGCCAGTAACTAACGCGGATATAGAGAAGGAGACCCGCAATGATCCGACGCTGTCTCGGGTATATGATTTGACGGTGAGGGGATGGCCAACACATGGCGACTCACTGTTGCCAGCATTCTCATCCAGAAGAGAACAGCTGTCAGTATGCCAGGGGACAGTGATGTGTGGATCCAGAGTGGTGATTCCACCCAAGTTAAGGGAGAGAGTGCTAAATGAGCTTCATGAAGGTCATCTGGGAGGGGTGAAAATGAAAAGCCTTGCTAGGGCTTATGTGTGGTGGCCGGGGATCGATCAACAAATCGAGGACCTAACCAAGAGCTGCTTAGGATGCCAGAAGGTCCAAAATGCACCACCACATGCCCCTCTACACCCATGGGAGTGGCCCTCCTCTCCATGGCAACGGGTGCATATTGATTTTGCTGGTCCATTCATGGACTCAATGTTCTTAATAGCAGTGGATGCTCACTCGAAATGGCCTGAGGTGATAAAAATGTCCTCAACCACTACAAAGAAAATGATTGCAGTCCTACGGACCATATTTGCCAGGAACGGCTTGCCAGAGCAGATTTGCTCTGATAATGGACCACAGTTTGTGTCCGAAGAGTTTCAGAAATTTATGAGAAGGAATGGGGTAAGGCATTACACATCCGCCCCGTATCATCCAGCCACAAATGGATTGGCTGAGAGGTTCGTACAAACCTTTAAAAAGGCGATAAAGGCCAAGTGCGACGATGAAATTCCACTACAGCATAAGGTGGACAATTTCCTATTAGCCTACAGAAATGCGACACATGCAGTTACCAACCAGACCCCTGCCATGATGTTCTTTAACCGAAGGTTGAGATCTCGTCTGGATTTGCTCAGACCAAATGTGCAAAGAAATGTTGAGGATAAACAATTCCAGCACATCAATGAGAAGCTGACAAGGAGCTTCAATGTAGGACAACCAGTCTTGGCCCGTGACTACCGAACAGAGAAATGGCAACCCGGAACGATATGCAGAAGGCAGGGGCCATTAATGTACACAGTGGATGTCGGGGAGAACATCGTGAGACGCCACGTCAATCAGATCTTAGCGTCACAGGAACGAGTCAACCCCATGTCTCGCGTACCTGGGGATGAATCCGACATACCGGTAGCATCTACCTCAGAACCAGTAGCAGTGGACACCGATGAACTAACCAACGAAAAGGGGCCAGAATCACCTCCGCACCAAGAACATGAACCTCAGGAAAGGCGCTATCCCGAAAGGATCAGGGAGCCGCCCCAAAGACTGAATCTATAAATGGACTATTGTTGTGTTTAATGTGCATGTTAAAGTGTTAGTTGTTATTTGAATATTATGGGTACTGCTAATCTAAAAGGGGAGGAATTGTAGTGTATGTACCTTTAAGAGAGGACTACTTTTACAGCTCCTGTATACTGTAGTACCGGCAGTGACCACACCTGTATATAAGCCTTGAGCATGCCTCTGTACCCCAGTCTTGAGACTACCCTACTCCAGTAAACACCTGTTGATTGTTAAGTTACAGCATCCGTGTAGTTATTGGAAAACATCATACTCTCAGAATCACGGATCTAACAGGAGAGAGCAATCAGGAAACTACAGGCCAGTTAGCCTGACATCAGTCGTCGGGAAAATGCTGCAATCCATTAATGAGGAAGTGGTAACGGGGCACTTAGAAAATCATAACATGATTAGGCATCGAGTACTGGATGTCAGACAAGCTGTGTGACAAATCAGAGATTCATTATACAGTAATAAACATACACAAGCGTAATAAATTTATTAATAAAATTGATAAAAGTGTGAAAATGTTTGCCAAAGAAAGAAAGACTTGGATTTCTATCGCGCCTTTCATGACCACGGGACGTCTCAAAGCACTTTACAGTCAATGAAGTAATTTTTGAAGTGCAGTCACTGTTGTAATGTAGGAAACGCGGCAGTCAATGTGCGCACAGCAAGCTCCCACAAACAGCAATGTGATAATCTGTTTTTGTTATGTTGATTGAGGGATAAATATTGGCCAGGACACCAGGGATAACTACCCTGCTCTTCTTCAAAATAGTGCCATGGGATCTTTTACGTCTACCTGAGAGAGCAGACGGGGCCTCGGTTTAACGTCTCATCCGAAAGACAGCACCTCCGACAGTGCAGCACTCCCTCAATACTGCACTGGAGTGTCCTTTTAATCTTCCCTTACTCTAAAGGCCAACATTGCTGGGTAGCTGTCCCCTTAAATTGCTGCCAACTCCACGGCAATCTCAGGCTATTTTCATCTCCTACAGTGTGTCTCAAAAACAAAATATTCATTATACAGTAATAAACATACACAAGAGTAATAATTTTATTAATAAAATACTGTCATAACCAGCCCTGTACTGTTGGGACCAGGTCACAATTCAATGTGATTTGTTTTTAGCGTCAATTAAAACCACACTACCTGAGATAGTGTCAGAGCGATCGGGCCCAGATGAAATGATGGTCCACAGTGCAGTAAGGATTCATTTATGACTTGCATTAAAATTTATGAATTGTATTTCATTTGATATATAACTACCCAATACTTTACAAAAAACAATCATAATTTTTGATGTAGTTGTAGGCTTTGGAATGCATGCTGAGAAATGTATTTTTTAAATCGGCTCCGATAAAAAAAGCAATGCAAGTTGGTTAAAAATTGTCAAAACAACACAGAGGCAGAAAGGTTTTCCATCCTTCAAATGTTGCTGTCTTGTTTTATATGCATTTATTTCAGTAATCATGAAATCAGCAAAAAAAAGTCAAATTGCCTGACAATATATGACCTTTAAAGATGCGCATCTGATTAAAACTGCCATCTCATTGCTCGTTTGGGTCCTATGTCTACAATCTGAGTGACTGACAGATAAATGCAGTAACAGCAACTTGCATTTATATAGTGCTTTTTACATAGTAAAACGTCCCACAGTGCTTTACAAGAGCATAATCAGACAAAAACTGACACCGAATCAAAGAAGGAAATGTTAGGATGGGTGACTAAAAGCTTGGTCAAAGAGGTAGGTTTTAAGGAGCATCCTAAAGGAGGAGAGAGCATTGAAGAGGTTTAGGGAGGGAATTCTAGAGCTTAGGGCCTAGACGGCTGAAGGCATGTTGTCAGTAACTGGGCGAAGGAAGTGAACAATGCACAAGAGGCCAGAGTTGGAAAAACGCAGAATTGTCGGAAGGTTGTGGGGCTGGAAGAGGGAGGTGTGAGGCCATGGAGGGAATTGAACACGAGATTGAGAATTAAGAAACTGAAAGGGATGGCGTGACACATTCTATGAAGAGGGGAGCTAAATGACATTGTTGTGACTTGGGTGCACCATGGTGGGAAACAATTGAACAGGGATCATAAGATTGGAGTTGAAATGGAATGCTAAGTATCGATGTGGTGATGAGCTAAGCGCCGTTTGATGCCTTGTCGAGGTAAGCAGCAAAACTTTGATGGCAGTTGTCCAATGTGCGCTGCAGGTGCACAAAGGTAGCTGTTGGGTTCTACGCAATGATGCGAGAAGCTAAGTGTGAATCTTGCAGCGTATCATTTATGTTCATCACAATATGTGTTCAGAATGAATGAAATCAGGTGCTGCTTTCAGCATTTAAAGTGCGAAGATCGAATGTGGGATTATTTGACTGTAGCCCTGGACACGGGCTGCATGTGACATATACCCAATATATTACACCTTGGAGATTTGAACCCAATCAATTTTGAACAGACTTTACTTCCTTTACCAAAGGGAATGGCTTTTGCATAGAATACATTACAGTTTACCTGAAATCCATTATTCCTGACTTGATTTCAAAATCCTAGTGCTCAAGTTACACTTAAAAAGCATTCATCTGCAACAATCTGCAAGTTCCCTCATTTGTAAGGAGTGTGAAACTGTTTCTGCAATAAAATGTGTGTAAAAGGACATCAGCATTTCATTTAGTTAAGAAGTGCAATAAATACACCCGGCCCCTGCAGTTAGGTTAAATTGTGATGTCAGCACTAATCACATCACATCCAGACAGTCTGCAGAAAGCAATCCAGAAATTCAATACATTAGAATTCCCTCCGCGAACACATGTAGTCTTACGCTGCCATATCACTGTAGGAAAGCTGCTAATCAAAGCTAGAGCTTGTATAGAATGCACTATCCAGCTCATTTCCAATCACTGGAAATAACTTTCCTTTCAGCTTTCAACACATTCAGTTTTGCTGCACATTTTCTGAAAATGCGTACAAGAGTGACACAAATCATATCATGTAGATGGTTTTAGAATGTCACCCATGTTCTAATGCAGCCCTTTGTATTTTGGATGCACATCAGTGGAAGGGGACCAATGGAGAATGATTTCTCCTGGTTGATTTTTCGAGCGAAATGGGACTTTTGACTTACTTAGAACTACCGACCAAAGATAATCTCCGGGCCTTTCTTTTGGGGACAATCATTCCCGCAGAAGTGGGAAGAGCTGAACTATGTGTGGGCCACATCCGGAATATTCTGTCATGAGCCTTAACTCCCCTCGCGCCCCCCCCCCCCCCTCATGTAAATGTTGTGACCAGGTACTGATATTAAAAGGACACTGTCTTCCTGAGAAACTATTTGGCAAACTTTCTGTCAGCTTGTAAACAAATGCCTGATTAAATTATGTGATTCTCATTAGAATGCTTCATTTCATCACTTGCATGTGACATGGAGACAAAACTAACACACAAATCTATTGGATTTCGCTTCCCAGACACACACACATATAATGTGTATATATAGCTATATCTAACAATATCTATCTTTTTCCCTATCTCTCTCTTGCTCTCTATCTATCTCTCGCTCTCTATATATATCTCAGTCTATATCTATCTATATCTTTCTCTCTATCTATATGTATCTCTCCCTCTATTTATATCTCCCTCTATATTTAACTGTCCCTATCTATATCTCTATCTCTCTATATCTCTCTATATAACAATATGCACATGTACATATAGAAATATCATAATAACAGGGTCAAAGGCCAAATGTACCAAGGACAGATGTCTCACAACGGAAGGCCTTGTACATCCAGAACACATAAAAACCGTCTCTGTCACATTCAATAAGCAATGACTGTGTTTCCTGAAACAGAGGGGATTTAGTCTTTGAAGGAATTCAAAGCCTTCAAATTCTATATCCCACTGGCTGAAGATGAATGCATCAGGGCAAGCATTAATATGGGAAAATACATCCAAACAGAAAAAAACACTTGCTGCAGCCTTCCTGGGAGCGTATTATACCATTGCTAAACCTTTGCAAGGTTCTAATATCCAGCAAATGTGAATGGTTTCTCTTGACAAGCATCCTGCAAACATTTTGAAATTGTTCGTTTCAGGATCAGGTGCTTATTTTATGTCTGGGATAGTTGGCTGTTTAAAACATGAAGACAGATGCTTCACACATTAATTAGTATTTGATCACAGTATTTAACAATGAAGTTGGTCTAATTAACTGAATGTTGCAGTTTCAAAGATAAACACAAACACATAGGGCTGGATTTTGCCGGTGCTCAGAGGGCGGGTTTGGAGGCGGGTCCGCTGTCAAAATAGCAAAAATAGCAATAGGAAACCTGCTGTCAACCCGCCTCCACGCAAGTCTCCCAGGTGTCGGGTCTGTCAGCGGAGCACTGACCCGACACCAAGCGGCGGGGGAGACAATTTAGATTATTAAATGGCTTCTTAACAGTCAATTTAATGCTATTTGAGGCTACCTTGTAATTTTACGTGCTCCCCCACGGGTTACCCGCTGCTCGGGGAACACGCCAGCTCACCCTGTCATGAGTTGAGTCTGCTTTGATTTATCTCATAAGCTGACAACTGCAGAAGTGGTATAAAGGATGCCATGTTGCAGCTGTTCAGTTTAAGAGCTCAGAAACTGTTGGTTACTGCATTTGTAAGACATAGAGATTTTTTTTAGTTTGCAAGTGTTTAGAGCCAACTGTATGCCCAGTGCCACTTCATTGGAACAACCTCTCTCACCATTGACAGATCACTTCTGTCATCTCACCTGCAGCTGCCATCTTTCCTACATTACAACAGTGACTCCACTTCAAAAGTACTTCATTGGCTGTAAAGCGCTTTGAGACGTCCGGTGGTCATGAATGGCACTATATAAATGCAAGTCTTTCTTTCTTTCTTTCTTTCTTTCTCAGCAACATTGGTGCCCTTGGAAAAATCACACCTTGGTCCTCTGAATCCTTCCACGATCAGCCCGAACACCAACATCACCAGGCACACCAACATCACCAACCTTCTCTGCCATCACCTGATGCTGCACAGGAAACAGGGCATCAGCCCCTAACAACATTGCTGCCCGAGAGCCCAGCGATGGCATCACCATGGCCAGATTTACTTCACTTGACGCTGTAAACTCTGGCTGCCACATGATGTGCCGGGTTGACACCATCCCACACCAGCACCGTAAAGCATCCCTTTAATATCCAAGCCATTCCTTTCATACTCATCACTATAGCGGGGGGGGGGGGGGAGGTGTGGGGGGGGGGAGTTGTGTCTCATCCTTCACTGGTACTCAGTAAGACACTTCTCAAGGTGCACACAGACCTGTCCAATAAGGTGAAGTGTTGAAAATATAGATTTCACTGTATGACAACACATTACCAGAAACTTCACATGGACATTGGCTAAACCTCTCAAGTGCCTACCCTTGTGTGTTGTTAGTTGGTATGCTTGCAGTAGAATGAGGGTGAGTGTGAGGGGTGGCTAGTGAGATGGGGATATGATAATGTAGATAGAGAGGGATGGGTGGAGGTGCAAGGTAAGTTGGTGTGAGTAAGGATGTGCAGGAGCAGGGTAGGGAAGGCAGAGTGATGGGTGCAGATGTATACCTTTGTGCAGTGCTTGTCAGTGTTTGCTGCACCTAAATGCTGCAGAACACTGACAGCACAACTGTCAAACTCTATGTGGACGTGGTCCCTTTAAGGAAACTGGCTGATGACGCGTCATCCAATGACGTCATCAGACCCGCTTCCTGTTAATTGGCTGGGAACCTCGCAGGGCGGGCTTAACAAGGCCAATCAAGGGAAAATCTTTTTGAGAGAGCGGCTGCAGATGGGAGCGGGACCGGAAAACACCAACCAGCTCTCCCGCCGCCATCCCGCCTCCGCAGGGAAAATCCAGACCAAAGTCAGGCCAGCCTGTGAGTCTCTTCATCAACTGCTCCAACACATGACAGACATCATCGCCACTCAGACTCATCAGCAGTGGAGCACTTCCCACTCCTATCTGAGTAGCAAAGAACCAGCAAATCAAAATGGTGGCTCACACAACAACAACTTGCATTCACATAGTACCTTTAACGTAGTAAAATGTCCAAAGGTGCTTCACAGGAGTGTAATCAGGCAAAAAATGACAACGAGCTAAAGAAGGAGACATTAGGACAAATGCTAGGTCTTAAGGAACATCTTAAAGGAGGAGAGAGGTGGAGAAGCAGATAAGTTTAGGTGGGAATTCCAGACCTTAGGGCCTAGATGGCCAAAGGTACGGCCCAATGGTGGGGCAACGGAAGTGGGGGATGCACAAGAGGCCAGAGTTGGAGGAGCGCAGAGATCTCGGAGGAGGTTACAGAGATAGGGAGGATGAGGCCATGGAGTGATTTGAACACAAGGGGCGGAATCTTACCTTCCAGGCCGAGTTCGAGGTAGGACTACTGGTTTTCGGGTTCCAGTCCCGTCCCCAGTGACGTCTGACGAACAGATGCTCTTTTGCCCTGATTGGCCTTGTTAAGCCCGCCCTGCGGGCTTGTCGGCCAATTAATGGAAAGCCGCTGTCAGATGACTTCAGTTGATGATGCTTCATCTGCCGGCTTTCTTAAAGGCATATGCACCACACTTGTTTGACCACATGATTTGACAGCATTGAGGCGCTGTCAAACACTGACAATCACTGTCCAAAGGTGAGCCCTTGCACCCAGGGCCTCCAATTGCTCTCTCCTTAGGATAAAACAAATGGCATCTGTAGCTGAGATTACAGAAGCCATCTGTCACTTCTCCCGATGAGATGAGGCTACACAAACACTTCACAGCTTGTCACCTGCAGAAACATCTAACCACATTAAAAATTATTTTCACAACATTTCCTTACCTCTGATACTAACCAGTGTCCCATTGCATCCTTCACACCACTTCTGCAGCTGTCATCCAAACACCAACATAACAACAGACCCACATCACGCCTTACTTACCCTGGCGGAGTTCCCCGACATCGGGAAGCCCGCAGCAGCAGTCGAAAAATTGGAAAAAGCCTCTTAACTACCTGTTAACTACCTGGCTCCCCCGACTCCCGGGAAGATTGGTTGGAAGCAGGTTGGGAGCGGGTTTGGGACACGCTCCCATTTTGGGGGATTTTCCCAGCAGTCCCGTCTCCAGATCCACCTCCTCAGGGCTGGTAAAATCCAGCCCAAGGATGACAATTTTAAAATTGCACAATGTGAAGCTATGAACAAATAGCAATAGAAAAATTCTTCTAGCACTATATTAGAGAACTAGTGCTATCAAGCTGATTAAAGAACTCAAACTGTGGTTTCATGGTGCAGATCGATCTGACTCTTCCCAGCTTCCTGGTGCAGTATGGGCCATTGTGCAATATTACTTGATCAGCTGCTAGGTAATTGAATCTTTACTACCCTATTGACCGGTGAGACGGGCATTAATGTGAAGTGAAAACCTGCTTTCCTAGAATCAGTGTGGCTGCAACAGTTCAGCAATACTGGTAATTCCCCATTAATCAGATACCATAAAAGCTCAGTCATTGCAAGAGATAATGTAACAATCTAAATAACAGGTTAAAATAGAAATTCTTTACTTTGGCTGGTTTGGCAATTAGGTCTTACAATACACACATAAAGGTGACTTTTTATTTGTTTTCTTCTGATAGCTCAGGTAGTTAGGTTAGTTACTACGAGAACACATTATAGGTGGACAAGTGGCAGGACAGACAGGAACTTTAGTGATGGATCAGGATCTATTAGAAACCACTATCAATATTGCTGTATAACAGCATCATCGATCCTGTCATGTAAAATATCCTTGCCTGTCTATGTGCCATTAGTGGGTTCCTATACAGTTAGTGTCTAGCTCTGTACCTCTTGCCTGAACTGTGCTTGTTACCAGATAACTTATAATAGTCAACATGCAGAAATTAATAAGGTATCGTTAAAGAAAAATGGCTGTTATAAAATGGGTATTTCATCTGTTTCTTTGTTTTATTAGAGTTAAAATGGCAAAGCTATAAATTTTAAACTCCATCCTTGAAGTATTAGGAGCAATTTAATTTGCTTTATAAACAGTGTAGTAAACCTTGATTTAAGGTGCTTATGATTCTAGGCCTCAAGCCTTTGGGGGAGAAATTCGGTATTGCCCCGTTTAGAGCGCTATTATCGGCCGGGCGCGAAGTTTAGCGTCCGGCACTAATTATCGCCTCTGACTGCGAACTTGGCCTCTATCGCCCCTGGAGGCGATTTGAGCACTAAATCAGGCGCTATACACCTGTCTTAAGGCGCTAACATCGAGGAGCGAGGTGCTACCGCAGAGCGCTGGCGAAGCTCAGGTGATGTCAGTTAGCAATGGAACACAGACAGACTGGCGCTGGCCAGTTCTTAAAGGGGAGGGTCGATCTTGCTGCCCAGCCACACCCTGCTCATTGCAGCCTTGAATCTCAGCCTGGAGAGACCTGTACATCAATGGTGCTGGAACCACCAATGGATAGGCCCAGAGAAAGAGCTCAGCGCTTCAGCGACCGGACCTTGGTGGCTCTGGTTGGCGCTGTGGAGCGGCGACGGGCACTGCTCTACCCACAGGGTGGCAGGAGGCCATTGCTCCGTGAATATAGAAGAGTGTGGAGGGAGGTGGCTCAGCACGTCTCCTCAAGGAGCCTGGTGCTGAGGACCCACACCCAATGTCGGAAGAAGTTCAACGACCTCACTCGGGTGGTCAGGGTGAGTGGCTTCTTTTCAATACCACTACATCCCTCCATCTCAACTTCACTCTGTGCCCAGAGGGTTTCAAAACCCCAAATTCCCAACACTCATCCAAGACCTATGGCCATCTCATAAAACACACACGCACATTCCACACCTTGCATACATTAAAGGCTATTCAACTATGGAAGGCACATTAGGCAAGCACATGGCTGCATACATTAAGGGCTATTCAACACTGGGAGGCAAATCAGGCAAGCACATGGCTGCACATTGACTCAGATGCCGTCCTTTTTCTTGCAGGCAAAGCTCTCTCATAACAGGCGGCAGCAGCAACGCACGGGAGGAGGACCGGCTGACCTACACACCCTCAGCGATTTGGAGGCGCGCGTGCACAGGATCATTGCCAGCCAGGTCATAGGTGCTGTGGCCGCTGGAAAGATCGACCCCCTTGGGGACAGCAATGGTAAGTTCATCAGCTTTCTCTCCTCTCTCATTCCACTTGCCCCTCACAACACCAGCCTGTTACACTTTCGATCCAACTTACTAAATGTCTCCAGTCCTTGCTCCCTTACTGCTCCACTGTCCTGATGCTAAAGCCACTCTTGTACCTCCCTGCTTTCAGATAATGAACCACCAGCTGACCAGCCTGTCCCTCAACCAACTAGTGGCAGCGACAACCCAGGCGAGGAGAAAGAGGAAGCTGGAGCCTCACCGCCTGCATCTCCCGAGGGAGCCCATGCTGACACTGGGACCACGCCTTCCCTGGAGGGGAGCAAGGGGGAAGGGTCTGATGAGGGCGAAGCTCCAGGACCCAATGGGCTGCAGCAATGCCATGGGGGTAGGGAAGCTCGGTGGCCAGCTCCCCGGAGGGCGAGTAAGCCAGCGAGTCCTGCTGCACTGGACTCAGAGGAGGACATTGCGGCCATGAATAGCCAGGCCTTGAGCATGCACACTGAGCTCATGGGTGCAATGGTAAGGGTGCCCAAAAGCTAGGAGTGTAGAGCAGTCTGCTGCAGCCCAGGCCGGCGCAACGCAATGGCTTAGTGCTGCAATCCAGTCATTGGCTGGTGCCATCCAGCCTCAGACTGCTCTGATGCAGCCTCAGATTGATGTCATGCAAGTGTTGACTGCTGCCATCATCGCTGGATTGCCCACAGTCCACCGGGGATCTGACAGTGCTGCAGCAGGCCAGCAATCTGTGCTCGAGCAGATTGCTCCGGATGCTGAGGTGCTGCCCCGTGGGAGTGCCAGTGTGTCAGTCGAACAGGAAGGTGCTGTCCTCTGTCAGGATGACAGCATTCCTGTTCCCACCACTGCCACTCTGCCATTACATTTGCCACCGCCTGCAACACAGCCAGCCCAGACTGCTGCCGCCCATGCAGAGTTGGTGCAGTCTGCAGCCGGGCCCTCCAGGCCCAGAGCTGTTTGAGGGCATCCTTCAAGGGCATCTGTAGTCTCTGCATCTGACATTCAGCAGCTTTCCGCCAGTCTTGCTGCAGCCACTGGGCCCCATTACGGAGGAGCAGTAGGGTGGGAAGGGGGGAAGTGCACAGGGGATGGAGATCATCCTTGAAGGGCAAACAGTAGGAGGTCTAAATAAATGGTGGGAATATTTGTAGTAAAGGTCGAGGTTCGTGTGATTACATTTGTTTACTGTTTTGCCATTTATCTCCATCTTGTGAGAACCAGTTCTGTTAGTTCATGATTTGTTGTGTTTGTTTCTAATTGTTTGTCCTGAATAAATGACACACAGAGAGTTTGTTAAAGAAAAAAGTTGTATTCAAAATGTACATTTTTGGCCTTTGCAATCATTTCAGCTTTGGCTGGCAATAGGGGGTGCGGGTTGCTTTCCATGATGTTGTTCTCCATGCCAGAAGCCATCTTCTGAGTAGGGGCCTAGAAACGGGTTCATTATCAGCCGTTCACAGACGGCCCTTGCAGTGGCAACATTGTGCGCCTCCCTCCCGCCTTGGTGCTGCTGCTGATCCTCCTCCTCCTCTTCCTCCTCCTCCTCCTCAGGTGGTGCACCAATCCCTGGTGGCATTGGCTGGATCATTAGGATTGCCAGGTTGTGAAGCATGTAGCACACAACTATGAACAGGGAGACTCGCTCAGGAGAGTACTGCAGGGCTCCTCTTGAATGGTCCAGACAGCGGAACCGTTGCTTCAGCAAGCCGATCGTCTGCTCAGTTATGTTCCTGGTGGCGATATGGCTCTCATTATACCGCAGCTCGGCAGGGGTGTTGGGGTTACGGAGCAGTGTCATCAGCCAGGTGCAGAGTGGATAACCCTTGTCCCCGAGGAGCCATCCACTTGGGTGATGCGGTGCCTGGAAAAGGTCTGGCACACCAGTCTGGCACAGGATGAAAGCATTGTGGCTGCTGCCAGGATAGTGGGCATTGACAGCGAGTATGAGCTGTCTGTGGTCACAGACCAACTGCACATTTAAGGAGTGGTAGCCCTTGGGGTTTCGGAATAACTCTGCATTTTCATGTGGTGCCCGCAATGCCACATGCATGCAATGAATGGCGCCCTGCACCATGGGGAAGCCCGCTATCCTCGCAAAGCCACATGTGCGTTCATGCTATTTGGCCCGGGTCATGGGGAAAGAGATGTACTGGCGTCTCCTTTTATACAGAACATTTGTCACCTCCCGGATACAACAATGGACAACAAACTGGGAGATATTGGCGATGTCCCCAGTAGAAGCTTGAAAGGAGCCGCTGGCATAAAAATTCAGAGCCACTGTGACCTTCACTGCCACCGACAGAGACGTCCTGGTCCTCAGTTGAGGCTGCAGATCTGGCTGCAGCAGGTGGCAGAGCACAGTGACCACCTCCTTGCTGAAGCGCAGCCTGCATAAACACTCCTCAGACAAATGAAGGTATGAGAACTGCTCCCTGAAGGGTAAGGTCTCCTGTGCAGAGGCCTGTTGGCCCTCCTCCCTCTGGCCATGTTTGCCACTCTCTCTCTGCGTTTCTGCTGCCTCCGATTCTGCAGGTGCAGGACAACGCCCCGAATCAGTACAGCCCCCATCGTCTCTTCTAAATCGCTGCAATGAAGTTCCAAACAAAATGAACCTGCAAAGTGCTGCTCAGTACCCAAAACTCCTTCACACAGCGTTGAATCGCTCCAGAAGTCTCTCTCTCTCTCAGAATGCGTGGTGCAAAAATGTCACCGACAAATAAAGGCAGGAAGCTGCCGCCTTTAAATAGCACTCCCCCAACCCCTTCCTGACTGCGAAATGTTCCCCTCTACCTGTCATTGGTAGCGGCAGGCAGAAAGGCAGGGGGCGCAATTCAATATCCGGTCTGGGGCGCTCTTAGGGCAAATCAACCGAATTTTTCCCCCTTTATGTTTGGCAGTGGGTAGGGTGAAATATTTCAGCCTTAAATCCTATTGCAATATAAATGGTTTGGGCCCATAGATGGCACGCTGCAAGCATGCACCAGAAGCCTGAGGCCCAAGGCTCACCTTTTGTTCCTCCAGAGCTCACCCGATGGCAGGGATTGAATGTGGGCCTGCTGCCTCATTGGCAGAGGCCTTCACGCAACCCTGGGAGAGGGGGGCGGGAGCAGAGGGAAGTGTGAGGGGAACCGAGGATGGGTCGCAGTGGCCTACAGTAGTGCTGTGGAGCTGGGAACAGCGCTACTGCTCCTCCCAGCTCCACAGGAGGGAATTACAAAAAAAACTTCCCCTACCATTTGTTCGGTGGCCTCCAGCGATCCTTTCAAGAACCTCTGGTTAGGCTACTGTAGAACTGGAAAAACTAGGTGGTGCTTGCATGGGGCATATGCTGCCTAGTGTTCCACGAATTTTGTAGAAGGTTCCTGAAGCAGGTACAGGACCCTTCTTTACCTACTTAAATTGATCCAATGCTGCTTTCAGGTAGATGCCAGGGACGCCTAAAAACAGTGAGGGCCCAATATGACTGCAGTCGGTGCAGAGCGGGTACAGTACCTCGCGCCCAGAAATTGATGTTTGCTGTGCCCGTTTTACGCCTGAAAAACGGGCAACATGCCTACTAATTTCCGGCCCAAAGTGGCAGTTCCACAGAACTCAGGTGTCACTAAATCAGTTATTTTGTTCAAAATAGTTTTCAAAGGTAGAAATAAACTAAACTGCATCCTACCTTTTATCAGGGCCCACCAAACAGAAAGAAAGATTTGCATTTATATTGCGCTTTTCATGACCACCGGACTTCCCAAAGTGCTTTACAGCCAATGAAGTACTTCTTGAAGTGCAGTCACTGTTGTAATGTAGGAAATGCAGCAGCCAATTTGCGCACAGCAAGATCCCACAAACAGCAATGTGATAATGACCAGATAGTCTGATTTTTTTAGTGATGTTGTTTGAGGGATATATATTGGCCAGGACACCGGGGATAAATCCCCTGCTCTTCTTCAAAATAGTGCCATGGTATCTTTTGAGTCCACCTGAGAGAGCAGACGGGGCCTCGGTTTAACATCTCATCTGAAAGATGGCACCTCTGACAGTGCAACACTCCCTCAGCACTGCACTGGAGTGTCAGCCGAGATTTGTGTGCTCAAGTCTCTGGAGTAGGACTTGAACCCACAATCTTCTGACTCAGAGGCGAGGGTGCAATTAAGAAAGCAATTAAGAAAGCAAGTGGTATGTTGGCCTTTATTACAAGAGGATTTGAGTATAGGAGTAAAGATATCTTACTGCAGTTATATAGATCCCTGGTGAGGCAACACCTGGATATTGTGTACAGTTTTGGTCTCCTTACCTAAGGAAGGATATACTTGACATAGAGGGAGTGCAATGAAGTTTCACCAGACTGATTCCTGGGATAGGGGGCTTGTCCTATGAGGAGAGATTGAGTAGACTAGGCCTATATTCTCTGGAGTTTAGAAGAATGAGAGGTGATTTAATTGAAACATACACAATTCTTACAGGGCTTGACAGGGTAGATGCAGGAGGGATGTTTCCCCTGGCTGGGGAGTTTAGAACCAAGGGTCACAGTCTCAGAATAAGGGGTCGGCCATTTTGGACTGAGATGAGGAGAAATTTCTTCACTCAGAGGATTGTGAATCTTTGGAATTCTCTACCCCAGAGGGCTGTGGTGGCTCAGTCGTTGAGTATATTCAAGACAGAGATCGATAGATTTTTGAATATTAAGGGAATCAAGGGAGATGGGGATAGTGCAGGAAAGTGGAGTTGAGGTAGAAGATCAGCCATGATCTCGTTGAATGGCGGAGCGGGTTTGAGGGGCCGAATGGCCTACTCCTGCTCGTAGTTCTTATGTTCTTATGTTTGACCCACTGAGCCACAGCTGACACATGGATCATGGTTCAATACCATGTTTGCTTCATTCAGCAGCAACAAATGGAGCAGTGCCCAAAGACGTGCCTGAAGGAATTGTCTGATCCTAAAAACTGAGGCACCAAACTACAACATTTTTCTTATTTGAAATCTAGTTGAGGAGTTACCTTCATTTAAAAAAAAAGGGCAATTGGGCTCAGTGAGTCAATACTTTAGACATTTCAGTGTCAGCCATGGCTCAGTGAGAACACGCTTGCCGCTGGGTCAGAAGGTTGTGGGTTCAAGCCCCACTCCAGAGACCTGAGCACATACTCCAGGCTGACACTCCAATGCAGTACTGAGGGGGTGGAGTGCTGCACTGCCAGGGGTGCCGTCTTTTGTATAAGAAATTATACCGAGGCTCTGACTGCCCTCTCAGGTGGACGTAAAAGATCTGATGGCACTATTTCGAAGAAGAGGGCATTCTCCCTGGTGTTCTGGCCAATATTTATTCATCAGCCAACACCTAAAAACAGATTACCTGGTCATTATCACATTACTGTTTGTGTGACCTTGCTGTGTGCAATTTGGCTGCCACGTTTCCAACATCAGAACAGTGACGATACTTCAAAATTACTTCAATGGTTTTAAAGCACTTTGGTACTTCTGGAGGTCATGAAACGTGCTATATAAATGCAAGTCTTTGTTCTCCTTTTCTATGTCTGGGACCTGGGTTCAAATTTTGATGGAATGAATGTCTGTTTGCTGTAAGACCTATATACTATGAGCCTGGGTATTCTCAACTCAGTTCCTGGTAGGCAAAGACTTACAGCACAAGACCATCCGCGACTCAGTATTAATTGGCACAAAATTGGCAATCTTGCTTAGAGGCCATGGGAAGTATAATGTAAACAATGAAGCAGCAGGAGTCCCATTCTTTGTTTGGGGATAAGTCCCAGTGTTCAACAGCAAAGTGGCCTGATGAACGGAAAGTTGTAATTTCAAATGCAACCCTGATTAAGGAGTCTGCCCTCAGGAATGTGCTGGACATGGGAGTGCTTAATGCTGACATTAGTGGCTATCTTATCTTCTGTAAGATAATTCCAATTGAAAACTAGACACGAGAAAAAGGTGGGGCAATATCAATAAATAGCGCATTCGGGCAGTTAGTTTGTGCTTAGTGCTAATCTATGCAATTGGTTTGCGGTCAGTGCTAATCTAAGCAATGGTTTGTGTTTCGTGCTAATCTATGAATTCATAGCCCAGGCAATTATTTACGGCCGAACGCAAGAGAGGAAAATCTGTCACCCGGATTTTACTGATATCTTCAGCTATTTTATTGAAGTTTACCAGGAATTGTCATACGGCTGTCTTTGTCCCATAGTTAAAATGTCCTGTAAAATTAACACATTGGCGTGCATGTCCACAGATCTCTGAAGGTAGCAGGACAGGTAGATAATGTGGTTAAGAAGGCATATGGGATACTGTACTTCCTTTATTAGCTGAGGCATAGAATATAAGAGCAGGGAGGTTATGCTTGAACTGCATAAAACACTAGTTAGTCCACAGATAGAGTACTGCGCACAGTTCTGGTCACCACATTACAGGAAAGATGTGATTGCACTAGAGAGGGTACAGAGGAGATTTAGGAGGATGTTGTCAGGACTGGGGAATTTTAGCTATGAGGAAAGATTGGATAAACTGGGGTTGTTTTCTTTGGAACAGAGGGGGCTGAGGGGAGTCTTAATTAAAGTGTATAAAATTATGAGGGGCCTTGATAGAGTGGATAGGAAGGACCTATTTCCCTTAGCAGCGGGGTCGATAACCAGGGGGGCATAGATTTAAAGTCATCCTACTGAACTCCACAAATAAACACTAAAGCCTGCACATCTGCCGATGCACTTTATTATGGTCATATTTATGCTGATATATATGTACAAATGTATGTTGAAATGTTTAAGTGTCATAATCCAAATTGTACACTCTCGGGAGCCGCAAGACTACATTTCATTGTACTGCACTTGTGCACTAACAATGACAATAAAAGTTGATTTGATTTGATTTGATTTGATTTAATTGATAGAAGGATTAGAGGGGAGTTGAGGAGAAGTTGAGGGGGGCGGGGTGGAGGATCTAGAGGAGTAAGGGGGAGCAGCATGGGGTTGGGAGGGAATTGCAGGCCTCGGGGGGTGGGGGGATCGGAGGCCTGGTTGGGGTGGGGGTTCTCCAATCGCGTGCCGTGGATTAGGCAGGATCCCTGGACCCAGGAGGTAACTCACCTCCTGGATCCTGCAGTCCACACCTTGCTTTAGTTGGTGGGTTTTACCAGGTGTGCAAAACCTGAACAGCTAAAGTTAAATACAGCATGGGGGTTAAAGCAGAGGCTTCCAGCCTCATTATAATATTTAAATAGACAACCCACCTCCTGGCAGCGTATTGGCTGCCCGCCCCCATCCGGCCTCCGTTAAAACTGGAAGTGGGCGGGTTGGAGGCGAGTTCAGGTCAAAATTCAGATTTTTACCACTTTAACTACCACACGCCCCCAACCCACCCGTTTTTTTTTAGGTTAAAATTCCCCCCAATAAGGGTGAAAAAGAGGCTTTGCACTTGATTTTTCCAAACAGAGGAAAATTATAGCCCTATGTGTCTGAAATAGCAAGGTTTTTTTCCACCACTGAAACCCCTCACCAGAACATACAACAGACAAAAAAAAGAAAGTGAAAAAATGATCTTGGAGGCTTGTAACAGGCAGGGTGAATAGTCAGACGTGTTTTACTCCGTCAGGCTGTCAGAGTACTGCATTGGAAATGGTAAAGTGACGTACTAAAAGTTTGTTTGTAGAGAGGTGGAGAGTCGCTTGGAACATTGACCAAAAGCAAAATAACTGGTGCGTGCAGAGAGGGGCAGCTCAGTAAGTTAAAAGTGTGCGTTGTGCAAAGCTTTTCTCTTTCTTAAGTGCTGTTAGTAGCTTCGTGGGGGTGAAATTGGTCCTCACCAGTAGTGGGAAATGGGCTCATAGCGAATTGGCAGCCATTTTACACCGTGCTGCATTTCTTCTACATTGACTTCAACAGAAAAGAGAATTGGACACAGTGTAAAATGGCTGCTGATTCACTACCGACCTGTCAGGCGCTAGTGCCGAAGACTATTTACAACCCCCTATATGTTTGTGATTGGTTCTTCCTCCAATGCCTAAATAGCATTGTGAGCTTTGTCTGGTGTTGCAGTCCAGTGCATGCAATGTGTATAGACAGAAAGGGGTGTTGAGAGCGTGGTCTGAGAAAGGGGCGTCAGCCAGGCCAGGCCAGGCCAGGACAACTGGTGTTGAGTGCATTTACTTTGCCCAGTGTGTAGGGGGTGGCGTGTGCGCCCAGTCAGCTTCGCCTCTGAATGTCCTCTGAGCGGTTCGAATTGCTCCCACACCCCTGGGTTCTAGACACCGGACTTAGGCACAGGCGGTGATACAGAAAATCGAGTAGACAAGTGGTTTGGTGTAAGAAAACCAAAATTTTATTTTAAGTAGAATACAACAATGTTATGAAAAATCACTGGTATAAAATACAGGCCTAAACAAATTACACTTATATGGGAATGGGGGACACACGGCACATCGAGGGAAAACAACTACATTAACAATCCCCTTATCCTTATCCCACCCCCTATACCTAACTAGATTAAGCTATGAGGGGCCAGGAATTCATGCTCACCAATCCAAAACCTGTTGCTTTAATGGTTGTGAGTTTTGAGGTCCGTTCTCCCTGTCATTTGGGGTACCCCATCGCCACGTGGTCTCAGGGCGCGGCGCTGAAGTTGTTGATGCGAAGCACCCTCCTTTTCCTCAGCTACCATCGTCGTCTCGTCGCGATGGGTTTTCTTCTTCTTCTCCCTCGGGTGGTCGTCGGCGGTAATGTTGCGGTTGGGGGTCAGTTGGCGGTTTTTACCGCTTAGATGATTTTACTACCCAGGCTTCGAACGCCAGTTTATTCGTCGCGGGCGCCGCCACCCACGTTTAACGCCAGCTTATTCGCAATGTTCAAGTGATAAACGCCAACTTATTCTCACTGTCCATACATGCACTGCCACTTTCTTCACCAAACGCCAGCTTATAACTAGGCGTTTGGCTTTTACCAATGCGTCTTTCGCTGCCCTTCTCTGCTTTTAATGGTTTATCTTCTTCTTCGTCTCGTCTTGTCTCGTCTCGTCTGTCCCTTTGTGGCCTGTGTGTCCTGTGTGGCTTTGAACTCGGGTCTCGTTCTCCTCCCGTGTTTGGCCCCGGTGTACTGGGCGTCCTTGGTTGTTGAGCGGCGCGGGGAGTGAGAAGAGAACCCGCCACGAGGCCAGGGCGCGAGTACAAGCGGCAGCAGGCCAAGGCCACAGGCAAGAGGTCAGAGTCAAGAGAGCGATTGCTACTGATGGACCTACAATTATACTCGTTCTTCAACTCCTTATCTGCGTGCCAAATCAGACCAGTCCATTGTTTAATTTTTGGCGGGCTTGTTTTAAATGATTACAACCATTTATTTTAACGACTTTTGGAGTGGGTGTCTCTGGGTCTAATGGCTCCGATGTCCTGGTGGTTTGTCATGGATGAGACCTAATTGTCCCCATCCTGGCTTGATGGCTACTGTGAGCTGTTACCGATTAAACATGCAGAAACCTAATGGCCACGATTATAGGCTCATTCTGGCTTGATTTGATTCAAGTCGAATGAATGCATATTCTGTGTTTACTTTGTCTGGCTGGCTCCAGAGAGTCCTTTTTCACAGATTCCTGCATTTTAAGTTTCGTCCCCGAGCCTGCATTGTCTGCAGAGCCTTGCTTTTAAAAATCCTGTCAGTTTTGGTCACGAGGTTTACAGAAGCCATTTTGGGTACCCTGTTTTTAATAACTTGTCCAAAACAGGGCCCCTTTGATCCATAACTTGGGGAGTGCGGGAATTTTGAGAACCCTGCAACTTACAAGTGAGAATCTCATAATGGAACTGCTGAGATGGTAACTTTGACTGAGAAACCATTCAACAGGTGGTACAGCATTGCTTGGTTCCTGAGACCAGAAACATTGTATAAACAACCCAGATTCTATAAAAGGGTAAGATTCGTAAACAATACACGTTTTATTAGGACTCTGGGAACTGTTCTGTGGTGTTTAACACATTAAATCTGACTCCTGTGTTTAACATCCTTTTGGGAATCAAGTAACCAAATCGTTTTATAAGGCCCAGTTATGTGAAGTGCTGTTGTTAAACCTAATACAACACAGACCCGGAGGACCATTAAGCAATGACTTTGAAATTCCTGAATTATATTGACTGTCGTGAAAACTTGTTGCATTAAGATCTAATAATGGACGGAGGGAAAAGAGAAAATAAAGCCTGTTCAGATTGAATGATCTAGGACATTTAGTCTCTGTACCCAATTATGATCTTTGGAAGTTGTTTTAACATCTGCACATTTAACGAGCTTGGAAGCAAAGTCAAAGTCTGCTCAATACACTGAATTCAACGGATCAGTGTTTTAGTGGTTACTTAGATGTTTGTGAGGGAGACATTGCAGAAATAATTATATGTTTTAGTGTACTCCCAATTCCCAGGGCCCGAAATTCCTGGAAAGCTAATCTGTTGGCAGAAAGGTGGTGAAGCAGACCCCAAGACCGGCCAAGGATAGAGGCCTAGACTCTGTCCCAAATTCCAGAGACATCAATGTACATGAGGTACCAGCAACAATAACAACTTGCATTTATAGAGCGCCTTTAATGTAGTAAAATATCCCAAGGCGCTTCACAGGAGCGTAATCAGACTAAATTTGACACCGAGCCACATTAAAAGATATTAGGACAGGGGATCAAAAGCTTGGTCAAAGAGATAGATTTAAGGAGTGACTTAAAGGAGGAGAGAAAGGTAGACAGGCGGAGAGGGTTAGGGAGGAAATTCCAGAGTTGAGGGCCTAGGCAGCTGAAGGCGTGGCCGCCAATGGTGGAGTGAAGGAAATCGGGGATATGCAAGTAAGGGCACCTTGGCAATGCTTGCCCTAAACCGCTCGCAGGAGTGGTGTTATGCCAATTGAATTAATTGTAAATTTGTTAATTTGAGTGCATGAATATGATATTTTATTCATATGATAAAATCACCCATGCTTATAACTTGATCACCCATATACTGTATGTCAATCCTCTCCATATAAAGGGTGGCAGACTTGTTAGCTGTAAGTTGAGTATTATATGTGTGTTGATATGTCCAGATGTACTCCAAATGAACTTGCATCATCCTGTACAAAGAGGCAAGTGACTGGTGCACATGGTTTTAGTCTTTGAGTATCCTCCACTTAGGAACAGGAGTAGGCTATTCTGCCCCTCGGGCCTGCTCCGCTATTCAATTAGATCATGGTTGATCTGCACCTCAACTCCATTTTCCTGCCTTTGCTCCATATCCCTTGATACCCTTAACTAACAAAAATCTATCGACCTTGACATAATCTTGTCATTCATGTGAAAATGACTTATGTAATAATACTGGGCGGCCTGCTGGTGGCGCTGTCCAGGGAGAGTATAAATACTCGGGCATGGGCCCAGCTTGTGCAGGACATTCTTTAACAGGAACTCGTGAAGGACACAACTAGATCTCCATGTTGAAAAACAGTTAATTAAAGCCTTGTTTAATACTCAGACCAAGTGCCTAGTAGTTTTCTTACGTCAGATCTCAGTCTTGAAAGCTCCAATTGTCCCAGCATCCACAGCCTTTTGGGGAAGAGAGTTCCAGATTTTTACTGCTCGTTGTGTGAAAAAGGGCTTCCTGATTTTGCTCCTGAATGGCCCAGTTCTAATTGTCCCCTTGTTATTGATTCCTCCACAAGAGGAAATAGTTCCACTTCACAGCTCCTCCCTGTAGGGGACTTGGCCAGGAGTATGGTGAAACTAGGCCCTAGGGTTGCCAACTATGGTTGGGTGTATTCCTGAACGTTTCATCACATGACTTCCAGGCTTGAACTACGTTGCCCCCGCACTCCTGCCAATGGTCCATCCTCCAGGCGCACTGCCTCCCACACCAATTAGGAAGGGAACAGACTCTATGTTACCCAATTAGAATCATCTTGACTGTTAGTGAAACAACCTTTTTTCCCCATCTCCAATATTTTTATTGATTAATAAATGAAAGTGTGCAAAGAAAATGTAAAAAACCTCCCAGTGTTGTTTAATGCCCCTATGAGGAGGGCAGGGAGCTGTGATCCGGCCACCACAAGAATCATTTCCAACCTACCCGGGACATTTTATTATGTTAAAGGTGCTGTTGCTGTTATTATTGCAAAGATATGTCAAACCTCAGCCTTGCCACTCTCCCCCAGCTATGGGTATAGCATAGTGCTAATGTTACTGGACTAGTAATCCAGAGGCCTGGATTAATGATCTATTAGGTGTGAGTTCATAATCCCACCACGGCAGCTGGGGAATTTAAATTCAGTTAAATAAATCTGGAATAAATAGCTAGTATCAGTAATGGTGACCATGAAACTATCGGATTGTCATAAAAACCCATCTGGTTCACTAATATCCTTCAGGGAAGGAAATCTGCCGTCCTTACCTGGTTTGGCCTACATGTGACTCCAGACCCACTGCAATGTGGTTGACTCTTAACTGAAACGGCCTAGCTAGCAAGCCACTCAGTTGTACCAAAACGCTACAAAAAACAATAATAATAAGAATAAACCAGATAGACCACTCGGCATCAACCTAGGCATCGGCTTTGAACATAACAACGGCACCCAGCCCAGTCAACCTTGCAAAGTCCTCCTCACTAACACCTGGGGACTTGTGTCAAAATTGGGAGAGCTGCCCCACAGACTAGTGAAGCAACAGCCTGACATAGTCATACTCACAGAATCGTACCTTTCAGCCAATGTCGCCAGCAGCAACAGAATTGTATTCCACCACAATCTGCAACCTCATGGCCCGGCATATCCCTCACTCTACCATTACCATCAAGCCAGGGGACCAACCCTGATTCAATGAGGAGTGTAGAAGAGCATGCCAGGAGCAGCACCAGGCATACCTAAAAATGAGGTGCCAAACTGGGGAAGCTGCAACACAGGACTACATGCATGCTAAACAGCGGAAGCAGCATGGTATAGACAGAGCTAAGCGATCCCGCAATCAACGGATCAGATCAAAGCTCTGCAGTCCTGTCACATCCAGTCGTGAATGTTGGTGGACCATTAAACAACTAATGGGAGGAGGAGGCTCCATGAACATTCCTATCCTCAATGATGGCAGAGCCCAGCACATGAATGCAAAAGACAAGGCTGAAATTTGCAAACATCTTCAGCCAGAAGTGCCGAGTGGATGATTGATCTCAGCCTCCTCTTGAGGTCCCCACCACCACAGAAGCCAGTCCTCAGCCAATTTGATTCACTCCACGAGATATCAAGAAACAGCTGAGCGCACTGGACACAGCAAAGGCTATGGGCCCCGACAACATCCCGGCTGTTGTGCTGAAGACTTGTGCTCCAGAACTAGCTGTGCCTCTAGCCAAGCTGTTCCAGTACAGCTACAACACTAGCATCTATCCAACAATGTGGAAAACTGCCCAGATATGTCCTGTCCACAAAAAGCAGAACAAATCCAATCCGGCCAATTACCGCCCCATCAGTCTACTCTCAATCATCAGTAAAGTGTTGAAAGGTGTCATTGACAGTGCTATCAAGAAGCACTTACTCACCAATAACCAGCTCACTGATGCTCAGATTGGGTTCTGCCAAGACCACTCGGTTCCAGATCTCATTACAGCCTTGGTCCAAACATGGACAAAAGAGCTGAATTCCAGAGGTGAGGTGAGAGTGACTGCCCTTGACATCAAGGCAGCATTTGACCGAGTGTGGCATCAAGGAGCCCTAGTAAAATTGAAGTAAATGGGAATCAGGGGAAAAACTCTCCACTGGCTGGAGTCATACCTAGCACAAAGGAAGATGATTGTAGTTGTTGGAGGCCAATCATCTCAGCCCCAGGAGTTCCTCAGGGTAGTGTCCTTGGCTCAACCATCTTCAGCTGTTTAATTAAGACCTTCCCTCCATCATAAGGTCAGAAGTGGGGATGTTTACTGATGACTGCACATTGTTCAGTTCCATTCGTAACTCCTCAGATAATGAAGCAGTCCATGCCCGCATGCAGCAAGACCTGGACGACATTCAGGCTTCGGCTGATAAGTGGCAGGTAACATTTGCACTACACAAGTGCCAGGCAATCACTATCTCCAACGAGAGAGAGTCTAACCACCGCCCCTTGATATTCAACGGAATTACCATCGCCGAATCCCCCACCATCAACATCCTGGGCGTCACCCCAGGAACCAGAAACTTAATACTGTGGCAACAAGAGCAGGTCAGAGGCTAGGTATTCTGTGACTCCCCAAAGCCTTTCCACCATCTATAAGGCACAAGTCAGGAGTGTGATGGAATATTCTCCACTTGCCTGGATGAATGCAGCTCCAACAACACTCAAGAAGCTCGACACCATCTAGGACAAAACAGCCCGCTTGATTGGCACCCCATCCACCACCTTAAACATTCACTCCCTCCACCACCGGCGCACCGTGGCTGCAGTGTGTACCATCTACAAGATGCACTGCAGCAACTCGCCAAGGCTTCTTCGGCAGCACCTCTCAAACCCGCGACTTCTTCCACCTAGAAGGACAAGGGCAGCAGACGCATGGGAACACCACCACCTCCAAGTTCCCTTCCAAGTCACACACCATCCTGACTTAGAAGTATATCGCTGATCCTTCATCGTCGCTGGGTCAAAATCCTGGAACTCCCTCCCTAACAGCACTGTGGGAGTACCTTCACCACACGGACTGCAGCGGTTCAAGGCGGCGGCTCACCACCACCTTCTCAAGGGCAATTAGGGATGGGCAATAAATGCTGGCCTTGCCAGTGACGCCCACATCCCATGAACGAATAAAAAAAGCACTCTCTCGCCGGCCCACTATTCCAGTTCAAAGAAGCATCCTCGGCATTAATGCTTAACATACATGCCACCCTCTGTCTCCATGTGCTTCTGAACTGGAGGAAAATGAATAAATAAATACAGAACTAAAATCTCTACGGCCTTCCACCATGCTATGTACAGTACAAAGACCCAATTTGAAGAACCTTTAACATTAATGCACCAAAGCCCGGCCATATATTACAAGGAACAATCTCATTAAGAGTTTACAACGTTTCAATCAATGCTGCCGACATAAAATACGACCAAGTAAATTTACACTGGCATTTCAGCACACAAGTGCTTGCAAAAAGAAAAGTGATGCTATTCACTGGTTGATTGCATTAGCTGCCAGTAATGTACCTACCAAAGCAACCCTATGGCTTTTGGATGGGACGAGTGGGCATTTGTTTTAACAACAAAGTCCACCAAACCCTGAACTGATGACGTCAGGGTGGAAACTCTGCTGCCTGTATCTTAACTCGCACCAAGTCCTGTTTACCCATCACCCCTACTGCTGACCTACATTGGCTCCTGGTTCAGCATGCCTGGAATTTAAAATTCTCATCCTTGTGTTCAAATCCCTTCATGGCCTCGCCCCTCCCTATCTCTGTTACCTCCTCCAGCCCTACAGTCCTCTGAGATCGCTGCACTCTTCCAATTCGGGCCTCTTGCGTAATCCCAATTCCCTTTGCCTCACCATTGGCGGCTGTGCCTTCACAGCTGTCTAGCCTCAAGCTCTGGCATTCCCTCCCTAAACCTTTCCGTCTCTCGCTGTCTCCCTCTCCTTCTTCAAACCTACCTCTTTGACCAAGCTTTTGGTCACATGTCCTAATATCTGCTTATGCGGCTCGGCTTCAAATTCTGTCTGATAATGCTTGTGTGAAGCGCCTTGGGACGTTTTACTACATTAAAGGCGTGGTATAAATGCAAGTTGTTGTTCAAATGCATTCAATTGAACTAAGTCAAAGTGAATGCCCCGATGATTAGGCCTAACAGCAGAGCCTGACTGCTTGCAGATTGCAGTGAAACCAGCAGTTGATCATAATGGATTACTGTGTACCACTGTAATCGAATCATGCTGATGGGGCATTATAAAATTTGGATGAATTACCTTAATATTAAAGGCAGCAGTTTGGCCTCCATTTTATAGTGCTCTAATTGCAGAGCCAGATGGAGCCTGATAAAATATACCTCCCTAGGAAAAGCTAGGACACAGGAGGACACGGCACAATGGGTTTACATCTTTATTTGCATAAATTATCATATCACTGGTGGCAAATGAGTAACGTGCTGTGTTCTAACTATTTCAGTGAGGCTCAACACCATTACTGTTGGTTTAATGATCCAAGATCACTATTTTGTGGAAAAACTGAGAAGAGTGACAGGGCAAGAGAGGCCTAAGCAGTCCCTTCCAATGCCAGCCTGCCTCTGGTGAAGTAGGGGCAGGGTAGTGGGGGCGGTGAGTGGGGGCGGTGGGGGGGGGTGCTGCTGGCAGATGAGTTAACTGATTTTAGCAGTGGCTCTCTTGTCAAGTGAGATTCCATTGGGTGAAGTAGCACCAAGCTTTGATTTTATATTGAGATAAAGGTGTTTCATTAGCAAATCCAGTCATTTTACAATGAGAGCACTGCATCGGTTAAACTTCTATTGCTCACAGGAAGCTACAGCCAGCACTGTTACAACCCAACATGTTAAACTCATTTTAACACTGAGAACTGTGGGCTGCTAATTTGCACTCTCTGCACCCCCCCCAACCCATCTAACAGGCGGTGAGCTATCAAAGGGAGGAATTCGTTTCAGAGTTCATTGCTTTAGCACAATGCGCAACTTACTATTTTTTTAAAGTGTGATTTTCATTTTGTCACTTTTCTACGTGAAGCACTCGCACCAGATTAAATGGCACCATGAACTTGTAACTTAAAGGAGCACGATTCCTTTTATTGGGACTTCTAACACCATTAAATGCAACGACTTGTACGAAATAGCCCCGACCCATTTTAGAACTGCTTTCAATGCCTCGAAGGTTGTTACAGCTGAGAAGTCCTATAAAATTTTATTAAGGAATACAATAATCTTTTGCCAGTTGTAAAGGATATAAGCTAACAAACTGAAGCACCAAATACTCCCTGGATATTATTTAGCTGTTTGTTATCTGAACTTTACTTTTCCCTTCCTCGTTAAGTTTCTTTTTGGTGTTGATTCCTTGCTGGGTTACAAAACCACAGGCAATCCCCTTATTCTACCTTCCCCAACTGCCCATTATTCATGTGTGAAACTAGACGGCGAGTCTCAGCAGGCTATTCGACCAGGTTGAAATCGCACCTGAGACATTCTTACCCTCGCCCGATGCCCCTACTCACAAGTCATCAGAGGGCACTCAGATAAGGAATTTTTTTAATGATTTAGAGCGCATGCTGCAAATCCTTTCACAATGAGAACTAAAGGCAAATTATTAACCTGGTTAGGAAATTGGTTGAGCGGCAGGAGACAGAGAGCAGGGATAATGGGCAGGTACTCTAATTGGCAGGATGTGACTAGTGGTGTCTCACAGGGGTCTGTGTTGGGGCCTCAACTATTTACCGTATTTATTAACGACTTAGATGATGGGATAGAGAGCCACATATCCAAGTTTGCCAATGACACAAAGATAGGTGACATTGTAAGCAGTGTAGATGGAAGCATAAAATTACAGAGATATTAATAGACTAAGTAAATGGGAAAAAATGTGGCAAATGGATTTCAATATAGGCGAGTGTGAGGTCATTGGACTTAAAAAGGGTAGAATAGAGTACTTGTTAAATGGTGCAAAATTAGAAACAGTGGAGGTCCAAAGCGAATACTCAACGAGTACTTTGTATCAGTGTTTACTAAGGAGGTAGATGCTGACAAAATATCGGTAGAAGTGGAAAAGGTAGAAGCAATGGAAGGGGTGAAAATTGATAGACAGGATGTACTAGAAAGGCTGGGTATGTTTAGAGTAGATAAGTCGCCTGGTCCAGATGGCTTGCATCCCAGGTTGCTAAGGGAAGTGGGGGAGGAGATAGTGGAAGGGCTTGCCATAATTTTCCTTTCTTCCCTAGATGTGGGGGAGGTGCCTGAGGATTGGAAAATGGCAAATGTGACACCATTGTTCAAGAAAGGGTGTACGGACAATCCTAGTAACTACAGGCCGGTCAGTTTAACATCAGTGGTGGGTAAAGTTTTAGAAACAATAATCAAGGGAAAAATTAACAGGCACTTGGAGAGGTTTAAGCTAATTAAGGAGAGCCAACATGGATTTGTAAAAGGCAGATCATGTTTGACTAATCTAATTGAATTTTTTGATGAAGTAATAGGGAGGATTGATGAAGGGAATGCAATGGATGTTGTCTACAAGGATTTTAGGAAAGCATTTGACAAAGTACCACATAGAAGGCTGGTTAACAAAATTGAGGCTCATGGAATAGATGGGTCAGTGGCAGCTTGGATAAGGAATTGGCTTAAGGACAGAAAACAGCGAGTTGTGGTAAATGGCTGTTTTTCAGACTGGAGGATGGTAGACAGTGGTGTCCCCCAAGGGTCAGTGCTGGGGCCACTGCTTTTTTGATATATATATATAAATGACCTGGATATTGGAATTCAGAGTAGAATTTCTAAATTTGCCGATGACACCAAACTTGTGGGTGTGGCAAACAGTGAGGATGATACCAATCGACTGCAACAGGACACAGAAAGGCTAGCAGAATAAGCAGACAAGTGGCAGATGGAATTTAATACAGAGAAGTGTGAGGTGATGCATTTTGGCAGAAGGAACAGGGAGAGGCAATATACACTTAATGGTACAGTTTATAGAGTGTGCAGGGACAGCGGGACCTGGGAATTAATGTGCATAGGTCCCTGAATGTGGCAGGACATATTGTGAGAGTGGTTAGCAAAGTATATGATATCTTGGGCTTCATAAATAGAGGTATCGAGTACAAAAGTAGTGAAGTTATGCTGAACCTGTATAAAGCGCTGGTTAGGCCACAACTGGAGTATTGCATCCAGTTCTGGTCACCACACTTTAGAAAGGATATGAAGGCCCTTGAGAGGGTGCAGAGGAGATTTACCAGAATAGTTCTGGGGATGGGGGATCTTAGCTACAAGGACAGGTTGGAGAAGCTTGATTTGTTTTCATTAGAGCAAAGGAGGTTGAGGGGTGACTTGATAGAGGTGTACAAGATTATGACGGGTTTGGATAGGTTAGACAGGGAAAGACTGTTCCCACTAGTTGATGGCACAAGGCCTAGGGGACATAGATTTAAAGTTTTGGGCAAGAGATACAGGGGGGACGTGAGGAAAATCTTTTTTTACGCAGCGAGTGGTGAGGACCTGGAACTCGCTGCCGACGGGTTCTTTTGCCAGCACTCCGATCCCCGGTGGCCCAGCTGGGCCCCAGGTCGCGCTGCACAAGGCCCCTTCCCGTTAAGAAGGGGAGGAAGGCCTGCAATACCGTGGTGCAACGTGCCGCCGCGACCGCGATATTCCCTCGCAGTGCCCCAAGAGGGAGGCGGGGTGCTTCCAGTTGCACCCTGCTTCCCTCTTGGGGCGCTACCACTCAATTTCGGCTGCGGGGTCGCTAATTTTTCCGGGGCACTAACAATAGCGCCCCAACGAAGTTATCACCCCAAAGGGGGAGCAACTCAATTTTTCCCCCTATGGCTCTATGACTTAGGGGTCCATGTACATAGATTGTTAAAATGTCACGAACAGGTACAGAAAATAATCAAAAAGATGAATGGAATGGATGAATAGAGGACTAGAATACAAGGGGGTAGAAGTTATGCTGCAGCTATACAAAGCCCTAATTAGACCTTACCTGGAGTATTGTGTTCAGTTTGGGGAACCACACCTTAGGAAGGATATATTGGCCTTGGGGGGAGTGCAGCGTAGGTTTACTAGAATGATACCCAGACTCCAAGGGTTAAATTACAAGGAGAGATTACACAAACTAGTGTTGTATTCCCCGGAAATTAGAAGAATAAGACACGATTTGATCGAAGTTTTCAAGATATTAAGGGGAACTGATAGGGTAGAGAGGAACTACTCCTGCTGGTTGGGGAGTCTAGGATTAGGAGACATAGCCTAAAAATTAGAGCCAGGCCTTTCAGAAGTGAATTTAGGAAACACTTCTACATGCAAAGGGTGGTAGAAGTTTGGAACTCTCTTCCACAAACAGCAGTTGATGCTAGATCAATTGTTAATTTTAAATCGGAGATTGATAGATTTTGGTTAACCAAAGGTATTAAGGGATATGGGCCAAAGGCGGGTACAGGAAACTTTGTGCTATCCGGAGGTGAGCTATCCGGCAATCTGGAGCCACCGGCAAAAATCAGCAGCCGTTTTTTATTCTTTTTGTTTGTTTTTTTTGCTTTGTTTGAACAGTCAAGCTGTGCAAGGTCTGTAGCTATAGCAACAGCTTCAGCTACAGAGCTTTAGGGCCACACCCGAGTGTTTAGAAGCTGTTGCTAAGCAACAGTGTTTGTTGTCAAATACGGAGATAAGAATCTCCATATCTCTCAACATTAACTCTGGAGAGTACGGCAGTTTTCAGGCAACGGCAGCAGCTCGGTCCCGTGGGTGCCGGATAGCACAAAGTTTCCTGTATATGGAGTTAGGACACAGATCAGCCATGATCTCATTGAATGGCGGAACAGGCTCGAGGGGCTAAATGGCCTACCTTTGTTCCTATGTTCCTATAACATCTCATATCAAGGATTCAGGCGTGGATCTCAGCAGTCCAAGTTGCAGCTTGCACAACTTTTTTTAATTTACAAAAATTTACAGACAGAAAATCACGAGGGCTGTAAAGTGGGCCTGAGAAGCTCTGTGCCAAAATTCCCGATGAAGAAAGAACTTGCATTTATATATTGTCTTTCAAGTCCTCAGGTATCAAACGCACTTCACAGCAAATGAAGTACTTTTTGAAGTGTAGCCACTGTTGAAACATGAAATGTGATAATGACTAGATAATTTGGGGCTGGGTTTTGCCAATGCGGAGCTTTTGGAGGCGGGACTCCCACTTGTCAGGTTTCAGTCCCGCCTCCATCAACTTCTGGCCAACCCACGCTATTTTCCTTTGATTGACCTTGTTAAGCAGCAGACTTAGCAGGCCAATTAAGGGAAAGCCCTTTACAGAGAACATCAAAGTATGATGTTTCATCTGTCAAAAATTTTTGACAAGTTAATTGTCATCGTTTGACAGCTCTGTGAAGCTGTCAAACAGTGGCATTCTCTGTAGTTTGATGAGATCTTGAATTCAAGACCTCATCAAACCTCTTTTGCAGAAATGAAATGGTTGCTGCATTGGAGAATGCAACGGCCATCTGTCATCTGCAACATGGAGGTGTGAGACTCCGACTGAAACCTACAGGAAGAAACAAAGGTAAGTACACCTTTTCTAACACTTTCCACTTACCTCAGATACTCACCTCTCCACACTTGCACCCATCACTCACCTCCACAGCACACTTTTGGACCCCTCCGACCCCCTCCGACCCACTACTCACCTCGCTGACCTGGTGGGTTTCGGAGCCTTCGGAAGGCCCGCACTTGTGAGGGGAAAAGAGGATAATCCTATTTTCTGCGTGTTAACTACCTGTTAACAGGCAGTTCATTGGCTTTAATCCCTTCCCGCCTCCAAGGAGATGGGACCCGGTGCGGGACGGCTACCCGCCTCCTGGCAAGATGGCATGGAGGCGGGTGGGGGCGGTTTGGGCACCCGCCTGTTAAATCCGTGAATCTTGATGTATGGTGTCCTTCAATATATCGACAGAGACTGCAGAGGAACAATCAACAGGTGTTTACTGGATGAGAGTCACCCAAAAACTAAAAGTACAGATCTCTACTCAGGGTTTATATAGAGGTGTGGTCACTGCCGGTACTACAGTATACAGGAGCTGTAAAAAGTAGTTCTCCCCTTAAAGGTACATACACTACAATTCCTCCCCTTTTAGATTAACAGTACCATAACATTCATTTAACAGTTAACACATTTAACATGCAACATTAACTGAAAATAGTCCATTTATAAATTCAGTCTTTGGGGCGGCTTCATGATCCTTTCTGGATAGCGCCTTTCCTGAGTGTCTTGCTCTTGGTGCGGAGGCGATTCTGCCCCCCTGTCATCGGTTGGTTCATCAGCTTCCGATGCTACTGTTTCTGGGGTAGATGCTACCTGTATGTCGGGTTCATCACCAGGTACGCGAGACATGGGGTTGACTCGTTCCTGTGACGCTAGGATCTGGTCGACATGGCATCTCACAATGTTCTCCCCAACATCCACAGTGTACATTAGTGGCCCCTGCCGTGTGCATATCGTTCCTGGTTGCCATTTCTCTGTTCGGTAGTCGCGGGCCAAGACTGGTTGCCCTACATTGAAGCTCCTTGTCGGCTTCTCATTGATGTGCTGGAATTGCTTATTCTCAACATTTCTTCATACATTTGGTCTGAGCAAATCCAGACGAGATCTCAACCTTCGGTTAAAGAACATCATGGCCGGGGTCTGGTTGGTAACTGCATGTGTCGCATTTCTGTAGGCTAACAGGAAATTGTCCACCTTATGCTGTAGTGGAATGTCGTCATCGCACATGGCCCTTACTGCCTTTTTAAAGATTTGTACGAACCTCTCAGCCAATCCATTTGTGGCTGGATGATACGGGGCGGATGTGTAATGCCTTACCCCATTCCTTCTCATAAATTTCCGAAACTCTTCGGACACAAACTGTGGTCCGTTATCAGAGCAAATCTGCTCTGGCAAGCCGTTCCTGGCAAATATGGTCCGTAGGACTGCAATCGTTTTCTCTGTGGTGGTGGAGGACATTTTGATCACCTCAGGCCATTTTGAGTGCGCATCTACGGCTATTAAGAACATTGAGTCCACGAATGGACCAGCAAAATCAATATGCACCCGTTGCCATGGAGAGGAGAGCCACTCCCATGGGTGTAGAGGGGGATGTGGTGGTGCATTTTGGACCTTCTGGCATCCTGAGCAACTCTTTGTCCGGTCCTCGATTTGCTGATCGATCCCCGGCCACCACACATAAGCCCTAGCAAGGCTTTTCATTTTCACCCCTCCCAGATGACCTTCGTGAAGCTCATTGAGCACTCTCTCCCTTAACTTGGGTGGAATTACCACTCGGGATCCACACATCAAGGTCCCCTGGCATACTGACAGCTGTTCTCTTCTGGATGAGAATGCTGGAAACATGTGTTGGCCATCCCTTCACCGTCAAATCATATACCCGAGACAGTGTCGGGTAATTTCGGGTCTCCTTCTCTATATCCGCGTTAGTTACTGGCAAGCGTTCAATTATAGTCGAATAAAATATTTTGACAGGGTCCACTGCTGGTGCTTCCTCCGCAGTAGGCAGTGGCAGGCGTGATAGCCCATCAGCGTTTCCATGCTGTTTCGTGCCCTTATACTCTATTTCATATTGGTTCGCCCCTAGAAAAAGTGACCATCTTTGTAGCCGTTGCGCAGTCATCACCGGAACGCCCTTCTTTGGATTAAAGATGGAGACAAGTGGTTGGTGGTCAGTCAGCAAGGTGAACTTCTGCCCATGCAGATAGTGGTTGAATTTTTTTACTCCCCACACTAGGCTGAGGGCCTCCCTGTCAATCTGGGCGTAGTTATGCTCGGCTGAGGTTAGTGACCGAGACGCAAAGGCTACTGACCTCTCCAAGCCGTCCGGGAATTTGTGCGACAGCACCGCACCAATACCATAGGGTGATGCATCACACGCCAACCGAATTGGTAGTGCTGGGTTGAAATGAGCCAACACCTCTTTTGATGTGATCAATTCTTTGCACTTCTGGAAAGTTCATTTACATTCGTCATTCCACTTCCATGGTACCCCCGTTTGCAGTAGGGTGTTCAGTGGGTGTAGTACTGTAGACAAATTCGGCAAGAACTTATGGTAGTAGTTCACCAGACCGAGGAACGACCTCAGTTGTGACACATTTTCCGGTGCTGGAGCCTTGACTACTGCCTCAATCTTTTCAGGGGACTTATGTAACCCCTCTTCATCAATAACATGGCCACAATACGAGATCTGCTTCTGCAAAAACTCGCATTTGTGGCGATTAGCTCGGAGCCCATATTCCTTCAATCTAGTGAGCACCTGCTCCAGGTTGGCGAGGTGATCACTGTCATTTTTGCCCGTGACCAGGATGTCGTCCAAATAACACTGGGTCCCTGGAATCCCTTGCAGGACTTGATCCATTGCCCTTTGCCAAATAGTTGGAGCTGATGCTACCCCGAACACCAGACGGTTGTATTGGTAGAGACCTTTGTGAGTGTTGATCGTGAGGTACTGTTTCAAGGCTTCTTCCACCTCCATTTGCAGGTACGCCTGGGCCAGATCAATCTTAGTGAAGCGTTTTCCGCCAGATAGTGAGGCGAAAATATCTTCAATCCGCGGAAGTGGATATTGTACCGTGTGAACGACTGGGTTCACTGTCACCTTAAAGTCCCCACAGATGCGAACCTTCTTTGGTTCACCAGGTGTATTACTCAACGACCTCTTCATTACAGGAACGATGGGTGTAGCCCACTCGCTCCAGTCCACTTTGGACAGTACTCCAGAACGTTCCAACCCTTCCAGCTCTGCTTCGACGGCTGGGCAGATCGCATAAGGCACCGGTCTGGCCTTAAAAAACTTTGGGCTTGCATTTTCCTCTATTTTGATCGTCGCTGTTATGCTTTTTAGTGTTCCGAGTCCCTCCTGGAACACGTCTTGTGCGTCAGTTAGCATTTTTGACAGTCGTCCAGGTGTGACATCGTCATCCTTTTTGGCATCTACCATCAGTGCTTGTAAGGAATGCCAATCTAACTGTTTCTTCCGGATCCATTCACGTCCTAGTAGTGGTGGTCCTCCATCTGGCAATACATATAGGTCCATTTTTGGTGTTTCCTTGCCGTTGTATATCACGTTCACCCTTATTTTTCCTTTGGGGTAGACTTTTTGCCCCGTATACGTCTTCAAGACAATCTCTGTATCGCTCAAGGGTATATGTGAGAATAGCCGCTTGTAGTCCCTTCGGTTTATGACTGTTAGGGCTGATCCTGTGTCCAATTCCATTTTCATTTGGACTCCGTCTATCTTGAGCGTGACCCAGATAGTTTGGTGATCCTCCATTTTGATTACATTATGCAGTTTCAGACAACCCAGCTCCTTGCTTCCGGAGTCTGTATCACTTTTCTGTTCGTCTGAACTACTCTCCGTCACCTTATGTACCTTTTTGTACTTCTCCTGTGGAGATTTCTTGCTGCTGGTTTTCTTTCCCGACCTGCAGACTCTTGCTATGTGTCCTACTTTTCCACACTGTCTGCACACTTGGTCCTTGAACCAACAATCCTTATGGTCGTGTGTTGTTCTGCCGCAGCGATAAAACTTCACTGCTCCATATGACATTTCATTTGTGCCATATTCTTGCGGTCTCCGTTGTATCTCTGCAGCGCCCCGTGCTGCTGCTTTGTGTGATGCTGCCATGCTGAAAGCCTTGTCCAGCGTAAGATCCTTTTCTGATAGAAGCCGTTTCTGGGTTCCTTCACTTTGAAGCCCACACACAAACTTGTCCCTTAAAGTATCTGCTAGTCCCGTTCCAAACTGGCAGTGTTTCGATAGCTTGTGCAGTTCCGTTAAATACTCAGCATTACTTTCGTCTTTATGCTGGTTCCTTTTGTGAAACTTAAATCTTTCTGCTATCAGCAGCGGTGTGGGGTTTAAGTGGTCCTGTAGGATTGCCACTATGCTTTCAAAATCCTTTTCCACTGGCTTCTCTGGGGTTACTAGGTTTCGCAGTAAGCTGTACGTTTTTGCACCCATGGAATTCAACAATACCAGTGCTTTCCTGGCATCTGGCACTTCGTTCGCCTTGCAGTACACTTCTATGTGTTCTATATATGTCGCCCAATTTTCGACTTCATTGTTGAACGCTATGACACTGCCACTCTTCGGCATCCCTGGGTGTGGTTAGACTGGCTAAAAATGGCGTCTCCCGTGCTCTCCCTTCTTCTCCGCTGGCTCAAAATGGCGTCTCCCGCGCTTTCCCTTCTTCTCCGCTGCGGCTCAAAAGTGGCGTCTCCCGCGCTCTCCCTTCTTCTCCGCTGCGGCTCAAATGGCGTCTGCCGCACTTCCTTTCTTCCCCCGCAGACGCTGCTTAGCCCTTGAACACCGGCCACGCTCTGCGCGTTTTCCTGCGCGCCTCTCTCATTGACGCTGCTCGGTCCTGAACCCCGGCTGTGCCCTGTGCACTTTACCCTCTCTCTCTTTTTTTTTTTTCGTCGACGCCGCTCGGTCTTCAACCCCGGCTGCGCCCTGTGCGCTTTACCCTCTCTCTTACCCCGTCGACGCCGCTCGGTCTTCAAACCCGGCTGCGCCCTGTGCGCTTTACCCTCTCTCTTACCCCGTCGACGCTGCTCGGCCTTTTCTGTGCCGTCGGTCGGCTCCAGCCGCCGCCGTCCGGGAAGGGTCTGCGCCGTACCTGCTGCCAGCCTGCTGCGCTGGATCGTCGCGACTGGAGAACCAAGCCCAGCTCTCCACAGCCTCCTCTGCGATGCTCAAGTCCTCTCTGGATGGTCGCCGCCCGCACTGGTGGAATCGGCCTTCTTCTGCAGAGTTGCAGGTAGGTTCGAATCGACTCGTCGCCAATGTTAAATCCGTGAATCTTGATGTATGGTGTCCTTCAATAAATCGACAGAGACTGCAGAGGAACAATCAACTAAAAGTACAGATCCCTACTCAGGGTTTATATACAGGTGTGGTCACTGCCGGTACTACAGTATACAGGAGCTGTAAAAAGTAGTTCTCCCCTTAAAGGTACATACACTACACCGCCCCCAAAATCTGCCATTTTCCCGGCAGTCCTGCCTCCATACCCGCTTCCCCGGGGCTGGCAAAATCACTCCCATAGTTTTTAGTGATGTTGGTTGAGGGATATATTAGCCAGGACACCAGGGTGAACTACCCGGCTCTTCCTCAAAATAGTGCCATGGGATGTTTTGCGTCCACCTGAGAGGGCAGACGGGGGTCTCGGTTTAATGTTGCATCCCAGAGGCAGCAGCTCCGACAGGTTAGCACTCCCTCAGTACTGCACTGGAGTGTCAGCCTAGTGTGTGCTCAAGTTTCAGGAGTTGGACTTGAACCCACAATCTTCTGACTCAGAGGCGAGAGTGCTACCCACTGAGTCATGGCTCATGCCTCTTGAGAGCCAATCAGAAGCCACAGAACCCTTACAAAATCACATAACAAGCTGGGAGCTCTGCATGAGCCTTACTGTTCCATGTTAACACCTGGATGTCTCACCACTGCAGCTGGCACCTAATTGTCGGCCAAAGCAATTATATTTATTTTTCCAAGTAGTTTGACCAATATTGTAATGTACCCTTTTGAAAGAGAGAATCTAGTTGATGGACTGTGCCTCCACCCTTACTGGTATTATTTTAACCTACACAGCCATCTCCTCCCTTTCCATTCCAAAGATGGATCAGGGTATTTTCTAAATGGTGAGAAACTAGGAACTGTGGAGGAGCTGAGAGATTGTGAGGTCCAAGTACAGAAATTACTAAAACTTAGTGGACAGGTACAAAAAAAACAGTTCAAAAGGCTCATGGAATGTTAGCCTTTATCTCAAGGGAGCTTTAATACAAAGGGGTGGAAGTTATGTTTCCATTGTATAAAGCTCCGGTTAGACCCCATCTGGAGTGCTGCATTCAGTTTAGGGCACCACAGCTCAGGAGGGATATACTGACCTTGGAGAGGGTGCAGTGCTGATTCTCCAGAATGATACTGGGGCTAAAAGGGTTAAATTATGCAGATTGGCTGCAGAGTCTAGGCTTGTATTTCCTTGAGTATAGCAGATTAAGGGGTCACGTAATTGATTGGGTGACCGCTTTGCGGAACACCTCCATTCAGTCCGCAAGCATGACCCTGAGCTTCTGGTTGCCTGTTTTTTTAGTTTAAAATTCCCCCTATTAACTCTGTTTCTCTCTCCGCAGATGCTGCCTGACCTGTTAAGTATTTCTAGCATTTTCTGTCTTTTTTCAGCTTTCCAGCATGTGCAGCATTTTGCTTTTGTATTAGTGATCTAATTGAGATGTTTAAGATGATCAAAGGAGTTGATAGTTTCTCTCGATCGACCCTATCTCCTCTGATGGGGGCGCCAGAACAAGGGGGCCTTAAAATTAGAGCTAGGCTGTTCAGGGTGACGTCAGGAAGCACTTCTTCACACAAAGGGTAGTGGAAATCTGGAACTCTCTTTCTTCCCCCCGCCCCCCAAACAAAGCAGCTATAGAGGCTGGGTAAATTGAACATTTCCAAAGTGAGATTGATAGGCTTTTGTTAGGCAAAGGTATTAACGGTTACAGAAACAAGGGGCTGGATTTTCTCAGCCCCAAGGAGGCGGGTATGGAGGCGGGACTGCCGGTAAAGTAGCAGAAAGTGGGGGCGGATGGAAAAACCGCCCCCATCCTGCCTCCGTGCTCTTTTGCCAGTAGGCGGGAAGATGTGCTGCTTCAGGTGGCTCTGCTGCACAGGACGGGAGGAAAAAGAGGGGTAGAGCTATAGTGATAGGGGATTCTATTGTAAGGGGAATAGATAGGCGTTTCTGCGGCCGCAAACGAGGCTCCAGGATGGTGTGTTGTCTCCCTGGTGCAAGAGTCAAGGATGTCTCAGAGCAGCTGCAGAACATCTTGGAAGGAGAGGGTGAACAGCCAGTTGTCGTGTTGCATATAGGTACCAACGATATAGGCAAAAAACGGGATGAGGTCCTAAAAGCTGAGTACAGGGAGTTAGCAGGTAAATTAAAAAATAGGACCTCAAAGGTAGTAATCTCAGGATTGCTACCAGTGCCACGTGCTAGTCAGAGTAGAAATAGAAGAATATTTCAGATGAATACGTGGCTAGAGGAATGGTGCCAGGGGGAGGGATTCAAATTCCTGGGACATTGGAACCGGTTCTGGAGGAGGTGGGACCAGTTCAAACCGGACGGTTTGCACCTGGGCAGGGCCGGGACCGATGTCCTAGGGGGAGTGTTTGCTAGTGCTCTGGGGGAGGGTTTAAACTAAAATGGCAGGGGGTTGGAAACCTGAGCAGGGGGACAGAGGAAAGGGAAACGAGGATAAAAGCAAAAGATAGGAAGGAGAAAAACAAAAATGGCAGTCAGAGAAATCAACGGTTTAAATCAAACATCGCCACAGTAAATAATAATTCTAATAGGTCTAAGAGCGTTAAAAAAACAAGCCTGAAGGCTTTGTGTCTTAATGTGAGGAGCATTCATAATAAGGTGGATGAATTAGCTGTGCAAATAGAGGTAAACGAATATGATTTGATTGGGATTACGGAAACATGGCTCCAGGGTGGCGAAGGCTGGGAACTCAACATCCAGGGGTATTCAATATTTAGGAAAGATAGGCAAAAAGGAAAGGGAGGTGCAGTAGCATTACTGGTTAAAGAAGGGATTAACACAATTGTAAGGAAGGGTATTACCTCTGATGATGTGGAATCTGTATGGGTAGAACTGAGAAATACCAAGGGGCAGAAAACGTTAGTGGGAGTGGTATATAGACCTCCAAAGAGTAATGCGGAGGTTGGGGATGGCATTAAAAGGGAAATTAGAGAAGCGTGCAAAAAGGGCACAGCAGTCATCATGGGTGACTTTAATCTACATATAGATTGGACCAACCAAATTAGTAACAATACTGTGGAGGAGGAATTCCTGGAGTGTTTACGGGATGGTTTCCTGGACCAATATGTCGAGGAACCAACCAGAGATCAGGCCATCTTAGATTGGGTATTATGTAATGAGAAAGGATTAATTAGCAATCTTGTTGTACGAGATCCCTTGGGTCGGAGCGATCATAATATGATAGAATTCTTCATTAAGATGGAGAATGAACTAGTTGACTCAGAGACTAGGGTCCTGAATTTAAATAAAGGAAACTACGATGGTCTGAGGCGCGAATTAGGTAGGATTGATTGGGGAATGTCACTCAAAGGGTTAACGGTGGATAGGCAATGGCAAACATTCAAAGACCGCATGGATGAACTACAGAATTTGTTCATCCCAGTTTGACATAAAAATAAAACAAACAAGGTGACTCAACGGTGGCTAACGAGGGAAATTAGGGCTAGCATAAGATCCAAGGAGAGGACATATAAATTGGCCAGAAAAAGCAGTAATCCAAAGGATTGGGAGCAGTTTAGGATTCAACAAAGGAGGACACAGGGATTAAGTAAGAAAGGGAAAATAGAATGAGAGTAAGCTTGCAGGGAACATAAAAACTGACTGTAAAAGCTTTTATAGATATGTGAAGAGAAAAAGATTGGTGAAGTCAAGCGTAGGTCCCTTGCAGTCAGAATCAGGGGAATTTATAATGGGGAACAAAGAAATGGCAGACCAATTAAATACATATTTTGGTTCTGTCTTCACAAAGGAGGACACAAATAACCTCCCAGAAATGTCGGGGAACATAGGGTCTGATGAAAGGGAGGAACTGAAAGAAATCAGTATTTGTAGGGAAATGGTGTTAGGGAAATTGATGGGATTGAAGGCCGATAAATCCCCAGGGCCTGATAATCTACATCCTAGGGTACTTAAGGAAGTGGCCCTAGAAATAGTAGATGCATTGCTGATCATCTTTCAACATTCGATGGAATCTGGAACAGTACCCATGGATTGGAGGGTAGCTATTGTTACCCCACTATTCAAAAAATGTGGTAGAGAGAAAACGGGGAATTACAGACCGGTAAGCCTGACATCAGTAGTGGGGAAAATGCTAGAGTCCATTATAAAAGATGTAATAGCAGATCACTCGGAAAACAGTGACAGGATCGGACAAAGTCAACATGGATTTACAAAAGGTAAATCATGCTTGACTAATCTACTGGAATTTTTTGAGGATGTAACTCGTAAAATAGCTAAGGGAGAACCAGTGGATGTGGTGTATTTGGACTTTCAGAAGGCTTTCGATAAGGTCCCACATAAGAGATTAGCGTGTAAAGTTAAGGCACATGGGATTGGGGGCAAGGTATTGACTTGGATAGAGAACTGATTGGCAGATAGAAAGCAAAGAGTTGGAATAAACAGGTCTTTTTCTGAGTGGCAGGCAGTGACTAGTGGGGTGCCGCAGGGATCGGTCCTTGGACCCCAGCTATTCACAATATATATTAATGATCTAGACAAGGGAACTAGATGTAATATCTCCAAATTTGCAGATGACACAAAGCTGGGTGGGCGTGTGTGCTGTGAGGAGGATGCCGAGAAACTACAGGATGATTTGGACAGGTTGGGTGATTGGGCAGAAGCATGGCAGATGCAATATAACGTGGATAAATGTGAGGTTATCCACTTTGGTGCCAAAAACAGGAAGGCAGATTATTATCTGAATGGCAATAGATTGGGAGAAGGGGAAGTGCAACGAGACCTGGGTGTCCTTGTGCACCAGTCGCTGAAGGTAAGCATGCAGGTGCAGCAGGCGGTTAAGAAGGCAAATGGTATGTTGGCCTTCATAGCGAGAGGGTTTGAGTACGGGAACAAGGATGTCTTGCTACAGTTGTACAGGGCCTTGGTGAGACCACATCTTGAGTATTGTGTGCAGTTTTGGTCGCCTTATCTGAGGAAGGATATTCTTGCCATGGAAGGAGTTCAGCGAAGATTCACCAGGCTGATACCTGGGATGGCAGGAATGACATATGAGGAGAGATTGGGTCGATTGGGCTTTTACTTGCTGGAGTTTAGAAGAATGAGAGGGGATCTCATTGAAACTTATAAAATTCTGGCAGGACTGGACAGACTAGATGCAAGGAGGATGTTCCCGATGGTCGGGGAGACCAGAACCAGGGGTCACAGTCTAAGGATAAGGGGTAGGCCTTTTAGGACAGAAATGAGGAGGAATTTCTTCACCCAGAGAGTGGTGAACCTGTGGAATTCTCTACCACAGAAGGCAGTAGAGGCCAATTCATTAAATATATTCAAGAAGGAGTTGAATATATTTCTTAAGGCTAAAGGGATCAAGGGATATGGGGAGAAGGCAGGGACAGGGTACTGAACTTGGATGATCAGCCATGATCGCATTGAATGGCGGAGCAGGCTCGAGGGGCCGAATGGCCTACTCCTGCTCCTATCTTCTATGTTTCTATGGGTCCCGTCTCCTCGAGGCGGGAAAGGGATTAAGTCCTTTTAACTTCCTGTTAACAGGTAGCTAACAGGCAGAAAAAAGGAATAGTTCCATTTTATCTTTTTAGGTGAAGGCCTCCCGACCTTGAAGAACCCCGCTGGGTTGGAGGAGTCGAGTAGGAGGTCTGCGGGGGTCGGAGGGACCTGAAAGTAAGATGTAGAGGTGAGTGATGGGTGCAAGTGTGGAGTGGTAAGTATGTAAGATGAGTGCTAAGTGTTAAAAAATGTTCACTTACCTTGGTTTCTGCCTACAGCCTTCATCCGCTCTGGATTGGGAGTCCCGACATCTTCCTTGTCGATTTCACAGACTGGCTGTTGGATCCTCCGAACCAACAGTCATCTGAAATCTACAAAGTTGAAAGGTTTGATGAGTCCTGAACACAATGACCCATTAAACTACAGAGAATGTCAGTGTTTAACAGCTTCACAGAGCTGTCAAACGTTGACATTTCTTCTTTCAAGATGTCTTGACAGATGGCACATCAGACGTTGACGTGCTCTGTCAGTGACTTCCCCCTAATTGGCCTGCTGAGCCCACTGGGCTGGCTTAACAAGGACAATCAGTGGAAAATCCCGCTGATTGGCCAGAAGATGATGGAGACGGGACATAGACCCGACAAGCAGCAGTCTCGCTTCCAACTCGTCTCCATTGAGAAAATCCAGTCCAAGGTGGTACATAGAGTTTAGATACAGATCAGCCATGATCTAACTGAATGGTGGAACAGGCTCAAGAGGCTGAATGACCTACTGTTGTTCGTAAGTCCCACTGCATTTTGAAGTTTTCACCACTCTCTCTGGCTTGTCAGTCTGTCCATATGCTACAGAGATGATAGTCTCTGTATGGGATGCTTAGTAAAACGATGTGTGCACGCTGATTAAAATGTAGATGATGCTCAGGCAAAACTGTAATGTCCTAGACACTTCTTCTGCTGGTAAACTTATCAACTGGCTTTTCAATGTGTTTATGTATCGACCAGAAGGTAGAACCATAAGGAAATCAAAGTCACTAAAACTTCTTGTCTGTTCCTTCTTTTGAAAATTCTAATGTGGTTCAGTGTAATTCATGCAGCTTGAAGGGACTTGATACTTAGCTTCTCCTGTCTGTGGATTCACCATTACAAATAGTCTACACATTTACTGAAGAACTGGCCAGAAAACTTACCTCAGTATAGTTGTCACAAAGTAAGATTTTGTTGGCTATTTTGACTTTGGTGGTTTTCAGCAACAACTTGCATTTATATAGTAGCAACACGTCTCAAGGGACTACACAGGAGCAGAATCAAATAAAATTTGACGCCATGCCACATGAGATATTAGGACAAGTGACCAAAAGTTTGATCAAAGAGGTAGGTTTTAAGGAGTGTCTTAAAGGAGAGAGAGGTAAAGAGGCGGAGAGGATTAGGGAGGGATTTCCAGAGCTTAGGGCCTAGACACCAACAACAACTTGCATTTATATAGCACCTTTAACATAGCAAAATGTCCCAAGGTGCTTAACAAGACTGTTATCAATAAAAACATTTGTGACACCGAGCCACAGAAGACGATATTAAGACAGATGTCCAAAAGCTTGGTCAAAGAGGTAGGTTTTAAAGAGCATATTAGAGATTGAGAGACAGGTAACGAGGTGGAGAGGTTTAGGGAGGGGATCCCAGAGCTTTGACACCTAAGGCACAACCGCCAATGGTGGGGTGAAGGAAATCAGGGATGCACAAAAGGCCAAAATTGAAGGATTGCAGAGTTCTCGGTGGATTGTAGAGCTGGGGGAGGTTTAGAGATAAGGAGAAGCAAGGCCATCATCTATCACAGTCAAAATAAAGAGCAAAGTTTAAGATTTCTCAAAAATAATCCTTTAGTAACAGTGGGAGCAGCAGCTGGTGAGTCATCACAACAGTGAGCACTTCCCAGCTGGAAGGAGTCTATATCGCAGGAATAGAGCTGACAGATGGAAAAGGACAGATAAATGGTGAGAGTGAGACTCAAAAAAGTGAATGATATGAAATTAAGAGGGAAAAATTGGGTTGCTCTGCAAAGCAACTAGCGCCTGGGCGCGGTGCCGCCCACGCCTCCCGTGAAATTCAGCGGGAGGTTAGCGGCGGTGCTAACCAGTAGCGTCCCGCGGTGCTGCACCGCCAGCGATGACGTCATCGCGAAGCGCAGCGCCCCGCTCGCGCCCCACTTGCACCCTGGCCACGATCTTTGGGAGTGCCCCCGACTTACCGCCGGACGCTATGTCCGACGGGGTCAGGGGGGGCCTATTAGCGGCCAGGGAGGCACAATTTAAAGGTGAGGTGGGGGGCTGCCATTTTTGTTACTGGCTGCCTGACAGCACCTGCCTGCGCTCCCGTCCCCGGCCTCCTGACGGCCCCCCGCCACCGCGGAGTGCCGGCTGCGCTCCAAGAGCCTGGCACTTCTCTTGAGTGCCAGGCTCTTTTGCTGGCACTCCCGATCCCCGGGGGCCCAACTGGGCCCCAGGTCATGCTGCGTAAGGCCCCTCTCCTTTAAGAAGGGGAGGAAGGCCTGCAATACCGCGGAGCGACCTGCCGCAATATTGACTCGCAGCGCCCCAAGAGGGATGCGGGGTGCTTCCAGTAGTCCACCGCTTCCCTCTTGGGGCACAACCACTCAATTTCCGGTGCAGGGGCGCTACTCAATTTTTAGCCCTAAGCAGCTCATCTTATTTTGCAACAGGTCAAAATCTAGATTGTTCTGGATTTTCCACCAAAATGCATAAATATGGAGAAAATTAAGGGTAATGAATGTGAGAGATGAAATTACAATTTCTATGTACTTTTGTTAAGTTTTAAAATGCTCTTAAGCTGCACCATATGTACTCGAGATTCTGTTCCACAACCGTTTTACAAAGCACTATTTAAGCAAATTGAATTAGATGGTGACCATCACTCTGGCTTAATGCTGCACTTCCAAAATCAATTTTTAAAAAATACGATGGGATTGATTTTAATTAGTCGGGGAAAGATAAAATGTAGCAGGGTGTAAAACTGGCTTGTCAGGAACAGTTAAAATCGACCCCAAGAATTTGTTCTGATATAGGGCATGGGCACAAGCCTCAGCTGTCAGAGATCAGAGCACTCAATCTTCTGTATCCATATTTCTAGCACTGTAAGTATGCTTGGATAACATGTTCAGATAGAGTCATGGGGGAAAAATTGGGGCGCTATTTTGCCAGGGCGTACCCAATTTTTAGCACCCCGAAAAAGTTAGCGCCCCCACGGCCGATTTTCCCAGGTAGCGCCCCGAGAGCTACTGGAAGCACCCCTTATCCCTCTTGGGGCTCTGCGAGCCAATATCGTGGCACTATGTGTGCGGTACTGCAGGCCTTCCTGAAGGGGAGGGGCCTGGCACAGCGCGTTCCAGGTTCCCAGCTGGGCCACCAGGGATCAGAGTGCCAGCAAATGAGTCCGGCACTCAAGAGGAGTGCCGGGCTCACGGACAGCAGCCGGCACCCGCGGGGGGTTTCATGGGGACAGCAACGGGGGCCGGTGCTGGCAGGTGGCCAGCAACAAAAATGGCCACCCGGCACCTCCCATTTAACTAGCGCCGCCCCTGCCGCAGGTAGGGACCCCTGACCCTGGCGGACATAGCGTCTGGCGGTAAGTCGGGGGGCGCCACCCAATATTACAACCAGGGCACGAGCGGGGCACTGCGCATGGCGATGACATCATTGCCGGCGGTGCAGTGCCGCAGGCGCTAACGGTTATGGCCCCACTTACCTCCCGCTGAAATTTGTGGGAGGCGTTAGCGGCGCCGCGCCCAGGCACTAGTTGATTTGCGCCCCACTAACGGGAGGTGCAAATCAACTGAATTTAGCCCTCATAGAGCCATACGGCACAGAAGGAGGCCATTCAGCCCATCGAGTCCGGCCAGTAAGAATTTATAAATTAGTGCTTCTGCATGATTTTTCACATGGGGAAATCTGGTTGAGGAAGATTGTGTCCAGCACACAAACCTCCACCCCTGAATTCGTATTCCTGTGCTGGGAACGCTACTTCACAAAATCTATCTGGCTCAGTGCTCGCACTCGCACTTCCAAGCCAGGGTTTCAAGCCCTTCTCCTATCTAGACTTTTGGCTATCTGCCCTAACATCTCCTTATATGGCTCAGTTTCAAATTTTGTTTTTTGATAATGCTGCTGTGAAGCGCCTTGGGACGTTTTATTATGTTAAAGGCGCTATGTAAATATCTAAGTTGTTGTCATTGTAGACTGACACTTCAGTGCAGTACTGAGGTGGTGCTGCACTGTCAGTGATGCCATTTATCTGATGAGATGTTAAACCAGGTCCATTAATCCTCCCAAACCCGTGACCTCCACCACCTAGAGGGACAAGGGCAGCAGGTGCATGGGAACACCATCACCTCCAAGTCTCGCACCATTGCCATTCCTTCATCGTCGCTGGGTCAAAATCCTGGAAATCCTTACCTAACAGCATTGTGGGAGCACCTTCACCATGGAATGCAGCAGTTTAAGATGGCGCGCACCACCACCTTCTCAAGGGCAACTAGAGATGGGCAATAAATACTGGCCTTGCCAGCGACACACATTTCCCGAGAATTCATTTTTAATATACTTATGGGTACGGCCCTTGGGCCAGATCCAGCCTTTCTTTCCCTTCCTTTCCCTGTTGGGTTTGTAGAGTACATTTTCTTTCTTACCTCCATTTCAATTTCGCTGTTCTTCCATTTTGAAGACAGCTTGTACCCCTTCCATTTATTTCTCTTCATATATATATATATATATATCTTGCATATTTAATATTAATTTTGCCAACAATTTAAATAATAACTATGAAGCCGCTGGTCGAAGTTTCATCCGGCCCACTGACTTCCCATGAATGTTGGAGTTAGGAGTGCCATGGGAAAATCTCCTGGAAAGACCAGGCTCGTGTTTGAGCGGGCCCACTGAATTGGAGAGGTGTTGGAGATTACATCTGTTGTGTATGTACCTTTAAGAGAAGAACTGATTCTATACTGCAGTACCGGCAGTGACCACCCCTGTATATAAAGCCATAGCAGGCTTCTGTACTTCAGTCTTGAATTACTCTCTGTTCAGTAAATACCTGTTTTATTGTTCTCCTGCAGTCTGAGTATTATTGATCCTCGGACACTACACTGGAGACGGGCAGGTTTGAACTCACCTGCAGTACTGCATCACCTCACGGGGATCATATCCCTGAAGAGAAGCTTCTTGGAGGTCGAAGTCAGAACGGCGGGCGTCGACCGTGGGCAACCGCCCAGGGATCCATCGGAGAGTTGCAGGGGAGGCTGTGGAGAGCTGGGCCTGGCTCCCCAGTCGAGGTGTTCCAGCAAGTCGTGCTGGTAGCAGGTAGTGCGCTGACCCTTCCGGACTGCGGCGGGCTCGGGCTCGATCGAGCGGCTCTGCAAAGGGGCCGTGCAGCGTCATCGGGAGGAAGAGAGAGAGAGAGGGTGGAGCACACAGGGCGCGGTCGGTGCTCAAGAACAGGGCAGCGTGGAGAGGATAGAACGCGGGGAAGGAAAAGGGAGATGCGCCGAAACCGCGGGTCGCCGCCATTACCCCGTAGAACGCTAGGAGCAGCGTGGCAGCAAGGGAAAGAAGGAAAAGCGCGGGAGGCGCCATTTTATTCCATTGGGGAAGAAGGAAAAGCGCGGGAGGCGCCATTTTATTACATTGGCGAAGAAGAAAATGCGCGGGAGGTGCCATTTTAAATCACCCAAGATGCCGAAGAGTGGCAGTATCACTGCTTTCGACAATGAGTTAGAAGACTGGACCACGTATGTGGAAAGAATTGAAGTGTACTGCAATGCCAATGAGGTGGCCAATGGAAAGAAGGCGTCGGCATTATTAAATTTGATGGGCGCGAGAACGTACGGCCTATTGCGGAATTTAATTACCCCAGCTAAACCAATGGAGAAAAGTTTTGAAGAGATTGTTAATATCTTACAGGAACACTTAAACCCTACACCGCTGCTGATAGCAGAAAGATTCAAGTTCCATAAAAGAAACCAGCACAAAGATGAGAACAATGCTGACTATCTTACGGAACTACGCAAGTTATCGAAGCACTGCCAGTTCGGAGCAGGACTGGCAGATACCTTACGGGATAAGTTTGTCTGCGGGCTCCAGAGTGAAGGAACCCAGAAACGACTACTTTCGGAGAAGGACCTGACGCTAGAACAGGCTTTCAGCGTGGCAGTATCCTACGAAGCAGCAGCACAGGGAGCTGCGGAAATACAACAGAAACCACAAGAATACAGCGCTAACGAAATGCCGTATGGAGCAGAAAAGTGCTATCGCTGCGGCAGAACAACCCATGATCAGAAGGACTGCTGGTTTAAGGACAAAGTATGCAGGCAATGCGGGAAAATGGGATATATAGCAAGAGTCTGCAGGTCGGGAAAGAAAACCAACACTACAAGAACTACTAAGGAAATGTACAAGAAAGTAAAAAAAATGACAGACAGTAGTTCGGAAGATCAGGAGAGTGATAATGATTCCGGGAACAGGAGACTAAGTTGTCTAAAGTTACACAACGTGATTGCAAAGGAGGATCACCGAACCATTTGGGTCACCCTCATGATAGCAGGGTCCCAAGTAAAGATGGAATTGGATACAGGATCAGCCCTAACTGTCATGAATTGACGAGACTATGAGCGGCTATTCTCACACATACCCTTGAAGGACATGTCCATTGTATTGAACACATACACGGGGCAAAAAGTCTACCCCGAGGAAAAATAAGGGTGCCAGTTGAATACAACGGCAAGGAAACACAGAAATTGTATCTATATATACTACTGGATGGAGGACCACCACTATTGGGACGTGAATGGATCTGAAAAATACAATTGGATTGGCATTCCATTCAGGCGCTAACTGTGACTGATAAAAAGGATGATGACGTCACACCTGGACGACTGTCAAAAATTCTAACTGACGCGAAAGAGGTGTTCCAACAAGGACTTGGGACTCTAAAAGGAGTAACGGCAACGATAAAAATCGAAGATAACGCAAACCCAAAATTTTTTAAGGCCAGACCGGTACCTTACGCGATCCGCCCAGCTATTGAAGCAGAGCTGGAGAGTCTGGAGCATTCGGGTGTGCTGTCCAAGGTGGACTGGAGCGAGTGGGCCACACCCATCATTCCTGTAATGAAGAAATCATTGAGCAGCACACCTGGGGAACCGAAGAAGGTTCGAATCTGTGGGGACTTCAAGGTAACTGTGAACCCAGTCCTGCACACAGTACAATATCCACTTCCACGGATAGAAGATATTTTCGCCTCACTATCTGGAGGGAAACGCTTTACAAAGATTGATCTGGCCCAAGCGTATCTACAAATGGAGGTGGAAGAAGCATCTAGGAAATACCTCACGATAAACACTCACAAAGGCCTTTACCAGTACAATCGACTGGTATTCGGGGTAGCATCAGCCCCGGCTATTTGGCAGAGGGCGATGGAACAAGTCCTGCAAGGGATCCCGGGGACCCAGTGTTACTTAGACAACATCCTGGTTACGGGCGCAAATGACAGTGAACATCTTGCCAACCTGGAGCAGGTGCTCACGAGATTACAGGAATACGGGCTACGAGCCAACCGCCCCAAATGTGAGTTCTTCAGGAGACAAATCTCGTATTGTGGCCACATGATTGATGAGGAAGGGTTGCATAAGTCGCCGGACAAGATTGAGGCTGTAGTCAAGGCTCCAGCACCGGAAAATGTGTCGCAACTGAGGTCGTTCCTCGGGTTGGTGAACTACTACCATAAGTTCTTGCCGAATTTATCTACAATTCTGCACCCACTGAACGCCCTACTGCAAACTGGAGTAACATGGAAATGGAGTGATGAGTGTAAGCGTGCCTTTCAGAAATGTAAATTCCTAATTACTTCAAAAGAAGTATTGGCCCACTACAATCCAACACTGCCAATTCGATTAGCATGTGATGCGTCTCCCTACGGCATCGGAGCGGTGCTGTCACACAAATTCCTTGACGTTTCAGAGAGGCCAATAGCGTTTGCGTCGCGCTCGTTAAACTCAGCCGAGCGTAACTACGCCCAGATTGACAGGGAGGCCCTCAGCCTGGTGTGGGGGGTGAAGAAGTTCAATCACTATCTGCACGGGCAGAAATTCACCCTACTGACAGATCATCAGTCCCTGGTCTCCATTTTTAACCCAAAGAAGGGCGTTCCGGTGATGACGGCACAACAGCTGCAAAGATGGTCACTTTTTCTAGGGGCACATCAGTACGACATAGAGTACAAGGGTACGAAACAGCATGGAAACGCTGATGGGCTGTCGCGCCTACCGTTGCCTACAGTAGAGGAAGCACCTGCAGTGGACCCTGTTGAGATATTCCATGCGACCATAGTCGAATGTCTACCTGTTACAAACTCAAGTATAGAGAAGGAAACCCGAAATGACCCGACACTCTCTCGGGTCTATGATTTGACGGTGAAGGGATGGCCAGCACATGGCGACTCACTGTTGCCAGCATTCTCGCCAAGGAGAGAACAGCTGTCAGTGTGCCGTGGGAGCTTGTGGTGTGGATCCCGAGTGGTAATTCCACCCAAGTTGAGAGATAGAGTGCTCAATGAGCTTCATGAGGGTCATCTGGGAGGGGTGAAAATGAAGAGCCTAGCCAGGGCGTTTGTGTGGTGGCCGGGAATCGATAAAGAAATCAAGGATATGACCAAGAGATGCACAGGATGCCAGAAGGTCCAAAACGCTCCACCACAGGCCCCGCTACATCCATGGGAGTGGCCCTCATCTCCATGGCAACGGGTACACGTTGATTTTGCTGGTCCATTTATGGACTCAATGTTCCTAATCGCTGTGGACACCCATTCAAAATGGCCAGAGGTCATCAAAATGTCCTCCACCACCACGGAGAAAACTATTGCAGTCCTACGGACCATCTTCACCAGGAATGGCTTGCCAGAACAGATTTGCTCCGACAATGGGCCACAGTTCGTGTCCGAGGATTTCCGGAGGTTTCTGAGGAAGAATGGAGTGAAACATTACACATCTGCCCCATATCATCCAGCCACAAATGGATTGGCTGAGAGGTTTGTTCAGACCTTTAAAAAGGCAATAAAGGCAATGCATAATGACGACATACCACTACAACACAAGGTGGATAATTTCTTGTTTGCTTACCGGAATGCGACACATGCAGTCACCAACCAAACTCCAGCCATAATGTTCTTCAACCGAAGGCTAAGATGGCGCCTGGATTTGCTCAAACCAAGCATAAGACGAGATGTTGAGGATAAGCAATTCCAGCACATAAATGAGAAGCCGACTAGGAGCTTCAAGATAGGGCAACCAGTCTTGGCCTGCGACTACCGAACAGAAAAATGGCAGCCAGGAATGATATGCACACAGCAGGGACCACTAATGTACACAGTGGACGTTGGAGAGAGCATCGTGAGGCACCATGCTGACCAGATTCTAGAGTCACAGGAACAAGCCAAACCCATACCACGAGCAGGTGCACCTGGTAATCAACCCGAAGTACAGATTGCGTCTACCTCAGAAGCTGTGGTATTGGAAGCTGACGAACCAACCAATGACAATGAACCAGAATCAACTCCGCCGCAAGAACAGGATACTCGAGAAAGGCGTTATCCAGTCAGGATCAGGAAGCCTCCTCAAAGACTGAACTTATAAATGATTATTTCAGTTGATGTATATAGTACAGAGAAAATTGTAATTGTAATTAGTTATTATTTAGTTGTTAAATGAATGTTATGTACTGTTTATCTAAAAGGGGAGGAATTGTTGTGTATGTACCTTTAAGAGAAGAACTGATTCTATACTGCAGTACCGGCAGTGACCACCCCTGTATATAAAGCCATAGCAGGCTTCTGTACTTCAGTCTTGAATTACTCTCTGTTCAGTAAATACCTGTTTTATTGTTCTCCTGCAGTCTGAGTATTATTGATCCTCGGACACTACAACATCAGTCACAGAGAAGGGCAGATGCAAAAAGCGGAAAGTGTATTCAGAGTTGAGCAGCGGTGACGGGAGAGAAGCCATCAGTTGTTAATCCGGAATAGTGGCGGCAGGTTGAACCAATGGATGATGTAATGTATATACCTTTAAATGGGGAACTATCTTTTACAGCTCATGTATACTGCAGTATCGGCAGTGACCACACCTGTATATAACACTGAGTAGTAATCTGTACAGATCAGTTGCAGTGTGAGCCACGTTGAGTAAACACCTGTTGTACCGTTCTCCGCAGTCTGTGTCTTATTATACACGGATGTAACATTGGCGACGAGGCAGGTTCGAAGCTACCTGCAACTCTGCATCACCTCCCGGGGATTCGTTCCTGGAGATCAGTGGATTGGAGGTCAAGGCCAGAGACTCAGGCGTCGACCACGGGCAACCGCCCAGTCATCCAGCAGTGACTCGAGAATTGCGGGGGAGGCTGTCGAGAGCCAGGCTTGGCTTTCCAGTCAAGGTGGTCCAGCGAAACGGGCTGACAACAGGTAGTGCGCAGGCCCTTCCCGGGCAGCAGCGGGCTAGAGCCCGACCGAGCGGCACAGAAAAGGGCCGAGCAGCGTCGACGGGGGAGAGAGAGAGAGGGCAGAGCAAACTGGGCGCAGCTGGTGTTCAGGGGCCAAGCAGCGTCAGAGAGAGGGAGAGAGAGATGCGCAGAAACCCGCGAGGCGCCGCCATTGCCACGAGGACCGCCAAGAGCGGCATTGGCAGCAGCGCAGCAGAAGCGCGCGAAACCTACAGGGCGCCGCCATTGCCACGAGAACCGCTGGGAGCGGCGTTGGCAGCAGCGGGGGAGGAAGGAAAGCACAGGAGACGCCATCTTAAGCCATTGGGAGACGCCATTTTAAACCACACCCACAATGCCGAAGAGTGGCAGTATCACCGCATTTGACAATGAAGTCGAAGATTGGACTACATATGTCGAACGAATAGAGGTCTACTGCAAGGCAAATGGGGTGTCAGATGACAAGAAAGCGTCGGTATTGTTAAATTTAATGGGTGCAAAGACGTATGGTTTATTACGAAATCTAGTAACCCCAACGAAGCCAATGGAAAAGAGTTTTGAAGACATAGTAATGATACTACAGGAACATTTAAACCCCACACCGCTGCTGATAGCAGAAAGATTCAAGTTTCACAAACGGAACCAGCATAAGGATGAAAGCATTGCTGATTATTTAACAGAACTGCGCAAACTATCGAAACACTGCCAGTTTGGAGCGGGACTGGCAGATACCTTAAGGGACAAGTTTGTGTGTGGGCTTCAAAGTGAAGGAACCCAGAAACGGCTTTTATCTGAAAAGGACCTTATGCTGGAAAAGGCTTTCAGCATTGCGGTATCATATGAAGCAGCAGCACGGGGCGCTGCAGAGATACAACAGAGACCGCAAGAATATGGCACAAACGAAATGTCATATGGAACAGAGAAGTGCTATCGCTGCGGCAGAACAACACATGACCAGAATGATTGCTGGTTCAAAGACAAAGTGTGCAGACAGTGTGGAAAAGTAGGACACATAGCACGAGTCTGCAGGTAGGGAAAGAAAACCAGCAATAAGAAACCTACCAAAGGAAAGTACAAGAAGGTACATAAGATGACGGAGAATAGTTCAGACGAACAAAAGAGTGATAACGACTCCGAAAGCAGGGAACTGAGTTGTCTGAAACTACATAATGTGATCACAACGGAGGATCACCGAACCATTTGGGTCACTCTCAAGTTAGCAGGAGTCCAGGTAAAGATGGAATTGGACACATGATCAGCCCTAACAGTCATAAACCGACGGGACTATGAGCGGCTATTCTCACACATACCCTTGAGAGATACAAAAATTATTTTGAAGACGTACACGGGGCAAAAAGTCTACCCCAAAGGGAAAATAAGGGTGACCGTTATATATAACGGTAAGGAAACACCAAAACTAGACTTGTATTTATTGCAAGATAGAGGACCACCATTACTGGGACGTCAATGGATCCGGAAAATACAACTGGATTGGCATTCCATACAGGCACTGACTGTGGCTGACAAAAAGGATGACGAGGTCACACCTGGGCGACTGTCAAAGATCCTAACTGACGCGAGAGAAGTGTTCCAGCAAGGACTCGGAACACTAAAAGGCATGACAGCGATGATTAAAATTGAAGAAAACGCAAACCCAAACATTTTTAAGGCCAGACCGGTACCTTATGCGATCCGCCCAGCCATCGAAGCAGAGCTGGAGAGTCTGGAACGTTCAGGTGTACTGTCCAAGGTAGACTGGAGCGAGTGGGCTACACCCATCATCCCTGTGATGAAAAAGTCGTTGAGCAGCACGCCTGGGGAACCAAAGAAGGTTCGCATCTGTGGGGACTTTAAGGTAACAGTGAACCCGGTCCTTCACACCGTACAATATCCACTTCCGTGGATTGAAGATATTTTCGCCTCGCTATCTGGAGGGAAACGCTTCACTAAGATTGATCTGGCCCAGGCGTATCTGCAAATGGAGGTAGAAGAAGCATCAAAAAAATACCTCACAATCAACACCAATAAAGGTCTCTACCAATACAACCGGCTGGTACTCGGGGTAGCATCAGCTCCGGCTATTTGGCAGAGGGCAATGGAACAAGTCCTGCAAGGGATCCCAGGGACCCAGTGTTATTTGGACGACATCCTGGTCACGGGCGAAAATGACAGTGATCACCTTGCCAACCTGGAGCAGGTGCTCACTAGATTGCAGGAATATGGGCTCCGAGCTAACCGCCCCAAATGTGAGATTTTTAGAAAACAGATCTCGTATTGTGGCCACGTTATCAATAAAGAGGGGTTACATAAGTCCCCAGAGAAGATTGAGGCAGTAGTCAAGGCTCCAGCACCGGAAAATGTGTCACAACTGAGGTCGTTCCTCGGGCTGGTGAACTACTACCATAAGTTCTTGCCAAATTTGTCTACAATACTACACCCACTGAACACCCTACTGCAAACTGGGGTGCCATGGAAGTGGAGTGACGAATGTAGACGAGCTTTCCAGAAGAGCAAAACACTAATCACATCGAAAGAGGTATTGGCCCATTAAAACCCGGCATTACCAATTCGGTTGGCATGTGATGCATCACCCTACGGCATTGGAGCGGTGCTGTCGCACAAATTCTCGGACAGCTCAGAGAGGCCAATAGCCTTTGCGTCACGATCACTAACCTCAGCCGAGCGTAACTATGCCCAGATTGACAGGGAGGCCCTCAGCCTAGTGTGGGGAGTGAAAAAGTTCAATCACTATCTGCACGGGCAGTAATTCACCTTGCTGACTGATCACCAGCCTTTTGTCTCCATTTTTAATCTGAAGAAGGGCGTTCCGGTGATGACTGCGCAACGATTACAAAGATGGTCACTTTTTCTAGGGGCGCACCACTATGAGATTGAATATAAGGGCACGAAACAGCATGGAAATGCTGATGGGCTATCAAGCCTGCCACTGCCTACTGCGGAGGAAGCACCAGCAGTGGATCCTGTCAAAATATTCCATTCGACTATAGTTGAATACCTACCGGTAACTAACGCTTGTATCGAAAAGGAAACCCGAAGTGACCCGACACTGTCTCGGGTATATAATTTGACGGTGAAGGGATGGTCAGCACATGGCAACTCACTGTTGCCAGCATTCTCGACAAGGAGAGAACAGCTGTCAGTGTGCCGGGGGACCTTGATGTGTGGATCCCGAGTGGTAATTCCACCCAAGTTAAGGGATAGAGTGCTCAATGAGCTTCATGAGGGTCATCTGGGAGGGGTAAAAATGAAAAGCCTAGCCAGAGCTTAGGTGTGGCGGCCGGGAATCGATAACCAAATCGAGGACCTGACCAAGAGCTGCTCAGGATGCCAGAAAGTCCAAAATGCACCACCACAGGCCCCTCTACACCCATGGGAGTGGCCCTCATCTCCATGGCAACGGGTGCATATTGATTTTGCTGGTCCATTCATGGACTCAATGTTTTTAATAGCCATGGATGCGCACTCGAAATGGCCTGATGTCATCAAAATGTCCTCCACCACCACGGAGAAAACTATTGCAGTCCTACGGACCATTTTTGCCAGGAATGGCTTGCCAGAACAGATTTGCTCCGACAACGGACCACAGTTTGTGTCCGAAGAGTTCCGGAGGTTCTTGAAAAAGAATGGGGTAAGGCGTTACACATCCGCCCCGTATCATCCAGCCACAAATGGATTGGCTGAGAGGTTCATACAAACCTTTAAGAAGGCAATAAAGGCTATGTACAATGACAACATTCCACTGCAGCACAAGGTGGACAATTTCCTGTTCGCCTACCGGAATGCGACACATGCAGTCACCAACCAGGCCCCAGCCATGATGTTCTTTAACCGTAGGTTAAGATCTCACCTGGATTTGCTCAGACCAAACGTACGAAGAGATGTTGAGAGTAAGCAATTCTAGCACATCCATGAGAAGCCAACAAGGAGCTTCAATGTAGGGCAACCAGTCTTGGCCCGCGACTACCGAACAGAAAAATGGCAGCCAGGAACGATATGCACACGGCAGGGCCCACTAATGTACACAGTGGACGTTGGGGAGAGCATCGTGAGATGCCATGCTGACCAGATCCTAGAGTCGCAGGAACAAGTCAACCCCATGCCTCGCCCATACGTACCTGGTGATGAACCCGACGTACAGGTCGCATCTACCCCAGAAACAGTAGCATCGGAAGCTGATGAACCAACCGACGACAGGGTGTCAGAATCGCCTCCGCACCAAGAGCAAGACACTCGGGAAAGGCGCTATCCAGAAAGGATCAGGAAGCCTCCCCAAAGACTGAATATATAAATAGACTATTTTCAGCTAATGTTGCATGTTAAAAGTGTTAATTGTAATTAGTTTGATATTTAATTGTTAAATGAGTGTTATGGTACTGTTAATCTAAAAGGGGAGGAATTGTAATGTATATACCTTTAAGAGGGGAACTATCTTTTACAGCTCATGTATACTGCAGTACCAGCAGTGACCACACCTGTATATAATACTGAGTAATCTGTACAGATCAGTAGCAATGTGAGCCATGTTGAGTGAACACCTGTTGTGCCGTTCTCCGCAGTCTGTGTCCTATTATACACGGACGTTACAGATGGGGATCAGAAGGCCAAGGTCAGAAGGGCGATGATGCAATGGATAAACAGAAACAATGCTAATTAATAAAACCGGCCAATTGCTTCACTAACTCATTGACATGTAATGCACTTTCAAAAAAGCTCTCCTTAAATTCATACAGCCATATCAGCAATCTTTTTATTTAAATCACTCAGTACTATAAATAGCTATCAACATGAAATCAGCATATTAATCGCTGATTAACCCCAGTCAACTAATTCATGAAGCTAGATATCAAATTCAACCAGCAGCTTCATACATATATCTATTATATATATATAATAAAAGGATATTGGTGTCTGTCTGTCTGTCTGTCTGTCTGGGCATCACTCAAAAGTTATAGAGCGTACCTACACATATGTTATTTCAAAAGAAAGGTTATGATTAGGAGGGTGTCCTAGGCATATTTACATTTTGGTCAGACAAAAATTCTTCAGACAGTAGACAAAAAACGTTCAACATTCCACTCATTAGCGGTTGGCCAATCATACGGGGGAAATCCGCTCATTAGCATTGAGTTACGTGAAGGTTGACCAATCCTACGGGGGGAGCGCGCTGCGTCACGGGGGGTGTTTCATGGCGTGTGTGGGCAGGGCCTAATCTTTCAAACTGCTGTTAATTCGGCCATCTTTACCTCAGCTTTTACTTTTATTCACATTTTAACAGCTGCCACCTTCCTGTTCTATATGGCTTAATGCCAGATCATGTAGTGCAGTTGTTTTCTTAGCTATGGGGTGCTTAAAAACCTGAACTTTAATACAGGGAACTAAGGAAAAGAACAAATTAATTCAGTTTTAAATAGTATTTAGGAACAGTTAGAAATGAAGTGATCCATTTCAAGTATGAAGGAACTCAGTTGTCTTCCAGGGAAGGTCTCCCCACCTTGTGGAACTGGAGGCCCCAGCCGGGGACTCGGGCTTTCCCCCCCTCGGCCCGGTCCTCGGCTCCGTTTGCGGCCGGGGACTCAGGCTTTCCCCCCCCTTGGCCCGGTCCCGGGGCTTGGCTCCATTTGCGGCCGGGGACTCGGGCTTTCACCCCTCGGCCCGGTCCCGGGGCTCGGCTCCTTTTGCACCCGCGGGCCAGGGACTCGGCCTTTCCCCCCCTCGGCCCGGTCCCGGGGCTCGGCTCCGTTTGTGGCCACGGGCCGGGGACTCGGCCTTTCCCCCCCTCGCCCCGGTCCCGGGGCTTGGCTCCGTTTGCGGCCGCGGGCCGGGGACTCAGCCATTCCCCTCTCGGCCCGGTCCCAGGGCTCGGCTCAGTGTCCGGGCCTGAGGCACTAGGGAGGGAGAGGGGAGGGAGGGAGAGGGGAGGGAGGGAGAGGGGAGGGAGGGAGAGGGGAGGGAGAGGGGAGGGAGGGAGAGGGGAGGGAGGGAGAGGGGAGGGAGGGACAGAGAGGAAAGCAGGGAGAGACAGGGGGAGGGAGAGAGAGAGGGGAGGGAGGGAGAGAGGCAGGGAGAGGAGAGGGGGAGAGGGAGAGAGATGGAGGGAGAGAGAGCGGGGAGGGAGGGGGAGAGGGGAGAGACAGGGGCAGGGAGAGAGAGAGGGGAAGGGAGAGAGAGGGGGAGGAAGAGACAGAGGGTGAGGGAGGGAAAGAGTGAGGGGGGTGGGAGAGGGAGGGAGAGCTCGCCTTCTTCCTTCCTTCCTTCCTTCGCAGGGGTCCATTGGGCCAGGCCTGAGGCGTTCCTTCCCTCCCTCTCTCTCCAGGCTAATCCCGAACTAAATCCAGCAGTCTCTCTCTCTCTCTTCCCCCCGTCTCTCTCTTCTCCCCCCAGTCTCTCTCTCTCTCTCTCTCTTCCCCCCGTCTCTCTCTTCTCCCCCCAGTCTCTCTCTCTCTCTCTTCCCCCCGTCTCTCTCACTCTCTCACTCTCTCTTCCCCCAAGTCTCTCTCTCTCTCTCACTCCCCTGTCTCTCTCTCTTCCCCCAGCCTCTCTCTCTCTCTCTTCTCCCCAGTCTCTCTCTCTCTCTCTCCCCACCAGTCTCTCTCTCTCTCTCTTCCCCCAGACTCTCTCTCTCTCTCTTCCCCCCAGTCTCTCTCTCTCTCTCCCCCAGTCTCTCTCTCTCTCTCTCCCCCCCAGTCTCCCTCTCTCTCTCTCCCCCCCAGTCTCCCTCTCTCTCTCTCCCCCCGTGTCTCTCTCTCTCTCTCTCTCTCTCTCCCCACCAGTCTCTCTCTCTCTCTCTTCCCCCCAGTCTCTCTCTCTCTCTCCCCCCCCAGTCTCTCTCTCTCTCTCCCCCCCAGTCTCTCTCTCTCCCTCCCCCCCAGTCTCTCTCTCTCTCTCTTCCCCCCAGTCTCTCTCTCCCCCCAGTCTCTCTCTCTCCCCCCCAGTCTCTTCTCTCTCCCCCCCAGTCTCTCTCTCCCCGCCGTCTCTCTCTTCTCCCCCCAGTCTCTCTCTCAATCCCCGGGCCTCTCTCCCTCCCCAGTCTCTCTCTCTCTCTTTCCCTCTCTCTCTCTCCTTCCCACACAGACAGACAGACAAACTCATTTATATATATAAAAATTATTTCTCCTTTTTTCAGAACAACATGCCCTCAAAAAACCCTCGGCACCGCCGGGCACTCCAGCTAGTATATATATGTATGAATATGAACATATGAAGCAAAATAAATGTAAGGGATACACGCCATCTCCAAAATGGAAGAACAGAGCAATTAAAATTGAAGTCAGGAAGAAAACCAACAAGGAAAGGAAGCACTTGGAAAAGAATAGTTAAAATGTTCAAAAGAGTTACATCTGTACAATATAAAAAGAGTGCAATAACTGAAGATGAACAAAAAAAAATCTAATTAAGGATCATAGTCTAGGCCCTAACGTGGTTTATCTTTATCTATTTCTATTTTTAATATTTTTTGCTGAATGGGGTCCAAAGCCAAGTGTCAGCATATCGGATCAGGCCCACCATATAAAAATGAGTTTGACACCCCTGTTTTAAAGCAATCTGGGTCTGTCCTCTCAGGGGAACGTAAAAGATCCCATGGCACTATTTGAAGAGGAGAAAGGGAGTTCTCCCAATATCCTGGCCAATATCTATCCCTCAACCAACATCACTAAAACAGATTATCTGGTCATTTATCTCACTGTTGTTTGTGCAAATTGGCTACCACGATTCCTACATTGCAATAGTAACTACGATTCAAAAGTACTTAATTGGCTGTAAAGTTATGATGATGTGAAAGATGCTATATAAATACAAACTATACCTTTCTTAATATTCCTCTGGGAAGTAACCGATCTCAGGGATCAGATAATGTCCATAAATGGCTTTCTGTCACTAACTGAACCAATATGTGTTACCATGTTGAAGAAAATTTGGGTTTGTATAAGAAAGCATGGAATGTTAAACTAGTGTAAGACTGGCATAGTTTAAATGGTAAACTAATGAGACTGGAATAAAAACAGAAAATGCTGGAAATACTCAGCAGGTCAGGTAGCATTTGTGAAGAGAAAAACAGAGTTAACGTTCCACGTCAATGATCATTTGTCGGAACTGGAAAAAGCTGGAGATGTAACAGATTTTAAGCAAGTGTAGGGGCAGGGAAAGGAGGGAGGGCAGGAAAGAACAAAAGGGAAGGTCTGTGATAGGATGGAAGGCAGGAGAGATTAAAAGAAAAAAGCAATGACGGTGCAAGGCAAAAGGAAATGGTAATGTGACAAATAAAGAACCAAAAGATGAGTCGAGAAGAGGTGTAAATGGGAATGGCAGAATCATCAACAGCTGCCGTGTGAAAAAATAGGGGCAGGAATGGAGACAAAGAAGTCGAAGAAGGAAAGGGAAGATTTGGAGCTGGACCATGTGAAGGTGAGGGAAGGGTGGAAATGGAACGCAAAGTGAATGAAATTTTCTAGTTCAGGGTGAGAGCAGGAAATGGCACTGATACAATGTACTGGAAAAAGAGGTGTAAGATTTGCAAAATTTCTGCATTTCCCCAAAGGCTGTTATTAATAAACGGGACCCTGCATGGACTGTTTAAATCAAAAAGGGTACCCAAAATGGCATCCGTGCCTCGTGGCAGAAAGCCTGTGAGATTTTAAAATGGACTCTGCAACGCAGACAGCTTGGAGAAATCGAAACCAAGCTGTAGGCTTCTGTGAAGAAAGACTTTGGCCTAGAAATTGGGTTGGGGCGCCAAAGTGGTGCCAAAGTCGCCTGAGCGCAGGATTTAGCGCAGCGTTCGAGGCTTTAGCGATCATCAGATATTCAGTTTCATTGCCCCTAGAGGGAGACGGGGCGAGGCTTGAGGTGCTCCACGTCCCTCTTAGGGCGCTGAAACTGAATATCACAGCGCAACGTGCCGCAGCGCCACACGCTGCGGCACGGCACGCTGCGGTACTGCAGGCCTTCCTCCCATTGTTAAGGGGGAGGGGCCTGCAACAGCGCGATCCCCGCTCGCGAGTGCCGGCAAACGAGCCCGGCACCAAGGAGAAGTGCCGGGCTCTCGGGAAACAGCCAGCAATGCCGCGGGGGGGGTGGTCAGGAGGCCGGGGACGGAGGTGCTGGCAGGCGGCCGCCGAAAAAGGCGGCCGCCCCGCACCTCCACCTTAACTTGTGCCGCTGCCGGCACAGCAGGGCCCCAGGAACCGGGCGCGGGTAGCGAACGGTGCAACTGCGGCGTTCGCTACCAAATATCGCGAACGGGCCATGAATGGGGCGCTGCGCACACCGATGACATTATCGGTGGTGGCGCAGCGCAAATGGCTAATGCCACCATTAGCGCCCCTGCTGAATATCGCGGAAGGCGCAGCCAGTGGCGCTACAGCCACTGACTGCCTCTTTAGGCGCTAACAGGTGGCGCTACTCACCCAATTTTTTCCCCTTTGTATTTTGGAACCAGATAGGACTCTGAATTATGCATTAGACCGAATTGGAGGCAAATCTAAATTCAGTTTAGGCCTATAGTTAAGGCCATCTAGCAGTCTGCATATATTACCGGAAACAGATTAACCGAGCCATCGAGGCCGGACAGGCCCATCAAGGAACTTTCAGGACAATACAAGTCAATTATTGGGCCGGTAGATGCGATCACCAGCTATCCAAAACCAGTTAATATGGATTGCTACCATTATTTAAAATAGCCCGCCAAGATTAAAACAAAGAACTAACCTGATTTGGCGCGCAGATAAGGGTTTTCGATGAAGGTATAATTGAAGGCCCCCTCGGGTAGCAAGAAGTAGAGTGAAGTTCAAGTTTTCAGTCAGGTGTTCGTGTTCGGCATTGGTTGGTGTGCTGGTGCTGCTCTTCGGCCCCTTGCCCTCGTGGCTGCCGCTCTTCCCCCATCCCATGCTTACCGCCTGGCCTTTGCCCGTGCCCTTTTCACACACCATCTGGAACTAGCCCCGGCACCGGGTCGGGCGGACACGGACAATTCAGGCCAGGTGAGGCGGGACGCGACGAGGGGAGGAGGAAAGACCACCGGAGGGAAGGCCACCTGAAGAAGACTGGCTGAAGAAGACCAACTGAGGAGACGAACTGAGAGGAGGCTTCGAATTATCGGGCCTTCAGCCTCAGCCGACCTTCGAATAACTGCACACCAACTCAATCTGGCGGCTGTCGACGAAGAATCATCCCTGCAAGGTAAAGTACCCAAACAGAGACTTTGGCCTAGAAATTCAGTATAGCCACTTTTGGGGCGGTAAAGTCAGGCGGGCGCTAAAGTTTGCGCCCGGCGCAAAGTCGATGGCACTTCGCCGATATTCAGTAGCTTCGCCCTAAGAGGTTGCTTGAGCGCTAAAACTGGCGTTGCACGCCTATCTTTAGGCGCTAAGCCGGCGGTGCAGAGGGATAGCGCCGAGGCCGGGCGCAGCGCAGGTGCGGTCATTTCTTGATTGACAGCAGACACCGTGGCGCCCGCCAGCTCTTAAAGGGGGAAGGGTCGACTTGCTCTGCTGCAACGGCCTGCACACTGCAGCCTTCCAGCTAGGCCTGAACACTGCTGGTGACCAGAAGGAGCCATGGCAACGGTACAGAAGGCCCGTGAGCATGCCCTGCGCTTCTCAGCCCATGACTTGAAGGTGATGGTGAGGGCCTTGGAGAAGAGACAGCACATCTTGTTCCCGGACACTGGCAGGAAGCCTCCAACCAGCGTCTATAGGAAAGCCTGGAGGGAGGTCGCCCGCTGGGTGTTGGCCACCGGCGGTGCCCCCAGGGACAATGTCCAATGCCGGAAGAAGTTTAATGACCTGACCAGGATTGTCAGGGTGAGTACCCTTTCCAGTCTCCTTCTCATCCTTGCATGTACACCTGACATGATGGGCAAAGGGACCTGAAAGGCCTAATGGCCAGCCCTCAGCCAGCAGCTATGGGACAGTCATGAACATCAATTGCACATTCTGCACTTTACACCATGGGAGGCAGTGCACACCACATCAGGGCTACACACTGGCCAAGCTATTCCACCATGGGAGGCAGCGCACACCACATCAGGGCTACACACTGGCCAAGCTATTCCACCATGGGAGGCAGTGCACACCACATCAGGGCTACACACCGTACTTACAGGCCGTCCTTTCTCTTGCAGGCTAAACTTGCCAACAACCGAAGGCACCAGGAGCAGACCGGGGGAGGCCGCCCCCAGATCCAGGAGCTCACTCCCCTGGAGGAGCGCGTGAGTCGCCTCATGGGACCCCGGGTGATTGGGCCCGTCGCCTGTGGAGATGCCGACCCTCTTCTGGGCCACAATGGTATGGACATCACCTTTTGGACCTCCCTCGTCGCACTTGCGCATCCGATCTACCTCCTTTGCCATTGTCCGACCAATGCGCTGAATGCCACCAGTCATGCCTCCCTCGCTGACGCCCTCTCCTCACTCTAAAGCTTCTCTTGTGCCTTCCTGCTTTCAGCTGGTGACGAGGAGCTCCCTGAAGCTGCCAGTGACAGCCCCTCCGAGGAGGAGGAGGAGGAGGAACAGGAAGGCGGACCATCAGGGCAGCAGTCAGGTGCGGCTGCAGATGCCGAAGTAGTGGACACGTCTTCCCTGGAGGAGAGCCTGGAGGAAGTGTCGGAGGGGAGTGGAGCTGCTGGGACCAGTGGCGTCCAGCAACCCAGGAGGGCTGCGGTTGGTCCGCGGCCTTCCCCCCAAAGGGGGGAAGGATCGGAGGGGAGTGCAGTTGCTGGGCCCAGTCGCCGCCGGCAACGTGGCAAGGGTCGGCCAGCTCTGCCCCCTGCTCCCCAGCGGGAGAGTCCGGACTCCAGTCCGGCCACCTTCAACTCAGAGGAGGTGCGCCACCTCGATCAAATGGCCCAGGATTCGGATCGCTGGCACACCGAGCTGATGGGGGTAGTGGCATGGATGCCTGAGGCCATCGAGTCCCTGGCTAGTAGTGTGCGCGAGTTCGGGGCCTCACATGCCGCGAGTGGCCGGCTGATCAGTGATGCCGTCCAGACAGTGGCTGCTCTGTTGCGGTCGCAGACCAGGGCAACAGGGGCACTGACTGCTGCCACACGCGCTGCGTCAGCCAGGCATCGCCTGGACAGCCGCCGCGCTGCAGCAGCACAGCGGGCTGCCCTTCGGCAGATTGGTGCGCATGCTGCAGTGCGGGCCCGTGCGAGTGCCAGAGTGGCACATCACCAGCCAGGGCCGACCATCCGCCAGATTGCACACATTCCTCCAGCCGTCACCGCCACTCCCCCAGTGGCGCCTCAACGGCAAGCGGCTGCGAATGATGTTGGCCAGGCACAGCTGCGCCAATCACCAGCCGGACCCTCGAGGGGCAAACCCCGTCTAGGCCGCCCCCCAAGGGCATCTGCCGGAAGGACATCTAACCCTCAGGAGCCTTTCCCCAGCCTCGCAGCAGCCACTGGGCAGAGCTTGCGGAGGAGCAGCAGGCCGGGCAGGGGCCCCAAAAGGCTCGACAAGGTCTCACCCTCGCAGCCCAAGAAGTAGACGGTGTGGCCAAGTGTTATTTTATATGGCGATGCCTATGTTTCTTTTGGCCATGGTTGTTTTGTTTCTGGGGGTGTTTTTTGGGTTAAGGCCGAGGATGAAGGCCATTTTTAAACAAATGTTCAGTTATTCCTCCCCAGGTTGTGGGAGTGAGTCATTTGATGTACTGTTTTTTGGGGCCGTTTAATGTTTCTGGGTTTCATGTGTGAAGGGGTTTCATTGGTCTAAAATAAAGATTTCTCTTTATTCAGAGAGTGTCCATGTTTGTTGCTGTAAGTGTTTGTTGCCTTCGCCGGCTGAGGGCTTGCGGAGCGGCTGCGCTCATGTTCCTTCATGGTCACAAGGCATTCCCTGACAGGGGGCTTAGAAGTGCCGTTCAATAAGCCGCCGACGGACGGCCCTTGGACCTTCTCGCTCCCTCCTGGGATGGTACTCCTCCTCCTCCTGCTCCTCCTCCTCATGCTCCTCCTGCTCCTCCTCCTGAGGTGGTGGTCCAACGTGAGGTGGCAGTGCCTGAGTCCTGCGGAGAGCCAGGTTGTGCAGCATGCAGCAAACAACGACGAATTGGGACACTCGGTCCGGGGAATACTGCAGAGATCCGCCGGAACGATCCAGGCAGCGGAACCGCTGCTTGAGGACGCCAATTGTTTGCTCGATTATGTTCCTGCTCGCTTGATGACTCTCGTTGTATGCCTCTTCAGCAGCGGTCCTGGGCGCGCGGAGCGGGGTCATGAGCCAGGTACACAAAGGATAGCCTTTGTCCCCGAGAAGCCATCCTCTTGGGGGAGGCTGTGCCTCGAACATGTCACGCACAGTTGTCTGCTGCAGGATAAAGGCATCGTGGCTGCTGCCTGGAAAGCGGGCATTGACAGCTAGGATGCGCTGCTTGTGGTCACACACCAGCTGCACATTGAGGGAATGGTAGCCCTTACGGTTGCAGTAATCCTCGGCATGCTCCACAGGTGCCCGCAAAGCCACATGCGTACAGTCAATGGCGCCCTGCACCAAGGGGAAGGCCGCGAATCTTGCAAATCCCAGTGCACGCTGATGCTGACTCTCCAGGGCCATGGGGAAGGAGATGAATTGGCGTCTCCTTCTGAAAAGGGCATCGGTCACCTGGCGGATGCAGCAATGCACGGCGAACTGGGATGTGTTAGCTATGTCCCCAGCAGTGGATTGGAAGGAGCCGGTGGCATAGAAGTTCAAGGCCACCGTCACCTTCGCGTCCACCGACAGAGACGTCCTGCTCCTGAGCTTTGGACGCAGATCTCTGCGAAGCAGATGGCAGATCTCTCCAACCACCTCCTTTCGGAATCTCAGCCTTTTTACACATTGCGCGCCACTCATGTTGAGGTAGGTGCGCTGCTGGCGGTATGCCCTGACTGGGTAAGGCCTATGTTGTCAACGCCTGTTGCCCCCTCTGCGTATAGCCAGGGCTGCCCCTCTCACACCGCGTCTGCGAGCCCTACGGACATGACGCTGAAACTCAGCGTTGGCACCCCATGCAGCCCCCATAATATGCTGCCAAACAGTCAAATATACAAGAGGCCACTTGCAACGCTCTGGCCTGAAGCCAAAAATACCTGAGCTAGTGTGGGCCCAAACCAGAAAGCTGCCTTCCTTGGTCTCTCTCCAGAAATCCGTTGCACAAGAGTGTTTGCTGCAAAATGGCTGCCCTTTATAGTGCAGGGTAAGTGCCCTTTAATTTACGCTCCCCGGGTCCCGCGTCGGCTCTGTTGCGTTCCACTAAACAAGCGTGCGGGCCGCCGGCCGCACAATGGGGCGGTCCCACTGAAGTTCTGGATCGGGGCGCGCAAAGGGCGTTGCACGAGGATATGACATCATTTTCTGCGCGCGCAGGTGAGCGCGCGCTAAACTTTGCGCCGGCGCTAAATGTGTACTTAATTTGGGGCGAGACGCAGATCGCGCTGCGCCCGGACGCTACACGCATAGCGCCCGAAATTCACTTCTCTTAAGGCGCTAACGGCTGGCGCAACCAACTGAATTTCTAGGCCACTAACTTTGGGGTACTCGAACCTGGACAATGCCCTTGCAGTGCCTGGGGGCCACGTGACGACAGCAGGCTCCAGAGAGCACCAAAAGCGAACCCCAAACCCAACCGCTGTTTTGAGTCTAACAAACCTTTTGATTGGTGAGCATGAAGTTCTGACCCCTCATAGCTTAATCTAGTTAGGTATAGGGGGTGGGATAAGGATAAGGGGATTGTTAAGATAGTTGTTTTCCCTCGATGTGCCGTGTGTTCCCCATTCTCTGCATAAGTATAGTTATTATTATTCTTTTACATTTGTATTTTTGCCTGTAGAAGTGTACGCTAGTAATTTTCCCATGAGATTGTATCAAGTTTTTCCTCTTCAATAAAATCTTGGTTTTTGTTTACATCCAACCACCTGTCTACTCGAGTCTTCTCTGTACCGCCGCCTTGTACCCAAGTCCAGTGTCTAGAACCCAGGGGCGTGGGAGCGATTCGAACCGCTCACAAAACAGTCAGGGGCATAACCACCACATGGCCACCCCCTACAGAGCTGAGGGAGGGGACCTGAGTAGGACTGGAACAAAGAATGTTCCACATATCCCACAAAAAGGCAGGCATAGCTAGGACCCATACGGGTTCCCATAGCAACACCTTTAATTTGGAGGAAGTGAATGGAGTCAAAGGAGAAGTTGTTCAATGTGAGAACAAGTTCAGCCAGGCGGTGGAGGATGGTGGTGGATGGGGACTGATTGGGCCTCTGTTCAAAAAAGAATAAAAAAGAAAGACTTGCATTTATATAGCACCTTTCACGACCACCGGACATCTCAAAGCGCTTTACAGCCAATGAAGTACTTTTTGAAGTGTAGTCACTGTTGTAATGTAGGAAGCAGCGGAGCGCCCTCAGGCCGTCCCGGTGGGGGATGGAGGTGCAGAGGGCTTGAATATCCATAGTGAAAAGGAGGTGGTTGAGGCCAGGAAACTGGAAACTGCTAAAGTGGCAGAGGGCGTCAGAAGAGTCGCGGATGTAGGTGGGAAGAGACTGGACAAGGGGAGAAAAAACAGAGTTGAGATAGAAAAAAATCAGTTCCGTGGGGCAAGAGCAGGGTGAAACAATGGGTCTACCAGGGCAGTCCTGCTTGTGGATCTTGGGAAGAAGGTGGAAGCGGGGTTGGGGGACTATGAGTTTGATGGCTGTGGAGGGAAGATCTCCAGAGGAGATGAGGTCAGTGACGGTCTTGGAAATGATGGGTTGATATTCGGTAGTGGGGTCATGGTCCAGGCGGGGGGTGGAAGGAGGTGTCAGAGAGTTGGCGCTCAGCCTCCGCAAGGTAGAGGTCGGTTTGCCAAACAACAACAGCGCCGCCCTTGTCAGCAGATTTAATGACAATGTTAGGGTTGGATCTGAGATAACAGAGTACTGCAAGTTCAGAGGGAGGTAGGTTGGAGTGAATGAGAGGAGCAGAGAAATTGAGATGGCTGATGTCATGCCAGCTGTTCGCAATGAAAAGATCTAGAGAGGGTAAGAGGCCAGAGGACAAGATCCAGGTAGAACGAGAATTCTGAACCCGGGAGAAAGGATCAGCTGTGCGGGGGGAAGACTCCTGGCCAAAGAAGTGGGCATGCAGACGAAGGCGACAGAAAAAGAGCTCAGCATCGTGCCGTTGTAAGACTGGTAAACGAATGTAACATTGGGGCAGTTTAAATGGTAAACTAATATAAGACTGGGGCAGTTTAAATGGTAAACGAATGTAACACTGGTGCAGTTTAAATGGTAAACGAATGTAACACTGGTGCAGTTTAAATGGTAAACTAATATAAGACTGGAGCAGTTTAAATGGTAAACTAATATAAGACTGGGGCAGTTTAAATGGTAAACTAATATAAGACTGGAGCAGTTTAAATGGTAAACAAAAAAATACTTTTTTTTTTGTTTATGGGGTGTGGGCGTCATTGGCAAGGCCAGCATTGATTGCCCATCCCTAATTGCCCTTGAGAAGGTGGTGGTGAAACACCTTCTTGAACCGCTGCAGTCCGTGTGGTGAAGGTACTCCCACAGTGCTGTTAGGTAGGGAGTTGCAGGATTTTGACCCAGTGACGATGAAGGATTGGCGATATACTTCTAAGTCAGGATGGTGTGTGACTTGGAGGGGAACTTGGAGGTGGTGGTGTTCCCATGCACCTGTTGCCCCTGTCCTTCTAGGTGGAAGAGGACATGAGTTTGGGAGGTGCTGCCGAAGAAGCCTTGGCGAGTTGCTGCAGAGCATCTTGTAGATGGTACACACTGCAGCCATGGTATGCCGGTGGTGGAGGGAGTGAATGTTTAAGGTGCTAGATGGTGTGCCAATCAAGCGGGCTGCTTCGTCCTGGATGGAGTCGAGCTTCTTGAGTTTGGAGCAGTTTAAATGGTAAACTAATATAAGACTGGAGCAGTTTAAATGGAAAACTAATATAAGATTGGAGCAGTTTAAATGGTAAACTAATATAAGATTGGGGCAGTTTAGATGGTAAACTAATATAAGACTGGAGCAGTTTAAATGGTAAACTAATATAAGATTGGAGCAGTTTAAATGGTAAACTAATATAAGACTGGGGCAGTTTAAATGGTAAACTAATATAAGACTGGGGCAGTTTAAATGGTAAACTAATATAAGACTGGGGCAGTTTAAATGGTAAACGAATGTAACACTGGTGCAGTTTAAATGGTAAACTAATATAAGTCTGGGGCAGTTTAAATGGTAAACTAATATAAGACTGGAGCAGTTTAAATGGTAAACTAATATAAGACTGGGGCAGTTTAAATGGTAAACTAATATAAGACTGGAGCAGTTTAAATGGTAAACTAATATAAGACTGGAGCAGTTTAAATGGAAAACTAATATAAGATTGGAGCAGTTTAAATGGTAAACTAATATAAGATTGGGGCAGTTTAGATGGTAAACTAATATAAGACTGGGGCAGTTTAAATGGTAAACGAATGTAACACTGGTGCAGTTTAAATGGTAAACTAATATAAGTCTGGGGCAGTTTAAATGGTAAACTAATATAAGACTGGAGCAGTTTAAATGGTAAACTAATATAAGACTGGGGCAGTTTAAATGGTAAACTAATATAAGACTGGAGCAGTTTAAATGGTAAACTAATATAAGACTGGAGCAGTTTAGATGGTAAACTAATATAAGACTGGAGCAGTTTAAATGGTAAACTAATATAAGACTGGGGCAGTTTAAATGGTAAACTAATATAAGACTGGGGCAGTTTAAATGGTAAACGAATGTAACACTGGTGCAGTTTAAATGGTAAACTAATATAAGTCTGGGGCAGTTTAAATGGTAAACTAATATAAGACTGGAGCAGTTTAAATGGTAAACTAATATAAGACTGGGGCAGTTTAAATGGTAAACTAATATAAGACTGGGGCAGTTTAAATGGTAAACTAATATAAGACTGGGGCAGTTTAAATGGTAAACTAATATAAGACTGGGGCAGTTTAAATGGTAAACGAATGTAACACTGGTGCAGTTTAAATGGTAAACTAATATAAGTCTGGGGCAGTTTAAATGGTAAACTAATATAAGACTGGAGCAGTTTAAATGGTAAACTAATATAAGACTGGGGCAGTTTAAATGGTAAACTAATATAAGACTGGAGCAGTTTAAATGGTAAACTAATATAAGACTGGAGCAGTTTAAATGGTAAACAAAAAAATACTTTTTTTTTTGTTTATGGGGTGTGGGCGTCATTGGCAAGGCCAGCATTGATTGCCCATCCCTAATTGCCCTTGAGAAGGTGGTGGTGAAACACCTTCTTGAACCGCTGCAGTCCGTGTGGTGAAGGTACTCCCACAGTGCTGTTAGGTAGGGAGTTGCAGGATTTTGACCCAGTGACGATGAAGGATTGGCGATATACTTCTAAGTCAGGATGGTGTGTGACTTGGAGGGGAACTTGGAGGTGGTGGTGTTCCCATGCACCTGTTGCCCCTGTCCTTCTAGGTGGAAGAGGACATGAGTTTGGGAGGTGCTGCCGAAGAAGCCTTGGTGAGTTGCTGCAGAGCATCTTGTAGATGGTACACACTGCAGCCATGGTATGCCGGTGGTGGAGGGAGTGAATGTTTAAGGTGCTAGATGGTGTGCCAATCAAGCGGGCTGCTTCGTCCTGGATGGAGTCGAGCTTCTTGAGTTTGGAGCAGTTTAAATGGTAAACTAATATAATATTGGAGCAGTTTAAATGGTAAACTAATATAAGATTGGGGCAGTTTAGATGGTAAACTAATATAAGACTGGAGCAGTTTAAATGGTAAACTAATATAAGACTGGGGCAGTTTAAATGGTAAACTAGTATAAGACTGGGGCAGTTTAAATGGTAAACTAATATAAGACTGGGGCAGTTTAAATGGTAAACTAATATAAGACTGGAGCAGTTTAAATGGTAAACTAATATAAGACTGGGGCAGTTTAAATGGTAAACTAATATAAGACTGGGGCAGTTTAAATGGTAAACTAATATAAGACTGGGGCAGTTTAAATGGTAAACAATATAAGACTGGAGCAGTTTAAATGGTAAACTAATATAGGACTGGAGGGCCTAGAAATTCATTAAGGCGCTGCCAGCTTTGCGCCCAGTTAACGCCTAAAGGGTGATTTTGCGCCAAAAATGAGTTTGCGCAGATATTCAGCGCAGCGGTATTGGCGGCGGTAGCCGTTAGCGCTGCGCCGGCACCGATGACGTCATCGGTGTGCGCAGTGCCCCGGTTCCACCCCGAAACCGCGCCGATCCCCATATTTAGTTGCGGCCGCCTCCTCCGAAGCGGCCGCAAACAGCGACCAGAAAACGGGGCCGTCCTGCAGCCTTAGTGGGGCGCTTTAAAGCGGAAGGTGCGGCCGGCCGCTTTTGCGGCGGCCGCCTGCCCGCACCTCCTTCCCCGGCCTCCTCCACCGCCCCCCCACCGCGGCATTGCCGGCTGCTTTCCGCGAGCCCGGCACTTCTCCGTGGTGCCGGGCTCATTTGCCGGTACTATCCAGCGGCGATCTCCCCGTTGCAGGCAGATCCCACTTAAGAGAAGGAGGAGTCCTGCAGTACCGCAGCCTGCCGCTGCGCAGCGCCTGGCGCAGCGGCGCCAAGAGCGCTGATATTCAGTGTCAGCGCACCAAGCGGAGGCGGGCACACCCTGGTATAGTGCCCGCTTCCGAATTGGGGCGCTAACAATGAATATCTGACGATCGCTATAGGCTTCCCGCCCAGCGCTAACTTTTGGGCGCTAGCCAGCTGGCGGGGCCATAGTGAATTTCTAGGCCGAGCAGTTTAAATGGTAAACTAATATAAGACTGGAGCAGTTTAAATGGTAAACTAATATAAGACTGGGGCAGTTTAAATGGTAAACTAATATAAGACTGGAGCAGTTTAAATGGTAAATTAATATAAGACTGGGGCAGTTTAAATGGTAAACTAATATAAGACTGGAGCAGTTTAAATGGTAAACTAATATAAGACTGGAGCAGTTTAAATGGTAAACTAATATAAGACTGGAGCAGTTTAAATGGTAAACTAATATAAGACTGGAGCAGTTTAAATGGTAAACTAACATAAGACTGGAGCAGTTTAAATGGTAAACTAATATAAGACTGGAGCAGTTTAAATGGTAAACTAATATAAGACTGGAGCAGTTTAAATGGTAAACTAATATAAGACTGGAGCAGTTTAAATGGTAAACTAATATAAGACTGGGGCAGTTTAAATGGTAAACTAATATAAGACTGGGGCAGTTTAAATGGTAAACTAATATAAGACTGGAGCAGTTTAAATGGTAAACTAATATAAGACTGGAGCAGTTTAAATGGTAAACTAATATAAGGCTGGAGCAGTTTAAATGGTAAACTAATATAAGACTGAAGCAGTTTAAATGGTAAACTAATATAAGACTGGGGCAGTTTAAATGGTAAACTAATATAAGACTGGGGCAGTTTAAATGGTAAACTAATATAAGACTGGGGCAGTTTAAATGGTAAACTAATATAAGACTGGGGCAGTTTAAATGGTAAACTAATATAAGACTGGGGCAGTTTAAATGGTAAACTAATATAAGACTGGGGCAGTTTAAATGGTAAACTAATATAAGACTGAAGCAGTTTAAATGGTAAACTAATATAAGACTGGAGCAGTTTAAATGGTAAACTAATATAAGACAGGGGCAGCTTAAATGGTAAACTAATATAAGACTGGAGCAGTTTAAATGGTAAACTAATATAAGACTGGAGCAGTTTAAATGGTAAACTAATATAAGACTGGAGCAGTTTAAATGGTAAACTAATATAAAACTGGAGCAGTTCAAATGGTAAACTAATATTAGACTGGGGCAGTTTAAATGGTAAACTAATATAAGACTGGGGCAGTTTAAATGGTAAACTAATATAAGACTGGGGCAGTTTAAATGGTAAACTAATATAAGACTGGGGCAGTTTAAATGGTAAACTAATATAAGACTGGGGCAGGTTAAATGGTAAACTAATATAAGACTGGAGCAGTTTAAATGGTAAACTAATATAAGACTGGGGCAGTTTAAATGGTAAACTAATATAAGACTGGAGCAGTTTCAATGGTAAACTAATATAAGACTGGAGGGCCTAGAAATTCAGCTGCTTGCGCCAGCCGTTAGCGCCAGATTTCCGGCGCTAGCCACTTAGCGCCCGGGCACCGCCGGATCTGCGCCTACGCCGAAATTCAGGTGGGATTTAGCGCCGGCGCAAAGTGTTAGCGCCCGCTCAGCTGCGCGCGCATCTTATGACGTAATTTCGTCGTGCAACGCCGTTTGTGCGCCCCAAACCGGAAATTCAGTGGCGCCCGGCCGATGTGGGCGTGGCGCTGCTAAGAACTGTGAAATGGAACTCAACAGAGGCCCTGTGGGATTCGGGGAGCGCTAATTAAAGGGCACATCCACTCACCCATAAAAGCCAGCCATTTCGCTGCAATGACTTTACTGCTTTGGATTTCTGCACAGAGAGCAAGGCACAGAGATTACTGATTTCGGACACCATAGGAGAGGTATTTTTGGCTTCTAGCCAGTGCTTTGACATTTGCATCCTTGTGATTTTGCTGTTTGGAACTTTGTAATGGGGGCTGCATGGGGGGCCAACCCTCAGTTGCTACATTTTGTGCGAAGGGCTCGCAGACGCTTTGAGAGAGGGCCAGGCATGCCTAGACGCAGAGGGGCCATTAGGCGTCGCCAACGTAGGCCTTACCCAGTCAGGCAATACCGGGAGCAGGTCTCATATCTCACCATGACTGCGGCGCATTGTGTTAAGAGGCTGCGCTTCAGAAGGGAGGTGGTTGGAGAGATCTGCCAGCTGCTTCACGCAGATTTGCAGCCACAGCTCATGTCCAGGACGTCTCTCTCGGTGGAAGTGAAGGTCACGGTGGCTCTCAGCGTTTATGCAAGCGGCTCCTTCCAAGCCGCTGCTGGGGACATTGCGAACATCTCCCAGTTCGCCGCGCATCGCTGCATCCGACAGGTCACCGAAGCACTTTTCGCGAGGAGGCACCAATTCATCTCCTTCCCCATGACCCAACACAAGCAGGATAGGCGTGCAGTCGGATTTGCCAGGATCGCGGCCTTCCCCATGGTGCAGGGCGCCATTGACTGCACGCATGTGGCTATGCGGGCACCTATCCACAATGCCGAGCAATACCGCAACCGGAAGGGCTACCATTCCCTAAATGTGCAGCTGGTGTGTCACCACAGGCAGCGCATCCTAGCTGTCAATGCCCGCTTCCCAGGAAGCAGCCACGATGCCATTATCCTGCGCCAGACTACTGTGGCTGACATGTTCCAGGCACAGCCTCCACCAAGGGGATGGCTTATCGGGGACAAGGGCTACCCTTTGTGCACATGGCTCATGACCCCGCTCCGCGCGCCCAGGACCCCAGCGGAGCTGGCATATAACGAAAGCCATCAAGCCACAAGGAACCTAATAGAGCAAACGATAGGCGTCCTCAAGCAACGGTTCCGTTGCCTGGATCGTTCGGGCGGGTCTCTTCAGTATTCGCCGGATAGAGTCTCCCAGTTCGTCGTGGTGTGCTGCATGCTCCACAACCTGGCTATCCGCAGGACTCAGGCACTGCCACCTGACATTGCCCCACCACCTCAGGAGGACGAGCAGGAGGACCCTGAGGAGGAGGAGCACCAGGCCAGGAGGGAGCGACAAGGTCCAAGGGCCGTCCGCCGGGGGCTTATTGCTCGACACTTCTAGGCCCCCTGTCAGGGAATGGCCTGGGCCACTGAACGCAGCTGAAGGCAGCCGCTCCGCAAGCCCTCAGCCGGTTAACCCAACAACCACTTGAAACATGACACCTGCACATGGTGAATAAATAAACATCTTTATTTCAAAAACTCAGGGCCCTTCCCACATGGAAGAGCAAAACAGAGAAGACCCCCAAAAAACAGTCACAAACTTCTGTCACTCCCAAAACCTGGGGAGGACTAACAAAACATCAACATCCAAATGGCCTTCCTCACTGGCCTCACAAAAACAAGCCCCCCCCACAACACAAACACCCCCATAAAACCAAACAACATAACGCCCCCCAGAACAGAAGCCCCCGCATCACCCAAACCCTCGCTCAACACACTCTATTCGGTGTGGCGAGAGGGCGAGTCCGTCGACAGCCGTCTTTTGCCCCGGCCCGTCCTGCTGCTGCGCCTCAAGCTGGGCCGTGAGGCTGTGGCGAGGCTGGGGGAAGGATCTTCAGGGCGACAAGGCGTCTCGCCAGATGCCCTTGGGGGTCGGCCTACACGAGGGCGGGCCCGGGAGGGGCCGGCTGGTGGCTGCTGCAGCTGTGGGTGGCCCTCTTCACTGCCTGCAGCAGCTCCTTGCACCCTGGCTGGGGGAGTGGCAGGCTCGCCTGCACCAATGGGGACAAGGTGGGTGATGCCAGGCGCGCGCTGCTCGCCAGACACACGTGCACTCGGGCGGCCTGGCCGGGGAGCAAGCGCACCAAACTGTTGGTCGCCAGACCGGTGTGCGGCAGCAGGGCGGCGGCTGGCCTGGCGACACCTCCGCGCCAGTGCGAGGGTGGCAGAAGTCAGTGCCCCAACTGCGCCGGCATGTGCCCGCATCTGCAGTGCCATTGTCTGCCCAGCACCTCTCAGCTGGCGACTGGCGTGCTGCGCTGCCTCGAGTTGTTGCACCCCCCTCTCATGCGCTGCCACAAGGAGGTCCACCCCCCTGGCGTGCGCTGCTGCGATTTGCTCCAGCCCCCTGGCCTGGGATTGGCCGAAAGCCACCACACTTTGTGCGAGGCTTTCGATGGCGTGAGGCATCTGTGCCACCACCTCCATGAATTTGACGTGCCGCCGCTCCGACGCCGCCGACATCTCGTCCAGGAGGCGCACCTCCTGGGCGACGTCCGAGTCCGGACTGGAGGGCGCCTCCCCCCTCTGGGCAGAAGGCTGGCGTGCCGCCGGAGCCTTGCCGCGTGCGGCCACGCCACTGGGAGCAGGTTCTGCCCTCCCCTCCACCGCCTCCCCCCTCTGGGCAGAAGGCTGGCGTGCCGCCGGAGCCTTGCCGCGTGCGTCCATGCCACTGGGACCAGGTTCGGGGCTCCCCTCCCCCGCCTCCCCCTGGCTCTCCGGCACGCCAGACGTCTCCCCTTCATTGCCATCTCCTGGAGCGGAGGAGGGTTCCCCCGAGGTGGCGCCTTCCTGCTGCTCCTCGACGTCCTCCTCCTCCGAGGGCCTGGCTGTGTGGGCTTCAGGGAGCACCTCCTCCTCACCAGCTGAAAGCAGGAAGGCACAAGCGTAGCTTTAGAGTGAGGACAGGCCGACAGCGAGGGAGGCCGCACTGGTGCATTATGCGCATTTTTCGGCCAGTGGGGAAGGATGTAGATCTGATGCGCGAGGGCAAGGAGAGAGGTGCACCCGGTCCTGTCCTTACCAGTGGGTTCCAGTATAGGGTCTGCGTCGCCGAGCGCCACAGGCCCAGTCACCGGGTGACGCAGGAGTCGGGCCACCCTCTCTTCCAGAACCGTTAGCTCCTGGTAATCGCGAGGGCCTCCACCAGTGACACGCAGGCTCCTGGCGTTCCTCGCCAGCTTGGCCTGCAAGAGAAAGGAGGGCGTCTAAGTACAGTGTGGTGCCCCGTTGGTGTGTGTGAGTCCTCCCATGGTGGAATAGCTTGGACAGTGTGGTGCCCCGTTGCTGTGTGTGAGGCCTCCCATGGTGGAATAGCTTGGACAGTGTGGTGCCCTGTTGCTGTGTGTGAGGACTCCCATGGTGGAATAGCTTGGACAGTGTGGTGCCCTGTTGCTGTGTGTGAGGCCTCCCATGGTGGAATAGCTTGGACAGTGTGGTGCCCTGTTGCTGTGTGTGAGGACTCCCATGGTGGAATAGCTTGGACAGTGTGGTGCCCTGTTGCTGTGTGTGAGGCCTCCCATGGTGGAATAGCTTGGACAGTGTGATAAGTGCAGAAAGAGCTATTGATTAACATGCAAGTGCCATTGCAGCGGGAGGAGGGCTGGGCATTAGACCTTTGATGTCCCTTTGGCCCTAATGGGAGGTGCACATGCAAGGATGAGGGGGACACTGGAAAGGGTACTCACCTTGACCAGCCGACATAGGTCATTGTATTTCTTGCGGCACTGGTCCGCACTCCTGGGAACATCGGAGTTGGAGGAGACCCTCCGGGCAATTTTGGTCCAGGCCTCCCTGAACTTGCTCCTGGGAGCCTTCCTGCCACTAGCCGGGCACACGACCCGTCTTCTCTTGCGTACCCCATGAAGGAGCACACCCAGCGCATGGTCAGAGAACTGCTGGGCTCTTTCACGGGCCCTCTCCATTACCTCCAGGCGTTGATTTGGGACACAACCAGTGCTGAGGCCTAGTTGCAGGGCTACAGCATGCAGGGCGTGGCTGCAGTCAAAGTTGACCCTTCCCCTTTTAAGAGCTGGCCGGCGTCAGGGTGTCTGCTGACACTCAGCACATGATCGCACCTGCGCTGCGCCCGGAATCGGCGTTATCAAGCCGCATCGCCGGATTAGCGCCTGAACACAGGGTTCCAACGCCAATTGCAGCGCTCGGCCAAAAAGTTGGCCAAATCTACTGAATTTCGGCGAGGTCGCCTGCACTTTCCGGCGGCCGCTAAATTTGCCGAGCGCCCGACTTTAGCGCCGCATGAGCGTCCGAACTGAATTTCTAGGCCGAGCAGTTTAAATGCTAAACTAATATAAGACTGGGGCAGTTTAAATGGTAAACTAATATAAGACTGGAGCAGTTTAAATGGTAAACTAATATAAGACAGGAGCAGTTTAAATGGTAAACTAATATAAGACTGGAGCAGTTTAAATGGTAAACTAATATAAGATTGGAGCAGTTTAAATGGTAAACTAATATAAGACTGGAGCAGTTTAAATGGTAAACTAATATAAGACTGAGGCAGTTTAAATGGTAAACTAATATAAGACTGGGGCAGTTTAAATGGTAAACTAATATAAGACTGGAGCAGTTTAAATGGAAAACTAATATAAGACTGGGGCAGTTTAAATGGTAAACTAATATAAGACTGGGGCAGCTTAAATGGTAAACTAATATAAGACTGGAGCAGTTTAAATGGTAAACTAATATAAGACTGGGGCAGTTTAAATGGTAAACTAATATAAGACTGGAGCAGTTTAAATGGTAAACTAATATAAGACTGGAGGGCCTAGAAATTCATTAAGGCGCTGCCAGCTTTGCGCCCAGTTAACGCCTAAAGGGTGATTTTGCGCCAAAAATGAGTTTGCGCAGATATTCAGCGCAGCGGTATTGGCGGCGGTAGCCGTTAGCGCTGCGCCGGCACCGATGATGTCATCGGTGTGCGCAGTGCCCCGGTTCCGCCACGAAACCGCGCCGATCCCCATATTTAGTTGCGGCCGCCTCCTCCGAAGCGGCCGCAAACAGCGACCAGAAAACGGGGCCGTCCTGCAGCCTTAGTGGGGCGCTTTAAAGCGGAAGGTGCGGCCGGCCGCTTTTGCGGCGGCCGCCTGCCCGCACCTCCTTCCCCGGCCTCCTCCACCGCCCCCCCACCGCGGCATTGCTGGCTGCTTTCCGCGAGCCCGGCACTTCTCCGTGGTGCCGGGCTCATTTGCCGGCACTATCCAGCGGCGATCTCCCCGTTGCAGGCAGATCGCACTTAAGAGAAGGAGGAGTCCTGCAGTACCGCAGCCTGCCGCTGCGCAGCGCCTGGCGCAGCGGCGCCAAGAGCGCTGATATTCAGTGTCAGCGCACCAAGCGGAGGCGGGCACATCCTGGTATAGCGCCCGCTTCCGAATTGGGGCGCTAACAATGAATATCTGACGATCGCTATAGGCTTCCCGCCCAGCGCTAACTTTTGGGCGCTAGCCAGCTGGCGGGGCCATAGTGAATTTCTAGGCCGAGCAGTTTAAATGGTAAACTAATATAAGACTGGAGCAGTTTAAATGCTAAACGAATATAAGACTGGGGCAGTTTAAATGGTAAACTAATATAAGACTGGAGCAGTTTAAATGGTAAACTAATATAAGACTGGAGCAGTTTAAATGGTAAACTAATATAAGACTGGAGCAGTTTAAATGGTAAACTAATATAAGATTGGAGCAGTTTAAATGGTAAACTAATATAAGACTGGAGCAGTTTAAATGGTAAACTAATATAAGACTGGGGCAGTTTAAATGGTAAACTAATATAAGACTGGGGCAGTTTAAATGGTGAACTAATTTAAGACTGGTGCAGTTTAAATGGTAAACTAATATAAGACTGGAGCAGTTTAAATGGTAAACTAATATAAGACTGGAGCAGTTTAAATGGTAAACTAATATAAGACTGGGACAGTTTAAATGTGAAACTAATATAAAACTGGGGCAGTTTAAATGGTAAACTAATATAAGACTGGGGCAGTTTAAATGGTAAACTAATATAAGACGGGAGCAGTTTAAATGGTGAACTAATATAAGACTGGGGCAGTTTAAATGGTAAACTAATATAAGACTGGAGCAGTTTAAATGGTAAACTAATATAAGACTGGGGCAGTTTAAAAGGTAAACTAATATAAGACTGGGGCAGTTTAAATGGTAAACTAATATAAGACTGGAGCAGTTTAAATGGTAAACTAATATAAGACTGGGGCAGTTTAAATGGTAAACTAATCTAAGACTGGAGCAGTTTAAATGGTAAACTAATATAAGACTGGGGCAGTTTAAATGGTAAACTAACATAAGACTGGGGCAGTTTAAATGGTAAAGTAATATAAGACTGGAGCAGTTTAAATGGTAAACTGATATAAGACAGGGGCAGTTTAAATGGTAAACTAATATAAGACTGGAGCAGTTTAAATGGTAAACTAATATAAGACTGGAGCAGTTTAAATGGTAAACTAATATAAGCCTGGAGCAGTTTAAATGGTAAACTAATATAAGACTGGAGCAGTTTAAATGGTAAACTAATATAAGACTGGAGCAGTTTAAATGGTAAACTAATATAAGACTGGGGCAGTTTAAATGGTAAACTAATATAAGATGGGAGCAGTTTAAATGGTAAACTAATACAAGACTGGAGCAGTTTAAATGGTAAACTAATATAAGACTGGGGCAGTTCAAATGGTAAACTAGTATAAGACTGGGGCAGTTTAAATGGTAAACTAATATAAGACTGGAGCAGTTTAAATGGTAAACTAATATAAGACTGGGGCAGTTTAAATGGTAAACTAATATAAGCCTGGAGCAGTTTAAATGGTAAACTAATATAAGACTGGGGCAATTTAAATGGTAAACTAATATAAGACTGGGGCAGTTTAAATGGTAAACTAATATAAGACTGGGGCAGTTTAAATGGTAAACTAATATAAGACTGGGGCAGTTTAAATGGTAAACTAATATAAGACTGGGGCAGTTTAAATGGTAAACTAATATAAGACTGGGGCAGTTTTAATGGTAAACTAATATAAGACTGGGGCAGTTTAAATGGTAAACTGATATAAGACTGGGGCAGTTTAAATGGTAAGCTAATACAAGACTGGGGCAGTTTAAATGGTAAACTAATATAAGACTGGAGCAGTTTAAATGGTAAACTAATATAAGACTGGAGCAGTTTAAATGGTAAACAAATATAAGGCTGGAGCAGTTTAAATGGTAAACTAATATAAGACTGGGGCAGTTTAAATGGTAGACTAATGTAAGACTGAGGCAGTTTAAATGGTGAACTAATATAAGACTGGAGCAGTTTAAATGGTAAACTAATATAAGACTGGGGCAGTTTAAATGGTAAACTAATATAAGACTGGGGCAGTTTAAATGGTAAACTAATATAAGACTGGAGCAGTTTAAGTGGTAAACTAATATAAGACTGGGGCAGTTTAAATGATAAACTAATATAAGACTGGAGCAGTTTAATTGGTAAACTAATATAAGACTGGGGCAGTTTAAATGGTAAACTAATATAAGACTGGAGCAGTTTAAATGGTAAACTAATATAAGACTGGAGCAGTTTAAATGGTAAACTAATATAAGACTGGGGCAGCTTAAATGGTAAACGAATATAAGACTGGAGCAGTTTAAATGGTAAACTAATATAAGACTGGAGCAGTTTAAAGAGTAAACTAATTTAAGACTGGGGCAGTTTAAATGGTAAACTAATATAAGACTGGAGCAGTTTAAATGGTAAACTAATATCAGACTGGAGCAGTTTAAATGGTAAACTAATATAAGACTGGAGCTGTTTAAATGGTAAACTAAGATAAGACTGCAGCAGTTTAAATGGTAAACTAATAAAAGACTGGAGCAGTTTAAATGGTAAACTAATATAAGACTGGAGCAGTTTAAATGGTAAACTAATATAAGACTGGACCAGTTTAAATCGTAAACTAATATAAGACTGGGGCAGTTTAAATGGTAAACTAATATAAGACAGGGGCAGCTTAAATGGTAAACTAATATAAGACGGGAGCAGTTTAAGTAGTAAACTAATATAAGACTGGAGCAGTTTAAATGGTAAACTAATATAAGACTGGAGCAGTTTAAATGGTAAACTAATATAAGACTGGAGCTGTTTAAATGGTAAACTAAGATAAGACTGCAGCAGTTTAAATGGTAAACTAATATAAGACTGGAGCAGTTTAAATGGTAAACTAATATAAGACTGGGGCAGTTTAAATGGTAAACTAATATAAGACTGGGGCAGTTTAAATGGTAAACTAATATAAGACTGGAGCAGTTTAAATGGTAAACTAATATAAGACTGGGGCAGTTTAAATGGTAAACTAATATAAGACTGCGGCAGTTTAAATGGTAAACTAATATAAGACTGGGGCAGTTTAAATGGTAAACTAATATAAGACTGGAGCAGTTTAAATGGTAAACTGATATAAGACTGGAGCAGTTTAAATGGTAAACTGATATAAGACTGGAGCAGTTTAAATGGTAAACTGATATAAGACTGGAGCAGATTAAATGGTAAACTGATATAAGACTGGAGCAGTTTAAATGGTAAACTAATATAAGACTGGAGCAGTTTAAATGGTAAACTAATATAAGACTGGAGCAGCTTAAATGGTAAACTAATATAAGACTGGAGCAGTTTAAATGGTAAACTAATATAAGACTGGAGCAGTTTAAATGGTAAACTAATATAAGACTGGGGCAGTTTAAATGGTAAACTAATATAAGACTGGAGCAGTTTAAATGGTAAACTAATATAAGACTGGAGCAGTTTAAATGGTAAACTAATATAAGACTGGAGCAGTTTAAATGGTAATCTAATATAAGACTGCAGCAGTTTGAATGGTAAACTAATATAAGACTGGGGCCGTTTAAATGGTAAACTAATATAAGACTGGAGCAGTTTAAATGGTAAACTAATATAAGACTGGGGCAGTTTAAATGGTAAACTAATATAAGACTGGAGCAGTTTAAATGGCAAACTAATATAAGACTGGAGCAGTTTAAATGGTAAACTGATTTAAGACTGGAGCAGTTTAAATGGTAAACTAATATAAGACTGGAGCAGTTTAAATGGTAAACTAATATAAGACTGGAGCAGTTTAAATGGTAAACTAATATAAGACTGGAGCAGTTTAAATGGTAAACTAATATAAGACTGGAGCAGTTTAAATGGTAAACTAATATAAGACTGGAGCAGCTTAAATGGTAAACTAATATAAGACTGCAGCAGTTTAAATGGTAAACTAATATAAGACTGGAACAGTTTAAATGGTAAACTAATATAAGACTGGGGCAGTTTAAATGGTAAACTAATATAAGACAGGTGCAGTTGAAGGCTCTAATCTGAAATTCAACATTTATGGTTTGTAATGATAGCAAATAATTAGATATAGAAGGTGATTTTCTTTGTTTCTTTATGTTTTCTCTCTGTCTCATCTTCTTCAAAAAACAAAATAGCTATCTAGCTAATGTGGATGGGTACTGGAGATTCAGAGAACTGAAGATGCAGAAGGCTGTCTCATTGCAGCACTGAATTCCCACCATTTTCATTTACCCTTATCTCTCTTTTTTTTAATTCATTCATGGAATATGGGCGTTGCTGGTAATGCCAGCATTTATTGCCCATCCCTAATTGTCCTTGAGAAGGTGAGTTGCCTTCTTGAACCGCTGCATTCCGTGTGGTGAATGTACTCCCACAGTGCTGTTAGTTAGGGAGTTACAGGATTTTGACCCGGCGACGATGAAGGATCGGCGGTATATTTCCAAGTCAGGATGGTATGTGACTTGATGGGGAACTTGCAGATGTTCCCATGCGCCTGCTGCCCTTGTCCTTCAAGGTGGTAGAGTTTGCAGGTTTGGGAGGGGTAGATGTAACAATACGTTTTGATATGAATACGAATGCAAATGTATTTGGAAGCATGCCATTTCAACCATGCAGCAATAGAGCAGGAAGAACTGAGATTGGGATCTTTACACTGTTGAGATGCTGCAGCGTCCATGTTTTTTGTCTATGCCAGTCACTTATTATTTGGTGGAGGCTACGTTAATGTGTTGGCATCCAGAACCTTGTGGGCATGTGTTGGCTAATGCTTTCTTTTATCTGGTACAGGTTCAACCATTGCACCAACATAGTTTTCAAGCCTATTCCAATTTCTTTACAACAGAGCATGACGGTTCTGCGAGATGATGCAGCTAGGGTTGCTCACACTGTACTGCAGTGTTATAGAACTGATGGGAACAATAATCAAATGTAAACTGTGTAACTGCATATTATTTATTATTTGTATCTATGCAAATCTAGCATTCAACCATTGGTAAATAGTCATTCTTCCTCTGTCTGGTTAGAGTTGAGTGTACAACATACGCACATATAAAGCTGCAAGTGGCTCTCGGCCAGAGATTCAAACTGGGGTGTTTAGGATTTGTTCAGCTGCATTGTACCAAGATTAAACATTTGGCTGACAAATTAATATCTGACACAGTGATTTTGGCAAATGTTTCATAGCTTTAACTTCTCTTTACGAGAATCAATCAGCAATTATCAACTCACAACACAAGCCAAGCAGCAAATCTGACTGAGGAAATAGGCCATAACTGCAGGTAAAGTGAGCATTTTGGTTTGGTACTGTGCCTGGGGGCTGAGAAAGTAGGTGGGGGCTATGAGTGATTGCCGGTGGAATTTAGGGAGCAGAGTCTGATTTTGGGCAGTAATCAGGCACTGTGGCCTCCAGTCAAACAGTGACGACAGCTGGACACTGAATCTGGGGATAGGAGCTGCCAATGACAACAGATACCAATGGATGGAGGTTATGGATTTCAAAATAGAGTGTGTTTGACATTTAATTCTGGACATGTCGATTTCAACGGGGTTTCAAACTGCATATCAGCAGTTGGTCAAGGGATCTGCCTAAAGAATATCCCTCATGTTTAGCTAATGATTAGACTGACTATTTATTTTCTTGAGTCAGAACATGATATCCTGAGGCCTTGCTGAAAAGCTAATGAACCTATTAGGACCTGTGGCAAGCAGGTTGAGGGAGGTCAAAGTTCCCCAGAACTCAGCAAATTAAAGCACACACCTAAATACATCTGAAGGACCTAAACCTGAAGAATCTCTGATGTAGACCATACTACAACTTGCCTTACATTAATCAATATCTATGGGGGAATTTCGGAGGGTCAGCGGGTGCGTTTGGTGGCGGGTCAGGTAAGAAAAAAAAATGTTTTGACAGCAGGTCGGGACTCCGCTGTCAACCCGCCGCCACGCTAGTTTCACAGATGTCGGGTCTGTCATTGCTGAACAGCCCCAACACCAAGCAATTTAGATGACTAAGTGCTTGTTAACAGGCACTTAAAAACTATTTTAGGCTCACCTTTAAATTTTACGAGTTTGCCTACGGGTTCCCCGTTGTTGCTTACTGCCTTTGGAAGACAGATTGAGCTTTATGCAGGCTGCAAGTGTTTGGAGCAAACTCTGTATCCAGTGTCACCTCATTGGAACAACCTCTCTCACTATTAACAGATCGCTTCTGTCATCTCTACTTCACCTGCCATCTATTCCATCAGCATAGGTGCCCTTTATACTCTCTCACCTTGGTCCTCAGAATCCCACCACGATCAACCCCAACACCAGCAGCACCAGGCACAGCAGCAGCACTAACAACAGCAGCACCAACCTTCTCCACAATCACCTGATGCTGCACAGGACACAGGGCATCAGCACCCGACAACATTGTTGCCTGGGAGGCCAGGGATGGCCTCACCATGGCCAGATTTACTTCACTTGATGCTGTACACCCTGGCTGTCACATGATGCGCCAGGTTGGCATCACCCCACACCAACACCATAAAGCATCCCTACAATGCACAAGCCATTCCTTTCACACTCGTGACCATTGTGGGTGGTACCGTTATGTCTCACCATTAAATGCAACTCACTAAGCCACTTCCAAAGGTGCACACAAATCTGTCCAAGAACGCAAAGTGTTGAAAATAAAGATTTCAATGTCTGACAGCACATTAACAGAAACTTCACATGATCATTGGCTAAAACACCCAAGTGCCTACCCTTGTGTGTTGTTAGTTGGTCTGATTGCACTAGGATGAGCGTGAGTGTGGGGGGTGGCTAGTGAGATGGGGAAGTGATAATGTAGATAGATAGGGATGGGTGGAGGTGCAAGGTAACTTTGTGTGAGTAAGAGTGTGTAGGAGTAAGGTGGGGAAGGCAGAGTGATGGGGATGTGATGAGTGGCGCAACAGGATGAGGTTGAGTGTGGCTTTGCAGTAACTTTTCCTGATCTACTGAGATCATTGAAAGGTTTGCACCACTGCAGCCGGGTCCTCCTGACGACATCCCTGCTTGTGCCCTCCTGTGCAATGTGCAACCAGGCTGTGTTGATCTCCTGGGGAGGTCTCTTCCGCTCATAGGAAGGGAAGAGGATCTCCCTGTGTGCTGTGACTCCCTCCATAAGCATATGGAAGGATTCATGGGAGAGTCTGGGTGCAGCCGTTCACCTTTGTGCAGTGCTTGTCAGTTTTTGCAGCACCTCAATGCTGTAGAACACTGACAGCACAACTGTCAAAATAAATTTGCGCATGGTCCCTTTAAGGAAACCGGCTGATTACATGTCATCAAGTGACGTCATCAGACCCGCTTCCTTCAATTGGCCGGGAAACGCACTGGGCGGGCTTAACAAGCCCAATCAACGCAAGATCACTGGACAGCGGGCTGCAGTCAACAGCGGGTCACAACCTGCCACTGACCCTGGTCTCACCGGACCGCCGAGGTAGGGGAAATCACGGCCTCTGTTTTTGAGGAAACTCCTAGTTAGATTTTGTAGAGCACTACAATTTTGTTGAACAAGCAGCTTTGAGATTGAATAACACCAATGTGTGCTATCAATAACGTTTCAAACTGTACAACCCCTCAATAGTTCTTGTTTTCACTGTTCTTCCTCTCTCATTTGGTTTCTGCACAGGGACATTTCAGTGGAAAAAGAAGGGTTTGCAGTACTGTATATGTATTCCAAAATTGAGAAAGTCAGTAATTTCTTTCTTTCTTCCTTCACTTTCCTGATTCCAAAGATCACAAAATATATGAGGCAGCTCATTCGGCCCATCTAGCGCATCCTTCCATAGAAACCAACAATTGTCCAGTAGAAACATAGAAGGTAGGAGCAGGAGTAGGCCATTCAGCCCCTCGAGCCTGTTCCGCCATTTAATGAGATCATGGCTGATCATCCAAATTCAGTACCCTGTCCCTGCTTTCTCCCCATATCCCTTGATCCCTTTACCCTTAAGAAATATATCTAACTCCTTCTTGAATATATTTAATAAGTTGGCCTCAACTGCCTTCTGTGGTAGAGAATTCCACAGGTTCACCACTCTCTGGGTGAAGAAATTCCTCCTCATCTCAGTCCTAAATGACTTACCCCTTATCCTTAGACTGTGACCCCTGGTTCTGGACTCCCCCGCCATCAGGAACATCCTTCCTGCATCTAGTCTGTCTAGTCCTGTTAGAATTTTATAAGTTTCAATGAGATCCCCTCTCATTCTTCTAAACTCTAGCGAATATAAGCCTGATCGACCCAATCTCTCTTCATACATCATTCCTGCCATCCCAGATATCAGTCTGGTGAATCTTCGCTGCACTCCCTCCATGGCAAGAGCATCCTTTCTCAGACAAGGTGACCAAAACTGCACACAATACTCAAGGTGTGGTCTCACCAAGGCCCTGTACAACTGCAGCAAAACATCCTTGCTCCTGTACTCGAATCCTCTCGCTATGAAGGCCAACATACCATTTGCCTTCTTAACCGCCTGCTGCACCTGCATGCTTACCTTCAGCGACTGGTGCACAAGGACACCCAGGTCTTGTTGCACTTCCCCTTTTCCCAATCTATTGCCATTCAGATAATAATCTGTCTTCCTGTTTTTGCCACCAAAGTGGATAACCTCGCATTTATCCACATTATACTGCATCTGCCATGCATCTGCCCAATCACCCAACCTGTCCAAATCATACTGGACTTTCTCTGCATCCTCCTCACAGCACACATGCCCACCCAGCTTTGTGTCATCTGCAAACTTGGAGTTATTACATCTAGTTCCCTCATCTAGCTCATTAATATATATTGTAAATAGCTGGGGTCCTAGCACCGATCCCTGCGGTACCCCACTACTCACTGCCTGCCACTCGGAAAAAGACTCATTTATTCCAACTCTTTGCTTCCTGTCTGCCAGCCAGTTCTCTATCCAAGTCAATATTTACCCCCAATCCCATGTGCTTTAACTTTGCACACCAATCTCTTATGCAGGACCTTATCGAAAGCCTTCTGAAAGTCCAAATACACCACATCCACTGGTTCTCCCTTATCTATTCTACCAGTTACATCCTTAAAATATTCCAGTAGATTAATCAAGCATGATTTACCTTTTGTAAATCCATGTTGGCTTTGTCCGATCCTGTCACTGTTTTCCAAGTGCTCTGCCATTACATCTTTTATAATGGACTCTAGCATTTTCCCCAATACCGATGTCAGGCTTACCGGTCTATAATTCCCTGTTTTCTCTCTACCACCTTTTTTGAATAGTGGGGTAACATTAGCTACCCTCCAATCCATGGGAACTGTTCCAGAGTCTGGAACAAGCAATGCATCTACTATTTCTAGGGCCACTTCCTTAAGTACTCTAGGATGTGGATTATCAGGCCCTGGGGAATTATCGGCCTTCAATGCCGTCAATTTCCCTAACACCATTTCCCTACAAATACTGATTTCATTCAATTCCCCCCTCTCATTAGACCTTATGTTCCCCGACATCTCAAAATGCTACAGTAGCCACAAAGCCGCACCAATCTCATCTTTGGGATTGAGAAACAGTATTTTATTTTGATGAGGGTTCCTCTTTTTCAAAAATATTTTTACCCCATTCCCTTTTCCTGGGTTCCCCTGTACCATTTCTGTTCTGTTCGTGGGGCCAGATAGGCAAGCTGCTGCCAGCTTTTGCCAGTGAAGCTCTGAAAATGGTTGCCAACACCTTGATCGACAGTGGCCCAGGATGGTTCTCCACCCTGGCTCTCCCTCCACGCCTGACCGCTGCTTACTGTAATCTCACTCGATTGGTTTGTTGTTCGAAGACTGCTGGAATCTGTTGAAATTACGCTGTTACATTGGTAACATACACACTGGTGTGCGTGTGGATGAATTTCCCGTGTCTATTTAACAATGTGTTAATCTGTTTGAAATGGCAGTGGGACAGTTGAGTTGAGCAATTTAACATGCAATAAGAATTGTATTCAGGGATCATGTGGTGTAGCTTGGCTTGGGGTCCAACATATCGTTCCATTGTGCCAACAATAGATGTGAACCTTCAAAGAAGTGCTCTGACCCGATCCAAGTTGCTTCAGTTTTCAGATCTGAATCTATTTTCTCACTAGCCTGGAGAACAGGGAGCTGGAGTTGTTACATAGAATTACATAGAATGTACAGCACAGAATCAGGCCATTCGGCCCAACTGGTCCATGTCGTTGTTTATGCTCCACACAAACCTCTCCTAACCTGCTTCATCTCACTCTATCAGCATATCCTTCTAGTCCTTTCTCCCTTATGCGTTTATCTAGCTTTTCCTTTAATGCATCGATGCTATTCGCCTCAACTATTTCTTGTGGTAGAGAGTTTCACATTCTAACCATATTTTGGATAAAGATGCTTCTCCTGAATTCCCTATTAGATTTATTAGTGACTATCTTATATTTATGACCCCTAGTTTTGGTCTCCCCCACAAATGGAAACATCTCTATGCCTACACTCGCCTCTGAGCCAGGGGCTTGAGCACATAAAACTAGGCGGACACTCCAGTGCAGTGCTGAGGGAGTGCTGCACTGTTGGAGGTGCCGTCTTTCGGATGAGACGTTAAACTGAGGCCCCGTCTGCTCTCTCAGGTGGACATGGCACTATTTCAAAGAGGAGCAGGGGAGTTCTCCATGGTGTCCAGGCCAATATGTATCCCTCAACCAACATAACAAAACAGATTATCTGGTCATTATCACATTGCTATTTGTGGGAGCTTGCTGTGCATAAATTGGCTGCCGCATTTCCCACATTACAACAGTGACTCCACTTCAAAAGTACTTCATTGGCTGTAAAGTGCTTTGAGATGTCCGGTGGTCGTGAAAGGCGCTATATAAATGCAAGTCCTTCTTTCTTTACCCTATAAAACCCTTTCATAATCTCTATCAGGTCACCCCTCAGCCTGTTCTTTTCTAGAGAAAAGAGCCCCAGCCTGTTCAATCTTTCCTGATAGGAAAACCTCTCAGCTCTGGTTGTTGTGCATTCCCCATCAGTGAGAGCTTCCGATCTTAAACCCTTTAGGTTGTTGCAATGAAAGGAACCTCATTCTTATGAAGCAAAAGCTCTTGATGCTCAGTTGATGAATGAATCACACTCTGAATTGATATTTGCTTGTTTTAGGTAAGGGCTAAGCCTGTGCACCTCATCGCTCCCTGTCTGCACTCCCTCACAGCCCCAATAACACAGTTGGCCTCAAGGCCACAGAATCCATTCCTCCCTCCAACCCTGAGCCCCAGGCAGCAAGCCATTTTACATGCCCCAAACTTTCCACCCCTTCCCAGCCCAGGCCTCCTGCTTCCTCTCAGCTCGAGAGCTCCACTCCATTCCAGCCTAGGCCCCAGCCTCCTGCTCCATACTAGCCACAAGCTTTGGCAGCCATTTTCCTTTTCACCTGTGCATGTTCAAGTAGCTTCCAGACGCACCAGTATGGTTCCAAATCTACTGCTGCAGCAACAGGAAGACTATGCAGTTGAGAATAAAGGTGTACCCTAGCCCAGACTCTGGTCCTCCAATTTCTCCTATCCTGAGTCTCCTAACTCCTAACCCCTCGCCCTGTTTCCTACTTAATACCGAGGGATGAGGGAGATGAAGACTGACAAGAGAAGCGGACACCCATGTTTGGATCCTGTGCTTCAGGGGACATGCGAGGAAAAGGAGACACATAAAGAAAGAAACAAGAGTCAGAGAGATAAAGGAAGACAGTGGGTGAGAGGCATATTGTTCCCACAGGTGCGTCAATATTTGCAGGGGGCTCTCAGAGTCCTTGCAGGAGTGTATCCATATCAAGAGGTCCTCAAGTGAGCATCAATATTTGCATAGGCCCCTCGAACAGAAAAGTTTCAAAGTCACAGCAAGAGAGAGACAATTTTAAAAATTGCTCTCTATGAGCAATGCTTTGGTAGATAGGAATAGGGGAATTGCTAGATGAAAAAAACCCATGGCCCATCTCGTTCCCCTTCTACCATCTTGGTAGTTGCATCATACAATGATAATGGAGTTGTTGACTAATCTAAATTTTCCAAATTCATTTAAAATCCATTAAAACGGACGGTCAGAAAACCCTCAGAAAACCGTGTGGGGTCCACTGACCTCCGCACTCTAATTCCCAGTAGGATGGTCCCATGGTCGAAGCTCCCTACTGGCAGCTCAAATTCATAAAATGTGTTGGTTGGCAAATTTTATAGGTTACACTGGGTTAGAAGGGAGATGAAACAACAAAATCAAATACAATAACTGATCCTGAAAAGGCCCCAAGCAGATAAATATATTTAAGCAGAATACAACTCCTCTCAGTATAAGCTGAACTGGAGAGTGATGAGCAGTTTTGTAATCCCATCAGGGATCGAACCTCTCTTGGGCTTTAGTACAGACCATAGGCCAGTGATAAAAATTGATTTAAGTTATTGTAGTAACTTTTATAATGCGAGATTTAATTTTTGCCTCATTGATAGCAAGGTCACACACAGATATACAGAAAACCCACAGTGCTCAGCAGAACAATATACAGTTTAGCTCACAAATGAAAGAGGGTGAATAATTTATTAGTGCTAGAGGCATGAGGTAGTCTTCGTGAATCAGATGCACTGTAAAATGCGCTGTGATCTGCAGTGATAACTAAACCGCTAAAGAGATTGCCAATGTTAAACATGCTAAAGGTCAGGGCTAAGGTCGTACCAAAGACGAAGTACCAAATCTAAAAAAAGAAAAAAGACTTGCATTTATATAGCGCCTTTCACAAGCTCAGAGCATTCCAAAGCGTTTCACAGCCAATTAAGTACTTTTGAAGTGCAGTCACTGTTGTAATGTAGGAAACACAGCAGCCAATTTGCACACAGCAAGATCCCACAAACAGTAATGTGTTAATGGCCAGATAATAGGTTTTCTTTTTAGTGATGTTGGTTGAGGGATAAATATTGGCCAGGACTACCTTGCTCCTCTTCAAAATAGTGCCTGAGAGGGGATACAGGGCCTTGGTTTAAGGTTTCATCTGAAAGACGACACCTCCGATAGTGCAGTGTCAGCCTGGAATATCTGCTCAAATCACTGGCGTGGGACCTGAACCCACAACCTTTTGACTCAGAAGCAAGAGTGCTACCCACTGAGCCACAGCTGCCACCTAGTGGCTTAAAGCCTCTGTATAGGGCCAGTCAGGCACTCCATACGAGCAGTGGCAGTGCCAGCCAATGATGTGCCGTCCATTTACATGAATGGACAGAACTTCAGGGGCTGAGATGCCCATCGGGGTGCCCTGCTGGTACCACTCCTCACCAAGAGCCTGATCAGCCAATCATGCCCTACAAAGTCTTCAGCTGACACATGCCGGCTGTTAGGTTACGGCAACCAAGAGAACAAAAGGAGTAAGCATTCTCATCGTACAAAGATAGGCCTCAAAAAAACCTTGCAACATGAGCCCAGCAGTTAAAATGGGACCGTGCAAGCCAGCCCCCTCCAGCACTGACCTCATTGGAGCTTGCAAGATGACTGGGAGGGCATTTAATTTGTGTGGGGCAAGTGGGGTCACCTCCAGTCCACAACGGCCATCCATTTGGGTTGGGAGAGATGCCCAACCCACTTATGCCCCGCAGACTCTAGTTATGTCCCCTTTGTTCCCCTGTGTAATTCTTTAGGAGTTCAAGCCATTTGCCTGGCCTGGAAGCCCGCCCACCACCCTCCGCCCGCCCACCACCCACCCTGCCACCCTCCCCCCTGCCACCCCACCCCCCCACCACCTCGCCATCTGGCTGTTGATATCCACCTCCCACACTACGCCGAGCCCTGAACAAGCCAGGGAAGCCAGAACTCCCGGCATCAGGACGTCCCACCTCTGGCTCCACACCCGATTAACATTTGGCCTTGTCAGGGGCGGGCAGAGGCTCTGTCCCTTGCCAGACAGGCTGGAAAGGCCCTGAAATGATGGAAAACCAATACAACCAGGTCCCTACCATTCTCCAGTGGATTCGTTGGTGTCCTGTTGGAGTTAAGGGAAGAGATTTGTAGATCCCCCACAGATTTTCAGGGTTGTAAAGTTAAATGCTTATAGGAAACCATTTTATGTCACTAAATCAGAAATACAGTCACCTAGACCACTGTCATTTCTAATCTGAACAGTGAGTGCCCACAGTACAGCCATCAACACTCACTAAGACTGCAGCTTACCAAAGTGCTCCTCTTGCTGTGTTGTTTTGGTGCTGCATTGACTACGTGGAATGTACAGAAAGCACATGGTAACTTCCAACACCAGTCAATGATTTGTGTTCACTGCTGACATGCCAAAGGCAATGTGTGACTAGTGACATACAGGCTAGGAGAACAAACAAACGTGTATTTGAAGTCCTAAAGCGCTTCACAGTCAATGAATTACCTTTTGAAGTATAGTCACTGCTGTAATGTAGGCTAATGTGGCAACCAACTTGTGCACAGCAAGATCCCACAAAAGGAATGAGATGAATGAGCAGCTAATCTGTTTTAGGTAGTGTTGGAAAGTGCTTGGTTTGGTTCCTGGTCTGTGCTGAGGTAGCTGGAAATGCAAGTTTTTCTGCATTTGTATCAAACCAGAGAACAAAAAGCTTCTACTAAGTTCATATTGTTAATATTGGTGCTGCACATTGCATGTTTTCCTTGACCATTAATGTTCGGATCAAGATTTTTTTAAATTCATGCTCGGGCTATGGGCGTCGCTGGCGCGACCAGTATTTATTGCCCATCCCTAGTTGCCCTTGAGAAGGTGGTGGTGGGCCTTCTTCTTGAACTGCTGCAGTCCATGTAGTGAAGGGACTCCCACAATGCTGTTAGATAGGAAGTTCCAGGATTTTGACCCAGCGCCAATGAAAGAATAGCAATGTAAGGCTTGCAAAATTACACAGATTCCCCAAAGTAAGAAAAGAAGAGCTATCAGACTGTTTGAAATAATATTGGGCCAAAGGGGACCTAAAATCAAAACCCCAGGAAGATTTGGTTAGTTTAAAAGGCATGTTGAGGCCTGTGGAAAAAACTGCGACAAAAGGAGGTGGGATGGGCCCCCGAAATACAGACAGTTTGAGTATTGGAAAGGCCAGATCATCTGGGAATGTTCTGGGCCATCCCAGCCATTCTACATAAAGACAATAAGCCCACAGAAAGACTGTTCCCGCCGAAAACCCACAGGGCCATTAAGAACATGAATAATACAATACATGCCAACAGTCAACAAAAGAGAACCTGGCCCCAGCAGGAAAAGGACAATCAAGCAACAGTTTAAAACCAATCAGAAAGATTTCCAAAACACTTTGCACATTTTAAACTGATTTCAAGGCAATCCCGAAACCAGTTAAAAGCCAATTAAAATAGATGGGACCATCCCCAAAACTCGATGAGAATTGAAACATATTAAAAAATAATGAGCCCGCCAAAATTAACAAAGAACCAGAGATTTGGCGGTCAGATAAGCCAGGCCTCAAAACAGTATAATTGAGATGAGATCGGATCAGAGAGAAGGCTCAAGTTCAGTACAGGAGAGAAAGTACGGTTCAGAAAAGATATCATCATTACCATACTCAGTCGGAGGATCGGAGACTTGAAGAAAGAAGAACGAAACGGAAGGAAAAGGAAATCGCGGCAACCAAAGGCCTCAAGAAACCAACAACTACCAATATTACCACCAACCAGGTAATAGGCCACCGCGACCAACAAGAAAACCAACCACCGAGAAATCGAAAAATCACAAACTTGTTTCCACTCTACAGGCTAGTCTGACTTACCCCTGGGTAAGATTTGACACAGAAGACTCCAAAAACTATACCTAACCAAAGAAAATTGGGTACTCACCCGATAAATCCAACTATGCATCTAACCGCATCAGCGGACAGGCGAAGACTGAAAACCCAACGCAGGTGCAGTCTTCCACCAAGTCCGGGGTATGGCAGGCCCCAACCGCCACAACTAAAGAGAACCCCGAAATCGCGAACCTCTACAATCTGTCAAGAAAGTCATTTGGTGAGCATTTCTTGGTCCTCTGGAAGTCAACCTAGTTAGGATAGTGGGGTTGGGAGGGTAAGGTATTTTTGTCTATTGTAATTCTCCCTCGCATATTCCAAAGTGTTCCCCCCTTTTAGAGTATAAGATTTATTGTAATGTATATTTTTCCTGTCTCAAAAATAAAATCTCAATTCTTTTGACCAACTCAGGTGTCTGTTGCAATTTCATTACAACCTCCAAATAAGTCCAAAGTCTAGAACCAAGGGAGTGGGAGTGACTCGAACCGCTCAGGGAGTCAGAGGTAAAGCTGACCACACACACCACTCCTTACAGCAATATATGTCCAAGTCAGGATGGTGTGTGACTTGGAGGGGAGCTTAGAAGTAGTGGCGATACTATGCACCTGCTGCCCTTGTCCTTCTAGGTGGTGGCGGTCGCGGGTTTGGGATGTGCTGTCAAAGAAGCCATGGCGAGTAAAGTCCTCCTGCCGCCTCTGTTGACTCAGTATTTGCTTCCTTGGGGGAGCAGCATGCTTGGTATCCCAAAGAAAAGAATTAAGATCTAGGTCAGCTTGTGTGTGAGAACATAGAGTTACATGACATAAAGAAGGATAATGAAATAGAACATAGGCAACATTGGGAAGAGCAGAGAATCTTATAATGCAGCCAAGAAACTATGATATGGGGCAGCCAGTCAGGGAAGTAGAGTGCTACATAAAACAGAGAAGAGGAATCCTGCTGGATAACAGATGAGAGGAAGTCTAAGCTCAGAAAGAGTGGAGAGCTGAGTAATAGATGCAAGAGAGTCTGTGGCTTTGGTCAGTTTGACAAGGAGAGTGGAAAGTTGGGTAATGGACAGTGTAATGATATCAGCAAATAGTGATGATATTTGTCTGTGTTTGATTACTTATGCCTTACAGCATATTTGTCTGTGTTTTTGATTACTTGTGCCTGACCAGCAGAGGTCATGTGAGAGACAAGCAGTCCAGAGGAGTTTTACTTTCAGTTTCATTCTAGATGCATCACAGCATAGTGTGTTCTGTAAAAAGCTGTAGAAAGTCTTGAACAAGACTTTAGATTAAACAACATTCTCTTTCAGAAATGAGTCTTTATTGAACCCAAAAAGAAATCAAAACATGATGTCAGAAGTGGCTGAAAGAGAAAAAATCTGAAGTTAGCAACTTGATGGGACAGTGAAAGCAGTTGTGGCAAGTAAGCGAAATCAGCTCTCCACATATTAGCAAGCCAGAAGAGAACATCGTTGCTTACCATTAGAGAATAGCTAACGAAGTGAAAAAATGGAAGGTTTACTCCCACCAGCGACGCTTCAATTGTCAGGTAATGTGGCTGAACATTGGAGAAGGTTCAAACAACGTTTCGAGTTGTACTTAGCGGCAATCGGAGCTGACAAGAAAAGTAATAAACAGAAATCGTCACTGTTCTTACATGTCGTGGGTGATGCAGCGCTGGAGGTGTATAATAATTTCATATTTGCTGTTGATGGAGACAAAATGAAGCTAGATAAAATAATGGAACAGTTTGAGGCCTACTGCATACCTAAACGCAACGTGACCTTTGAGAGGCACAAATTTTTCACATGTGTACAGAAAATCGGCGAGACTATTGATCAGTATGTGACTGAACTGAGAAACCGGAGCAAATCGTGTGAATTAGGGGGACTCACAGACTCGCTGATAAAAGACAGACTGGTGTGTGGTATTCGAGATAATGATCTAAGGGAAAGGCTGCTAAGAGAGCAAGATCTAGACCTGGGAAAAGCCATAGCACTGTGTAGGGTTACAGAGACTGTGAAGTTGCAGGCAAAGGAGATGTTCAGTGACAGTAGCTGCAACGTGGATGCAGTGCGAAAGAACGGATACAAACCGTTTAACAAAGAGAACGCCAAGGTGAAAAAAGAGACGTGGCCAGCAAACGAAAATGAAAGAGACAATCGGAAGTCATGTAGTCGATGCGGTATACAGCATCCACCAAGAAAGTGTCCAGCATATGGTAAAACATGCAATAGATGCAACAAAAACAACCATTATGCCCGTTGCTGCAAGAACCAAGTGCAACAAAGCAAGGTCCATGCAGTAGATGAAAGTGACATAGAGGAATTCTATGTAGATGTTGTGTCTGAAAACAAAAGAGAAGAAAGAGACTGGATGTTGACACTAAAAGTGAACGACATACACATTCCATTTAAATTGGATACTGGAGCACAAGTTAATGTGATATCAGAGACCGATTTTAAGAGAATTAGACCCAGACCAAAATTACATGGAATACAAGTGAAAGTGACCGGATACTCAGGTACTGATATACCAGTGAAAGGAAAATGCATTGTCAAAGTAACACACAAGGACAGAGAGCACACGCTAGCATTAATCGTGGTGCCAAAGGATGTGCAAGCCATACTAGGTTTAAAAGCCTGTGAGAGACTGAACCTGGTAAAGAGAGTCCTCGTTGTGGAAAGTGAAAGAGAGACAGTCTATGATGAACTGAATGTTGCGTACACACCGGGTAAGCTGATGTATACAGCAGACACGTTGTCCAGAGCTGTTGACCCAAGTGAGCCCGCAAACACCACAATGGATGAAAAAGTGAATGCCTACGTGGACATGATCACAAGTGCACTGCCCATAGCAGATGCAAAAATGGAGCTCATAAAGACTGAGACAAACAAAGATGAAACAATGAGACGACTGAGAAAAAGCATCTTGGATGGATGGCCCAACATGAAGCAAGACTGCTCACCTGATATAGCAGAGTACTGGAACTGCAGGGCGGAACTATCAGTGGTCGAAGACATCATCTACAAAGGAAGTAAAATAGTTATCCCAAAGAGTCTGAGAAGAGAGATGTTAAAAAAGATCCATGGAGGACATCTGGGAATCGAAAAGTGTAAGAAAAGAGCACGAGAGGTGATGTACTGGCCACGAATCAACCAAGATGTGACAAATGAGGTGTCAAACTGCACAATATGCCTGAAATATCGAGCAAGCAATCCGGTAGAACCACTAAAGCCACACCCAGCACCAGATAGACCTTACCAGAAGGTAGGCGCTGACCTATTCGTATGTCAAGGGAAGGACTATCTTGTCGTCACAAACTATTACTCCCTGTATCCAGAGGTTTGTAGACTGTACACCACCACTGCAGAAGCTGTGATAAGAAGTATGAAAGTCATATTCTCCAGACATGGCGTGGCAAGCGAGGTCTTCACAGACAACGGACCCCAGTTTAACAATGCAAATTTCTGACACTTTGCCAAAGAGTGGGACTTTGTCCACACAACGTCAAGTCCTCACTATCCACAGTCCAATGGACTAGTGGAAAAATCGGTCCAGACAGTGAAAAGACTGATGTACAAGGCAAAAGACAGTGGAACTGACTTCTACCAAAGCATGCTTGTATACCGCACAACGCCGCCCGAGTGTGGTATGTCACCAGCCCAACTCCTGATGGGACGTCGGCTAAGGTCAAACCTACCCATCCCGGAGAACCTCCTGAAAACAAAAGAGGGGGAGAAAGTGAGGAAGTTCAAAGAGCAACAGAAAGAAAAGCAAAAGTACTACTATGACAGAGGAACACAAAACCTACCTGAACTCCACACTGGTGACCAAGTAAGGTTGAAAGACAAAACAAACACATGGACTCAGAAGGGAACTGTCCTGAGTGAAGTTCAACCAAGATCATACACCATTCAGACAGATGAGGGTGCTGTTCTGAGAAGAAATCGTCGAGATCTTCTCATGGGACCAGCCACAGCAGGTCAAGAGACTGATACTGGTGAACAACCTGATCACACAGCTGAGAACCAATCATCTGAGGCAACAACTCAAATTCAAGGACAATCAATCAGAAAATCCTCAAGACACGTGAAGCCTCCTGAGAGACTCATTGAGCAAATTTAAGGACTATTGTTAAAGAAGGAAGTAATGTTATCTTATTCTTTCTTCAAGTTCTAGTGTATTGACATATTTCATGTGAACACACAAAGCAAGGGTAAAAAACCTTGATCATGATAATGATAATGTAAGTTCATTAAATGTTGTTAGTTAAAAGTAAAATACTTTTGTTTTAAGAAAGGGAGATGTAATGATATCAGCAAATAGTGATGATATTTGTCTGTGTTTGATTACTTATGCCTTACAGCATATTTGTCTGTGTTTTTGATTACTTGTGCCTGACCAGCAGAGGTCATGTGAGAGACAAGCAGGCCAGAGGAGTTTTACTTTCAGTTTCATTCTAGATGCATCACAGCATAGTGTGTTCTGTAAAAACTGTAGAAAGTCTTGAACAAGACTTTAGATTAAACAACATTCTCTTTCAGAAATTAGTCTTTATTGAACCCAAAAAGAAATCAAAACAGACAGAAGAGACATGAGGCAGCCTATCAAGGAGAACAGAGAGCTGGATAATGGACAGGATAGACATGAGACAGTCTATCAGGGAGAAAAGAGCGCTGGTTAATGGACAGAAGAGACATGAGGCAGCCTTTCAGAGAGAGCAGAGCATTGATTAATGGACAGGAGAGATGTAAGGCAGCCTATCAGGGAGAGCAGAAGATGGAAATTGAAAGCTTTCCAAGCAGGGAATCAAGCTCCATGGTTTAATTTCTGAAATGCTTAAGTCGTGTCCTGTACAGGGATTTGTAGATTCAGATCAGGAAGCAAAGTAAGCATTTTAAAATATGTTTAGTTTCTTCTGACAGATTCTCCAAGTTGGGTTTTTTTATTCTCGGGACGTGTGGGATCATTGTGGAAATTTGAGTTTTTCAAGGATCCAGGTTCAGAAGCACGAGCACTGGTGACAATAACACTGACTTCAAAGTGAAAGATCCAATCCTCATTCTATCACTTGCCATCCATTTCTGAAGACCATCATTACACACAGAGGAGGCATCCAAATTACTATACAGCCAACTGGAGAAAACTGGTGCATGCTCTACTAGAATGGCAGGAAAATGAGATAGTAAATTAAAAGAAAATCACCAATTCTTGTTGCTGACATTCAAATCACCATAGTAGGCACTTGCTTAATACCAATGACTGTGGCAATTGAATGACAGCATACATTCAAAGGCCAGGTACGTAGATGCAGAGGAGCTTTTTGTCCTATGTATGCACTTGGCCATTCTTTAAAAGAAATAGCCAATGCGAATAAGCAAATGGGCAGAATTAATGTACTAACTAAATGTTTCAACATGGCCCAATTGAATGGCCTAATGTGGGATTATGTATTAAAATCCCTTCCTTACATTGCAATTTATAAAGTAAAAATATCTTATCTGGAAAGATGTGTACTTGACTGGGCTGGAAATAGCCATAAAAGAGTATGTGTAGGAATGGCTAGATTCCTAACTAAAGGACTGAGGTCGAGTCAGTCTATCAAACAAACGATGTTTAATACTAATCAACAGAGTTTAAAACGAAAACACAGGAGAACTACATTACAGGTCTGTACTCTTTGCTGGCTCCACGAGGACTGGCTAGGGCGGCTCCCCAGCCCGACGTCATGACGTCATGACGTTTTCCCGACGCTGGAGGATCACGTGATCAACGTGATGACGTCATCGCGTTTGGTCTCATTCTTAAAGGGACCGCGCTATGTACATGCAATAATATGAACAAAGATACAGATTCATTCTGTAGCTAATAATATGTTAAAGATAATTATGTACATTAGATCAGAGTCCCCCTGGTGGCTCCGCCACATATGCACATTAAAAGTCCCTGAATAATAGTGAGGAAAGACACAGAACCAATAGATTGTCCAGGCATTTTCTACCATTTTGGCATTATTCATCTGACATAAGAATTGATATTTCACCACCTCCAGTTAAAAAAAGTTAACGTCAGAATAACTGCTCTTAATACCAACGCAAGTGATTTGTGAAATCATAAACCTTCCTTTAATACCTGTAGCATTTAAAAAAACGATGAGAGCCAAAATTACATAGAATTTACAGCACAGAAACAGGCCATTCATCCAACTGGTCTATGCCAGTGTTTATGCTCCACACGAGCCTCCTCCCACCCCTCTTCATCTAACCTTATCAGCATAACCTTCGATTCCTTTCTCCCTCATGTGGTTACCTAGCTTCCCCTTAAATGTAGCTATGCTATTTTCCTCAATTATTTCATGTGATAGTGAGTTCCACATTCTAACCACTCTCTGAATAAAGAAGTTTCTCCTGAATTCTCCATTGGATTTATTAGTAACCATCTTATATTTATGACCCCTAGTTTTGGTCTCTCCCAAAAGTGAAAACATCTTATTTACGTAAAGCGATGGCCCCGATATTTACGGGGAGCCAGGGAGGGAACGGAGCCAGGGTCATAGAGGCCAGGAAACCCAGAAGTACGGGGGTCCTGTGGAATTTAACGGCAGGACCTCATTTGATTTGTTTTCCTCCTTTTCCTGGCCAGCAGCCAACTAGATTGAATGGCTGGTTGGCTATCATGCGGGAAGGCTTTGCTGGAAGGCCGCAGCTGGGGAATGGAAAGTCGGGAGGGAGATCGTGGATCGTGGGGCGGAGGGGCTTCAGATTGCAGGGGGAGGGAAGCAGGTTTGCTTGAGGGGCCGAGTTGGTGGGGGGGAAGCACTGCTGTTCCTCTTGGCTCACAAGCAGTGCTGGAAAAGTATTTACCTGCTGGATCCAGCCCTTCTCACCTCCCTTCAGCTGCTGTGTTTACCGAGCCCTGGATAACCTCTAAAAATCTGTTAAAATTTGAGGCACGCAACCTCATTAGCCTCTCGAGATCAGGTTAGTTGCCTGCCCCACAACATGCCTCCAAAAATGGGTGTGTTCAAGGTGGGCTGGGGTCGGGTTTCAGATTTTAACACTGCCCGTGCCGTCCCCTCCCTCCGCCCCCCCCCCGACTCACTCCTTGTGGGAGGTTAAAACACCCCCTGATGTTTCCAAGCACATCTGAATTCCAAGTTTGGATTTGACATGAAGTTTGGTTGCTGTGAAACAAAAGTACAATTTAAAGGACACGCAGGCTACAAGATGGCAAATGAACATATTACTGGTACGAGGTCAGATATCCCCACTAAAGCATCATGGACCAGGAATATGCAAAACAAAGTGGCAGCGGGACTCAAATGCAATCCTTTAGGTGAATTGAGTCAGTAGACCTGTAGAGCTGATTCATCTACGCTAAGGAGCGAAGGGTAGGATTGATTGGATGATTAACCAGCACTGGGGAAAAAAAACCTCTTCTACACTACACTACCAAGGAATAGATGGACCATCCAAAGAAGCCCATTCTGCTGATCAGCAGGTTAAAAGATATTAGCATTACTAGGTTGATCACACTCGCCACTAGACTACCGTGAATCAGAGATATACATACCCATGTTGAACTGGTGGTGTGTAGAGGGACATTTAAGCCCAGATTTTAATTCCCAATTGGAGTCGAGCGAGCGGGGGCTGAGGGGGATGGGAAACTATTCGGCCATCTGCAGCGTGAGGCATGGGAGATGTTAACTCCCAAGCCTCATCTGCATAGGCCTCATCATTCATCCGCCCGAACCCAGTGGGAGGCATTATCTGGCCGGCAGGCGGGACCAGGATTTTGGGAATGGTCACTGGCAGTCAGGTAAGTGGTTAGAGGTCTTGTGGTTGGGGAATGGGGAGGGAAGCCCCAAGATTTCTTTGTGGGGCCCGGGATGGAACATTCCTGCTCATAAGCAAGCGATATGTTAAAAAAAAAACACCTTTCTAGGCTTGTTCGGGCCCCGGATCCACGTGACCAGGTTGGCCTGGCCGGGAAAGCCACGACAGCTTTCTCTCGCAGGCCTAAGGTTAAAATGGCAATCAGACCCCAATGACATCATCGGAGCCTGATCTGCATATTTAAAGAAGGACCCTGCTGCCTTCCGGCTGGTGTCCTGCTCGCCTGCTCAAAAGAGCAGGCTAATATTGGGACACGGAGAGAATACAGTGGGATCAATGGGGGCAAGTCATGCGGCCATTTTAACTTCCCTCCCGCCCACACGGCTTCTGCCAGGTGGGCAGGGTTAAAATCGGACCTTTAGTGTACGCCATCAATTCTTTGTAAATCACAGTCCCAAACCTTAAAAAAAGTCTGTATTGAGCCAAATTTGAGTACATTCATCTGATTCTAAATCAAAATCTCTTTTAAAGATTTCAAAAGATTTAGAATTAGGTTTAGCAATCATCCATCGGGCTCATATTTCCTCCTGATACACGAACAGATATTTTGTTTTCCATTCATCATTGCATGCCTTCGATCTGTTATGTGCATACTGTTGAGGTTTATAGATCTGAAAGCAAAACATAACTGAGTTCCTGGATGCTGCAATGATGGTTCTACATATTAGGTGTAGCTCACTTTATAAACATTATCAATAATAGAGGAATAATCTTCTGCGCTGGTTGCATTGATCTCTTTTTCCCTTACAATACTCACAGTAAGAATTTTATAGACTGTTATTGATGGATGAGCAAACAGTTTCTTTTCACATGAAAATAAATCACCTTCATTCGAAAATGTAAGGGGGAAAAAAAATCAAATAAAAACACCACAAGGTATAATACCCCATTAATGGCGGTCAAGTCTTTTGATGTGAATTCTTTTGATTTTATTTCTCATGGGGAGGGGAAGGCAGGCGCGTTCCCTTCAAACCTGAGGCACTGCTATTTTCTTTAAAAGGGTAATAGAATTTGTAGTGTTTTTTGGTTTGATTCCCTTTTTTTTCCATTTCTTCACCAGAAGGCGACTTACCTTCACGTGAAGAAATGTGAAAGCCTGACACAGATTAAAAAAGAAACACAATCCACGTTTTGGTTTGACACAAATCACAGGGAAACTTCAAAGAATGTACTTCAAAAGGGGCTTCCTCTTAAAGGGGGTGGGGGCTGGGCAAAAAGGACAAATCTGAACTATTCACTCTTCTGTCCCATTAATCCCATAGGTGTTGGAGATATGATAGCAGAGCACACAGAATCATAGAATCAAACAGCACAGAAGGAGGCCATTTGGTCCATCGAGTCTGTGCTGGCTCTTTGAAAGAGCTATCCAATGTTCACCATATTCGGTGAAATGCCAGAGATTCAGCATTCAAACCTGCCTGATGAAATTCATAATAAGAACATACTTCTGCTCTACTGCACTGCAAAAGACTTTAATAACTTAATTGCACATTTGTCCAAACACAATAAGAATGTAGTCAGGTCTTTGCAGGTGGTATTAATTTTCTGTTGGAAGAATTAATTTTGCTTTACAGTGTATACTTTTTTTGTGTGTGAGGATTTGACATGACAGCCAGTTTACAAACAAGATACGTCAATCTTGGCACAGCCTCAGCAGCCCTAGGTGAGCAAGGTCTAATACAGCTGCTTTCTTCCTGACAATCTCTCTCTTTTTTGTAAAGAGCCATATGGTTCTGCTGGGGTGGGGGGTTAGGGAAATGTAATGACAATGTTCACCTAAGGGGCTTGGACCAGCCTGAACAAATCTGGTTATGTTCAACACAACCTAATTGGCTTTGGGCACACATTTAGACATTCCAGACCAAGGCTTTGGAGGCTTGTGAATATCACTGCACTCTGAAGATTTGACATCGTTAATTGCGCTTGCATGCATATTAGTCCAATAGCATGCTCGCAAGACAACAAGCAAGACTGCGTCACTCATGATACGTGCCAAGCATAGATGCTCTGATATAACAACAGAAAATGCTGGAAAAAACTCAGCAGGCCAGGCAACATCCGTGGAGAGAAATTAGAGTCAACGTTTCGGGTGAACCCTTTTTCAAAACTGGAAAGGAAATGAAATAGATAGAAGGCAGGGCTGCGATAGAACAAAAGAAGTAAAGAGACATTAAGAGGTATTCAAAACCAGACGAGATGGTAATAGGACTAGTGGACACAAAAGACGGCTCAGATTAGGTGTGAAGTGTACGGGCAGGATGAGAGACAGCTGCCATGTGGGAGGGGAAAAAAAAAGGAAAGCGGGGGGAGGGAGGGAAAAACTAAAACAAAGGGGTGGAAAAAAATATAAGTAAAAATGTAATAGGGGCTGAGGTTATGATCTGAAATTGTTGAACTCGATATTGAGTGCGGAAGGCTGCTAATCAGAAGATGAGCTGCTGCTCTGATAATGGAGACACTGCTACGATGGTCAAGTCATGTGGTGCGAATGTCCGATGAACCAAACCCAAAGATGATCTTTTTATGGCACACTGACAACTGGGAAGCAATTTCATGGTGGGCAACAAAAGAGATATAAAGACTGCTCTCTCGCCCCAAGTCAGGAGGTTGTTGGTTCAAGCCCTACTCCAGGGTCTTAAGCACATAATCTAGCCTGACACCTCAGAGGGAGTGCTGCACTGTCAGAAGTACTGTCTTTTGGATGAGATGTTAAATCAAGGACCTGTCTACCCTCTCAGGTGGACGTAAAAGATCACACAGCACTATTTCAAAGAAGAGCTGGGGAGTTCTCACCAGTATCCTGGCCAATATTTATCCCTCAACCAACACCTAAAATAAACCCCAGGTGATCTGGTCACGATCACATTGCTGTTTGTGGGAACTTGCTGTGTGCAAGTTAGCTGCTGCATTTCCTACATTACAAGAGTAACTACACTTGAAAAGTATTTAATTGGCTGTAAAGCGCTTTGGGACATCCTGAGGACATGAAAGGCACTATATAAATGCAAGTCTCTCTTTCTTTTAAAAGCGACTCTGAAACAGTGCCACACAGACGACCATAAATGGGAACAACTTGCTCAAGATATGATAGCATGGCAAAACACCATCCATGAAGGAACCTATTACTGTAAAGCCTGTCGCATTGCTGATGCTGAATACAAATGCCAACTGAGGAATACTCGCGTGAAGAATCGAGATTCACAAATCTGGTGTATCCGAGATCCTCTGTTCAAACTGTGGTCGCTCATCCAGAGCAAAAATAGATCTCGTCAGTCACCAAAGAACTTACTGCAAAAAATGAGATGATATTCTGTCTGTCTTCTTCGCTATGGAGCGAGAGATGTTGGGTGCATGTATGTGAGGGGTTGATTTTCACTTGTTTTACCTGGCGTTACTGGGACTGTAACAGCCACAAAGCAGACCCTTACCGTCCCGTTAACCCTGACCGTGTGGCCGGTGACATTTTGAAAGGGGCCTACAGTGCTGGGCATCCAAAGCCCCTTATTAATATGGAAATTGAGTCCGAGGACCCCATTTGCCATTTTAGGTTGGAGCTGGCCGCAGGTACTGTAAGCAATACAAAAATACAAATTTAAAGAACTGCATTGCACACAAAACGTACCTTGCTCCCATTCTAAAATTAAAATGTGCATACACAACTCAAAGACTGTATAATTATGTTAGGTTTTTTTTCCAATACTTTTCCATTAAATCCAGGGCCCTTTGTAGATTTGTTCTTGGGGTGTGGTGACACTAGCATGGGTGCCTTTGTTGCCCTGAGAAGTTGGTGATGGGCTTTCTTTTTAATGCACCAAGCACTTCATAAAGACAGAAAGAAGTTTCATTTATATAGTGCCTTTTACAACCACATGATATCCCAAGCACTTTTACAGGCAATTCAGTACTTCTGAAGTGTAGTAATGTACTCCCACAGTACTGCACTGGAATATCAGCCTAGATTTTGTGCTCAAGTCTCTGGAATGGGATGTGAACTCACAACCTTCTGGCCTCAGAGGAGAAAGTGCTACCAACTGATCCACAGCTGACACCTATAATACAGTGCAGAATGGCAGCCCAGTCAGAAGTGGGTGATAGGCCCATTTTCCCAATTCTATGATCATAGATCCCACAATCAACTATGCACCTGCTTTACCTGTAGACAAACATCGATCTCGTAATTTTAACGCTGTATAATTCTGAGGCAAGGCAATTATGTTGCATTAATAAAAGTCTTAAAGCAGCTAATTTTTAAAAAATTAATGAATTCTTGGGATGTGGGCGTCACTGGCAAGACCCGCATTTATTGTCCCTCTCGAGCTGCCCTGAGTAGATGGTGGTGGGCCGCCTTCTTGTACTGAAGCAGTTTGAGGTAAGGACAGCAGGTTTTCTTCCCTAAAAGGATATTTGTGAACCAATTGGGCTTTCACGACAATCCGACAGCTTCATGGTCACTTTGACTGACACAAGCATTTTATTTCCAGATTTTTTAAACTGAATTCAAATTCTCAAACTGCCCTGATGGGATTTGAACTAATGACAATCTCTGAAGGGCGAAGAAAATTGAAGGAGAGGTTTCACAGCCCCTTTGAATTGTAGTCATAAATATGCCGAGTTCCCCTGAAGCACTGTCTTAATTAACCAGGGAAAGCATTCCTAATCCAATTCTGGACTGCTTCCACATCTGGCAGGGACAAAGAGTAAAATAGCAGCTCATTTACCCCATGGTGCTGTGGAGGGGATTGGGCTCCGATAAGATTTCATTAGCTTATCAATGTGGGTAGCCCCAAGTCGACTGCAAATCAAATTACACCTCTTCCCTGCTGCACCTCAACATCTGTTTCAACATTGAGTGATCAAAAATAATCCCTTTCTGCGTGTGACTGAGTGAAAGAGCGGAGACATAGGGCAGGATTTTCATTGGGCCGTGGAGGCGGGATTGGAGGCGTGTGGGGGGTTAAAATTGCATAAACTGGCGGGCGGGCCCAACCCCGCCTCCATCCCGCCTCCAAGAGGCGGGATAGGCCATTAAGGCCCTTAACAACCACTAAATTGGCTCTATAATGCCATTTTGAAAGGCCTTTGTGAGTTTAACCCTTTTCCCATGTGAAACACGCCTGTTCTGAAACAAGACGGTGAAACCTGGCGGGAGCACAATTGGATTGCTGACTATCAGCTGCAGCTCAAACATTAAAGAGGAGATTTGATCAGCCATCATTTGCAGGTGGCAGGACTTTGTTGTCTCAGGTCTGGGGAATCTTCTAGAAGGCATAACCACAGCTGTGGAAGTTTGGAGCCTCACACCAATCTCCAGTGTAACCTCCTGGGAAACCCCTCTCGCCACCTTCACTCAGCGCTTCCTCAACTGAGGCATATACCAGAAGCATGGGAGCCATTTGTTTCCTTCCCTTCTGGGCATTAGATGAGGACGAAGACCAGCCGCGGCACCAGCAGAACCATGAACAACAGCAGCACCAACAGCAGCAGCACCAACAGCAGCAGCACCAACAGGAGCGCCAAGCTGCTGCTCACCCACCTGAAGCTGCACAAGCCAGAAGGGGCCAGCGCATGGAAACCTGTCGGCGCAGGAGATACCCCCCAAACAGGGTCTACAGACACAGGGTCAGCTACATCAACATGTCTGAGCAGCAGTGCCAAAGGCGGCTCCGACTTTCGCGAGAGGTAGTGGGTGACATCTGTGCAATGCTGCAACAACACCTGCAGCCCAGAGGACCAGGTGGACAACCCTTACCAGTGGCCATCAAAGTCACCACCGCACTCAACTTTTTTGCCTCAGGCTCATTCCAGGGATCAGCAGCAGACATCAGCGGCATCTCCCAGGCGGCCGCACACACTTGCATCACGCAGGTAACCGATGCCCTCTATGCCATCGCGCACAATCACATCCATTTCACCAAGGATCAAGCAAGTTTCATGGTGCGTGCGGTTGGATTGGCTAATCTGGCAGGCTTTCCAAGGGTGCAGGGCGTCGTTGACTGCACACATGTGGCCCTTAAGGCACCCCATTGCAATCCAGTTATTTTTGTCAACCGCAAGGGCTTCTACTCCCTTAATGTTCAGCTGGTGTGTGAACACAAGAAGGAAATTTTGCATGTTTGTGCCAAGTACTCTGGCAGTTGCCATGACTCCTTCATACTGCGCCAGTCTAGTGTGCCTCCGCTCTTCAGTCCACCAGACCAACTTAATGGATGGCTACTTGGAGACAAGGGCTATCCCCTGAGGACGTGGCTAATGACACCGTTGAGGAGGCCAGTCAACAAAGCTGAGGAGCGCTACAACTCCAGCCACATGTCCACCAGATCCATTATCAAGCAAACCATCGGTTTGCTGAAGATGTGCTTCAGATGCCTGGATAGATCAGGTGGAGCCCTGCAGTACTCAGCAGCCAGGGTCTCCAGAATCGTTGTGGTTTGCTGTGCACTTCACAACATGGCACAGCGCCGTGGCTTGCAGATTCCTGAGGACCAAGTGGCTCCTCACTTATCCTCCTCAGATGAGGAGGAGGAGGAGGAGAGTGAAAATGAACATCTTGCAGAGGCCCATCAACCAGCGGCAGCAGTACGCGAGAACATAGCTGCCCGGGATGCAAGGAACGCACTCATCTTTGCCAGATTTGCTTAGCCTAGCCACTCAAGGACTTTTGCCTCGCATCTTCTTACCTGAGCATCGACAATGGCCAAGAACCAGCTGACTCCTAGCAATTTGACGACCATAATAACAATTCCAAGTAATCCTAAGCCCTCAATGTGAAAGTCTCATTCGCAAAATGACACACGCCACAACTACAGCAGTAGCCATCAGATTTTTTATTAACATTATTGATCTGATGGCTTTTTCACATAAAACAGCAAATTTCACCCAAGTGACTACGCTTGTGACTATTTGTGCAGTATCTTTCTCTTACACGTGCTCCTATGTGGTGCTTCCCTTGTGGCTTCAGCAGATGTGGAGACCCCTTGCTCACTTTCCTGCTGCTTCTGTCTCGACACCTTTGGCGGGTGTCCTCTGGGGTTGTGAACCTGTGAGGGCTCGTCAACATGATAGCAAAATACTGCAGATGTTGGAAATCCGAAATAACAACAGAAAATGCTGGAAAAACTCAGCAGGTCAGGCAACATCCGTGGAGAGAAATTTGAGTTGACGTTTCGGGTCGAACCCTTCTTCAAAACTGGAAAGAAAAGAAAATAGATCGAAGGCAGGGCTGCAATCAGACAAAAGAGTTAAAAGAAACAAAAGAAGTAAAAGAGACAATAAAAGTTATTCGAAGCTAGATGAGATGGTAATAGGCTGAGATTGGGTGTGAAGTGTACTGGCAGGGCAAGAGACAGTTGCCAGGTGTGAGAGAGAAACAAAAGGAAAGGGGGGTTGGGGAAAAGGAGTGGAAAAATTACAAGAAAAAATGTAATAGGGGCCGAGGTTATGATCTGAAATTGTTGAACTCGATATTGAGTCCGGAAGGCTGCAGAGTGCCTAATCGGAAGATGAGGTGCTGTTCCTCGAGTTTACGTTGATCTGCTGCTGCTGCGGCTGTGCAGGGGTTGAGACGCCGATCTCAGCTGGGTGTGGACTCCGGCGGGCTCTGACCAAGGGCTCTGCAGTGGCATGGAAGTGTGAGCGCTTGGAGAGGAGCCCCCACTTCCTTGATATCTGCCATCAACTTCCCTCTCATAGGTCAGGTCCCCCTCAGCGCTTGCAAGTGGCTTGAGAGCACCTTGCTGCACATCAGGGGGGGCATGGGAACCCGTATCTGCACTGGCAGTCCAACTCAGAAGGACTTCCATGAAGGTCTGGCTTCTCTGCTCAATAGATGCCCATCACTCCTCCAGAGATGTAATTCTATTCTGAGCACTCACCATGTTTTCTGCACTCTGGCGACTTATCACCTCCATGGAGGTTGCCATCCTTTCCATGGTGATGCGTTCATGCACCAATGACTGCACAAAGGCTCTGCTCTTGTTCGCTATGGACTCTTCCATTCACTCCACACTTACAGCGACCCTGGCGACAAAACCTGCCAGAGACTCCTGCATCTGTTTCTGGAGTTCCAGCACCGCTGATCTTGTGGATGGACCCAGAGGCAGAGAGTCAACATGCAGCTGAGCCAAGCTGGCAGAGTCCTGCGCCCTCCGACGAGGACTCTCCACTGCTGTCCCTGTCTCCAAAATCTGCTGATGCTCACTTGTGAGCTGTGATACACCAGGTGACAACACTACTCTATGTCCCGAAGGTCTCACCGAGGTGTGAGTGTCTGTGCTGGTGCTGGGTGCGCTGAGTTCTGCTGATGCTGCGCCCTCAGAGGTTGCAACTTCCTCTGAGGAGTCTGGAAGCTCAGGCTCTTCCTCCTGGACAGTGGGGATGGGGGCTCTTGATGGTCCTGTGGGGGAGTAAAGGAAAGAGTTAGAGATGTAAAGCTATTCTGTCACCAGCTTGCTGTGATGCACCCGTCTGTCTGTCCCCCACTTGCGCATCATCTTCCTCCACTCCTACGATCTCCAGGACTGCCTCCTCCCAGGGGGTGAGCTGGGCTACTGATGGTGGCCCTCCTCCTGTCCTCGCTCTTTCCCTCTTATTGTGAGCTCTCTTTTCCTGCAATGAGGGAGACAAGTGGAGTTTGAGTGAGAATGAAGGAGTGAGTGTAAAGATTCCATAGCATAGGTACTTAGAAGGTGACAAAGATGAAGTGAGGTGGCAAGACCAAGGGCCCTCCCTGTGTGTTGTCAGTGGTTTTCATAGCATCACAGTGATAGGGAGTGTGAGGGCTGCACAGTCGAATAGTTAGTTGAATGTAACCACAGAGAGAAAGGGAATGGGTAAGGGTGCATGGATGTCAGTGTCAAGTGGGATGTGGAGGTAGAGATTGCTAAAGCTGAGTGCTGGTGAGGAAAGGCAATGGGGATCAGATTGAGGGTGATGGGAAATGCATACTCACTTTTCCAGTACGCACAAGGTCATGAAATCTCTTCCTGCACTGTATCCAGGTTCTGCAGGTAATCGTTAAGGAGTTGACTTCCTCTACCACTTGCAGCCACACAGCCTTGGTTTGCTGGGGAGGCTTCTTCCTCCCTGATGAAGGGAAGAGCACCTCCTTATGAGCTCTAGCTCCCTCAACCAGAGCCTGCAGGGCAACGTCGTCCAACCTGGGAGCAGCCCTAGGTCTGTCGCTGGCCATTGTGACTCCAGGTTCCTCCAACAGTAAATGCCAAAAGGATGGCAGCCTGCAGAAGAAGCAAGGCTTGTTGCAGACCTTAAATGCAGCAGCAATGATGACATCATAAGATGCAACTTTCTGACTGGAAAAACTCATTTGCCAAGGGTTCCCACACGCTGGAACTCAATTGGAGAATTAAGTTAAAATAGCATCAATCTCCCACATCAATTTATATTCGTGTGGATAACATGAAATACGGATTTCACGACATCAACCCGCCCCTGAATGAAAATCCAGCCCGTAGCCTTTGTCAATGGCAGTGGATCAGTGCTGTGGTGTGAGCCTGACAGTTAGGATTGCCAACAGTCCAGGATGGTACTGGAGTCTCCAGGAATGAAAACGTAATCTCCTGTGGAGTGCTGTGCACAGTTCTGGTCTTCATATTATAAAAAGATTAAGGACCCACTGGAGAAGGTGCAATGATTTACAAGGATGATACCTGAACTCAGGAAAGATTGAACAAGCTGGGGCTCTATTCTCTAGAAAAGAGAAGGCTGAGGGGTGACCTGATAGAGGTCTTTAAGATTATGAAAGGGTTTGATAGGGTAGACATATAGAAAATATTTCCACTTGTGGGGAAGACCAAAACTAGGGTCCATAAATACAAGTCACTAATAAATCCAATAGGGAATTGAAGAGAAACTTCTTTACCCAGAGAGTGATTGGAATGTGGAACTTGACACCACAAGGAATAGTTGAGATGTGAGATAACCACATGAGGAAGAAAGGAATAGAAGGATATGCTGATAGGATTAGATGAAGGGGGGGGGGGGAACGAGGCTCGTGAGGAGCATAAACACCAGCAGAGACCAGTTGGGCCAAAAACCTTTTTCTATGAGGCACATTCTATGTAATTCTATGTAATCCTGGACACTGCGAGAAAACCTGGGAGAAAAATAAATGGGGCATTCAAAAAAATTGTGTTTTCATTTCTTGAACACTTTCACTTATTAGTTATTAAACTATTGGAGATGGGAGGGGGGCATTGTGGGGAATGCTGAATGACTGGGTGGGGCGGTTGTAGACAGGAGGTCATGTGATGAAATCTCCAGGGATACGTCCAACCAGGGGTGGCTACCCTACTGACAGTTGATTTCCTTACTGCATCCAAGAGACAAAGTGACAACTTCACAGCACTGCAGGGTGCGAGGGGCTCCATGGTCACACAGCTGCTTGTGATTTGTCCCAGCAGGTCAGACAGACCCGCCAAAATTAGTCTGGTCTCATTTTCAGTTAGGTTGAGGTTCTGCGCTCTGAAAGGTATTTCAAAATTAGCATTACCCATTCAAACTCAACATTACCCGTTCAAACTCAGCATTACCAATTCAAACTCAGCATTACCCGTTCAAACTCAGCATTACCCATTCAAACCCAAGAACACAAACCCTCAACCATGCCCGATATTTAATTTAATTTCGAGACACTGAACTCCTTCATTCTTCTGATTCTGGCCTCCTTTGCAACCCCACCCCTCCGCTATCTCATTTCAATAGCAGAGCTCACAGTCTCACACTTTAGAATATTCTGCTTAAACCCCACCCCTCTCCCCCACTGTCAAAGGCCTCTTGAAAACCTACCACTTTGATTGCACCTTTGGTCACCTCCCCCAATTCCTCCCCACCACTGCTCAGTTTCTCCTCCCTGAAGCACACGATGGGACATTTTATTAGGTTAAAGGTCCTTCAGTAGTGCACTGAAGCGTCAGCCTGGATTACATGCTCCAAGTCCTGCAAGGGAGCTTGAATGTATCACTTTCTAATTTAAGAGGTGAGAGTTTGACCACTGAGCCAAGCCAAGAATTTAGAACCTGACACATGTTGACCATGAGTGAGCTGAAAATGGAGCCGGTGCCTTGATTCCCAGGATAAGAGAACTTGCTTGAGCTCGAATGTCCATTTCATGTGGTTAACAACAACTTGCATTTATATAGCACCTTTAACAAAGTAAAACATCCTAAGGTGCTTCGCAGGAGTGTTATCAAAAAAATTTGACAACAAAATTGAAGGCAACTAATAGCTCTGCTGCTGACAAACTAATCTAGCTCCTTCCATATTAAAAATCTTACGTCTGCATGCACTTCCTGTTCACAAAACTTCATTTGTCATCAGGCGCTAAGGATTCTGAACTTCTACTAAATTGGGTGTTAGTGCCCCAGGAAGGAAGTGGGGTGCTAAATCAAGCGCTAATGACCTCAGTAGGGCGCTACAGGGGCGCTACCAGCAGAACGCTAATGAATTTCAGATGCAATGCATTCAGCCATGATCCTTCACACTGTTTCCTTCCAGCTCTTAAAGGGGAGGTTGGATCATTGTGCAGAGGCTCATTTCCATCATTGCTGGCTTTGAGGTAGACCTGCGAGCAAGTGAATCCCCTGATGGCTACGGCTCTTCCCACTCCCAGGGAGAGAGCTCGTCGGTTCACAGATGAGGCATTGGAGGCATTGGTGGCTGGAGTGGAGCGAAAGAGGTGTCCCTGGCCACTGGAAGGAGGCCATCGCCTCAGGTGTTCAGGGCAATGTGCAGGGAAGTGGCCCAGGAGGTCTCGGCCAGTAGTGTGGTGGAACACAGCCTGACACAGTGCCGCAAGAAATTCAATGACCTCAGTCGGGTGGTCAAGGTGAGTACATGCTTCAACCGCTCCTACATACCAGCATCTGAACCTCAGTCTGTGCACACAGCGCAAACAACCACACCCCACCACTCACCCACCAAACATCTTCACCTACTCAAACTCATATCTACATCTCATGCCTTGCTTACAATCACAGCTATTCAACTATGGCAGGCATATCTCCCAAACACATAGCTGGACTCTGACTCAAACACATTTGTTTCTCTTGCAGGCCAAGATAGCCCACAATAGGAGGAAGCAGCAGAGAACAGGCGGGGGTGATGCACAGCTCCAGCAGCTCTCAGGCCTTGAGGAGCGAGTGCTGCGACTCATGGGGCAGCAGGTGGTGGGTGCCATGGCCGTCGGCGACATCGACCCCGTTGGGGGCCAAAACGGTATCTTCAGCCCCTCTCCTTCTCTCATCCCACTTCCCCCTCACACCACAAACCTTTCTCACTTTCCATCTCCTGAGAATGTCTGCATTCCTTGCTCCATTCCTGCCCCCCTGCCCTTCATTTATTCTACCCAAGTATATTACATATTGGCAATGAAAATGGGATCCCAAAGCTATTTTTAGAGATCATGGAAGGACACAGTGTTCGACCTTCGAGTGGACAAATTTAAGGTGAATTTTTGACACCTAAACTGAATTTTTGCAATGTTTCACTGTTAATGCTCGTGCAGAATCGTCTGAGCTTCACCTTCGCACGAATGTATACACAGCAACAGCAGTGTTGATTCTCACAGGTACACAGGTAGTGTGCTGAGTCACTGTTCGACGGGATCGGGACAATCACAGCCGCGCCTACAGGATTCATCAGAAACCTCAGCATGTATGACCGAGCTCGCGAACCATTCATTTCTTACATTGAGCGGATGGAGATGTTTTTTAGGGTCTATAATATTATTGAGACCGAAGGTGCAAATGAGAATGTTCAAGCTCAAAATAAAAGTAATTCGTGAATGGAAGAAAGGCATTTTTCTAACGGAGATCAGGCCAGATGTCTACGGAACGTTGACAACCCTACTCGTGTCAGGGAAAGTGAAGGATGCGTCGATTGAAGACATTGTCGAGAAACTTGAGGACCATTTCGACCCAAAGACATTAGATATAGTAGAGAGCTATAAGTTTGGTACCAGAAACCAAAAACAGAGTGAAACCATCAGTGAGTACATTGTAGGTCTTAAGAACCTGTCTTTGCATTGTAACTTTGGCACATTTTTGGATCATGCGTTGCGAGATAAGTTTATGTGTGAACTGGTGGATGAGCGCACACATTCCAAGTTACTGAACACTCCGAATGTTTAACATAGCATGCAAAATTGCCCTATCTATGGAGATGGCATCTAAGAATGCCAGGGAGCTCCGTCCAACTCAAGTGACTAGTACAGCTGAGGTCTACAGTCACAAAGCCACCGCCAAACCTAAAGCTGTGAGACCGAGTCAAAAGTATGTTGGTGAGACCAGTTCAGTGAATTGTTATCACTGCAATGGAAATCGCTCACCACAGTCCTGCCAATACAGAAATGCGAAGTGTTTTCACTGCCAGAAGCAAGGCCATATTTCAACAGCTTGTAGAGCTAGATCTAAAGCAGGAAGTAAGCACCATTCTAGTGGCAATGCAAAGCAGTGACAACAAAAGGGAGGAGTTCATAATATTGAAGTGAACACACCTGATGTTGAAGAACTAGGCATCTACTGTATCTATGCCACTAGCGGCAACACTAGCAGTCGTGAGAAAGACTTCCGTACAAAACCTTTGATTAACGAGCAATATATTGATATGTGTATCGACATAGTGGCAGACTGCTCTATCATGAGTAAAGACACATATGAGAGTAAGTTTAATCAAGTATCATTTACAAAGAGTATCGTAGGTCAAAGGTTTTCTCCAAGCTTGACCTGTCGCATGCTTATGCTCAGCTGAATGTTGACAAAGAGAGTCAACAGTACCTCACCATCAATACACACAAGGGACTGTACTCATACACCAAGCTGCCATATGGTGTAAAGTCCTCCCCTAAAATCTTCCAGGCTATGATGGATAAGATTTTGCAAGGAGTTCCAAATTGCTTATGCAAGCAAGATGATGTGCTGATCGCAACAAGCAGTGAGGAAGAAAATCTAGAAGTGTTTGATATAGTGCTTCAAAGGTTGAATGCCCACAATGTCAAATTGAAAAGGAGCAAATGTGCTTTTGTGCAGCCCGAGGTTGTGTACCTTGGTCTGAAAGTTGATGCAAATAGCTTGCAACCAGTGAAGGAAAAGGTTGATGCTGTCATCAATGCTCCAAAGCCACAGACCGTGTCGGAGTTAAGATCTTTCCTTGGAGTGGTCCAGTACTACGCACGTTTCTTACCTGAGTTAGCGACCATGTTATCTCCATTGCATGAGCTCCTCAAGAAGGATGTCCAGTGGAAGTGGACGAAAGCGCAACAGGAAGCTTACGACGCTTGTAAGAGAAGTCTCTCTAACGATGCTCCACTTGTGCACTATGACACAGAGGGTGAGCTTAAGTTAGCATGTGATGCTTCCAGCTATGGTGTGGGAGCTGTCATAAGCCAGCTCCCAGAGATGTCGGGGAACATAGGGTCTAATGAGAGGGAGGAAGTGAATGAAATCAGTATTTGTGGGGAAATGGTGTTAGGGAAATTGACGGGATTGAAGGCCTGTGCTGGTTTGAGCCGGTCGATGGAGACTGTGTCGACCCTGTCGCCGAGTTGCAGCTTGAAGACCTTGTCCCCGGTTTGTAGTACCTCGTACGGTCCGTCGTACGGGGGTCGCAGGGGCCCACAGTGCGCGTCGTGTCGCACGAAGACGAAGCGCGCCTGCTGTAAATTTGGAGGGACGTGAGGTGTGAGTTCGCCGTGTCGGTTGACCGGAAGTGGGGCGAACTGCTGAGCGGAAGAGAAAGAGTTGAGCCGCTGCTGTTCGGCCGACCAAGGCTTGGTAGGCTCCGGAAGGAATTCGCCTGGGACGCGCAGCGGTTGTCCGTAGACTAACTCCGCTGCCGAGGACTGGAGGTCTTCCTTGACCGCGGTGCGTAGGCCGAGTAGCACCCACGGCAGGCGGTCAGTCCAGGTACTGTCCTGCAGGCCGGCGCGGAGTGAGGCCTTGAGTGACCTGTGGAAGCGTTCACAAAGTCCGTTGGCCTGCGGGTGGTACGCTGTGGTGCGGTGGAGCGTCACCCCGAAGTTGCGTGCTGTGGCCGTCCAGAGTTCGGAGGTGAACTGGGCGCCTCTGTCGGAGGTTATGTCGGCCGGCACGCCGAACCTCGCAACCCAGGTGTTAACGAACGCCCTGGCGATGTCGGCTGTGGTGGTGGAGGACAGCGGCACTGCCTCAGGCCAGCGTGTGTAGCGGTCGACCATCGTGAGGAGATAAGTTTGGCCTTGCGATGGCGGCAGGGGACCGACGATGTCGACGTGTACGTGGTCGAAGCGGCGGCTGGGTACCTCGAAGTCTCCCAGGGGTGCTTTGGTGTGCAGCTGTACCTTAGCCCGTTGGCAGGCGAGGCAGGAGGTGGCCCAAGTCCGAACATCTCTGCTGAGGCCACGCCAGACGAAGCACTTGGAGAGGAGTTTGACGGATGCGCGGGAACCCGGGTGAGAGAGCCCGTGGAGCGCGTCGAAGACGCGGCGGCGCCAGGTCTCAGGGGCGACCGGCCTGGGGTGGCCGAGTGAGACGTCACAAGTGACTGCCGTGGCTTCGGGCCCGTGCGCGACCTTGGCTAGGCGTAGCCCTGGCAGGCTGGTAGCCGCCGAGAGGAGGTCTGGGTCCGTGAGCTGGTCCGCTGCTAGTTGTGCGTAGTCGACCGCGAGGTGATTCGCACAGACGGCGGGACGGGAAAGGCAGTCGGCGACCACGTTCTCTCTACCGGAGACGTGCTGAATGGCCGTAGTAAACTCAGACACGGCCGCGAGCTGGCGTTGCTGCCTAGCGGACCAGGGTTCGGTGTGCTTGGCCATCGCGTATGTGAGTGGCTTGTGGTCCACATACGCGGTGAAGGGGCGGCCTTCCAGGAGGAACCTGAAATGGCGGACCGACAGGTGGAGCGCGAGAAGCTCGCGGTCGAAAGTGGAGTATTTGACCTCCGGGGGGCGCAGTTGGCGGCTGTAGAAGGCAAGTGGCTGCCACGCGCCATTGACCCACTGCTCGAACACGGCCCCGACCGCGTGGTCGGAGGCGTCGGTGGTGAGCGCGACCCGGGCATCGGCCCTCGGGTGCGCGAGCAGAGTGGCGTCGGCGAGCACGTTTTTGGTGGCGTCGAAGGCGGCTGCCGTGTCAGTGGTCCAGGCTACGTCCATCTTGCCGGATTTTCCTCGGAGGGAGTCGTATAGGGGCTTCATGAGGGCTGCAGCTCTGGGGATGAACCTGTTGTAGAAGTTCACCATCCCGAGGAACTCCTGGAGGCCCTTGATGGTTGTGGGGCGGGGAAATTGCTGGACGGCCTGCACCTTGTTGGGCAGGGGGACGGTCCCAGCAGGGGTGATGCGGTGACCGAGAAAATCGATCTCGGTTAGGCCGAATTGGCACTTCGCCGGGCTGAGGATGAGCCCGTGTTGGGCTAGGCGCCCGAACAGGATGCGAAGGTGTTCGAGGTGTTCCTGTTTGGAGGAGCTGGCCACGAGAATGTCGTCTAGATAGACGAATAGGAAGTTCAGGTCCCGGAGGACTGAGTCCATAAGGCGCTGGAAAGCCTGTGCTGCATTCTTGAGGCCGAAGGGCATCCTCAGGAACCCGAACAGGCCGAATGGGGTGATGACGGCCGTTTTGGGGATGTCCGCGGTGTGTACGGGGACTTGGTGGTAACCGCGCACCAGGTCGACTTTGGAAAAGACGGTTCGTCCGGCCAGTCGGGCCGAGAAGTCCTGGATGTGTGGCACCGGGTATCGATCGGGGGTGGTGGCGTCGTTGAGGCGGCGGTAGTCCCCGCAAGGGCGCCAGCCTCCGCCGGGCTTGGGGGCGATGTGGAGGGGCGAGGCCCAAGGGCTGCTGGAGCGGCGGATGATGCCGAGTTGTTCCATGGTGGTGAACTCGGCCCGCGCGATTTCCAGCTTGGCCGGGTTGAGTCTGCGGGCATGGGCTGAAACTGGGGGGCCGGTGGTGGGGATATAGTGTTCCACACCGTGCTTGGCGGCTTTGGCTGAAAAGGTCGGGTTAGTGAGGGCGGGAAACTCAGCTAGGAGTGCCGAGTAGTCGTCCGTGGCTCTGGTGAGGCAGTAGGTCGTCAGGCCGGCCGAACGGGCCGGGGTAAAGGCGCCGGGGATGGGGGCCATAGTGTTGATGTCGACGAGGCGGTGCCTCGGAATGTCGACAAGGAGGCCGCGGGCGCGTAGGAAGTCGGCGCCGATGAGTGGGCAGAGGACCTTGGCTGTGAGGAACTCCCAGCGGTAGCGGCGGCCCGCGAGGTTGAGTGTGACCATGCGGGTGCCATATGTGCGGATGTCAGAGCCGTTGGCTGCAGCCAGTGTGATACCCCGTGTGCCGCGTTGGATCTCGAGGGCGGAGGCGGGGGTGATGCTGTGCTGGGCCCCTGTGTCGCACAGAAATCGGCGGTTGGTTCTGTCGTCAGTGACGTACAGTAGGGGCTCCTTCTGCCCCGCGGCCATCGCGGGGGCCGGTGCGGGGGGGGGGTTTGAAGGTACATGGTGGCGTGCAGCGTTGAGCCCTAGCGCCAAAACGGGTGTGGTAGTAGCAGTGACCCGGAGTGGTAGGGCGGTCGGGCCTAGCGGCCCGGGAAGACCGCGTGGTCGTTGCCGTGAGGTCGGGCGCGACGTCGCGAGCGGCCTTTGCAGAGAGCAGCCGGTCGGCCTTTTCGGCTATATCATTCAGGTCCGTGGAGTCGGACTCCACAATGAGCGGGCGGATGCTGGCGGGGAGCTGCCGAATGAAAAGCGTGCGAAAAAGGGCGCCGGGATTTTTGTCGTCTGAGAGGGACAGCATGTGGGAAAGCAGGTCTGATGGTGAAGCGTCACCAAGGCCGGGGAGGTCCAGGAGTTGGCAGTGCCGCTGGTAAGAGGACGTTTGAAATTTTTTAAGTAGCGCAGCCTTCAGATGTTCGTACTTGCCCTCCGTTGGTGGATTCTGCAGCGCTGCCCAAACCTTGGGGACTGTAGCGTAGGTGAGCGAGGCGACGAGGTAGTCGTACTTCGTGGCGTCGACTGTAATGCCTTTCAGCCGGAATCTGGACTCAGCTTGAACGAACCAGGCTTCGGCGAGGTTCTCCCAAAAGTCTGGTAATTTAACCGTGACTGCGTTTGTATCCGCCATGCTAGCTTAGGATTCGTCCTGAGCGTCGGGGTCACCAGTGTTGAGATACCGCGGCAAACGTGGGAGTCGAGACCAGAGCCAGTGAAACAGTACAGCTTTTTATTTCAGCCTCATGGCAAAACAGGAACTAGAAAAGCCCGCGCATCCACTTAAATACTTCCCAGACAGGAAGTGCTCCCGGCAGCCTGTCCCTGTGGGAAACAAGTTGCTGGAGGAAAGGGCCCCCGGCTGGGGGCTTCTGCTTAGACTGTCTGTGCCGCCGTGAGCGGATTATGTCCAGTGGTGGCGTGTCGCCACAGGCCGATAAATCCCCAGGGCCTGATAATCTACATCCTAGGGTACTTAAGGAAAACATAGAAACATAGAAGATAGGAGCAGGAGTAGGCCATTCGGCCCTTCGAGCCTGCTCCGCCATTCAACGAGATCATGTGGCCAGAGAAATAGTAGATGCATTGCTGGTCATCTTCCAACATTCTATAGACTCTGGAACAGTTCCCATGGATTGGAGGGTAGCTAATGTTACCCCACTATTCAAAAAAGGTGGTAGAGAGAAAATGGGGAATTATAGACTGGTAAGCCTGATATCGGTAGTGGGGAAAATGCTAGAGTCCATTATAAAAGATGTAATAACAGAGCACTTGGAAAACAGTGACAGGATCGGGCAAAGTCAACATGGATTTACAAAAGGTAAATCATGCTTGACTAATCTACTGGAATTTTTTGAGGATGTAACTGGTAGAATAGATAAGGGAGAACCAGTGGATGTGGTGTATTTGGACTTTCAGAAGGCTTTCAATAAGGACCCGCATAAGAGATTAGCATGTAAAGTTAAAGCACAAGGGATTGGGGGTAAGGTACTGACTTGGATAGAGAACGGGGTGTCAGACAGGAAGCAAAGAGTTGGAATAAACGGCTCTTTTTCCGAATGGCAGGCAGTGAGTAGTGGGGTACCACAGGGATTGGTGCTAGGACCCCAGCTATTCACAATATATATTAATGATCTACATGAGGGAACTAGATGTAATGAGCCAGAAATTCGCGGCCAAAGGCGTGAGTGCGCTCGGGGTACTCACGCATCTGGCCGTTGGAAATGCCGGCGTTCAGCATGAACAGCGCATGCGGGGAACGCCGGCATTTCCAGACCTCGAGCGCGTGCGACTGCACAGGCAGCGCTTGCGCAGTGAACTTCGTAGATTTCATTCATGAAATCCGTGAGGGTAAGTCCTCAGAAGTTACACTTGAAAAAAGCAAGTGTAAAGTGGTTCATTGGCTGCGGAGGAAGAAACATTTTATCGTGGAGCTTCTGAAATGCAATATTTTTGTTTGGGAAAGGGAGGGAAGTTATTTTAAGAAATTTTAAGTAAGTTTTAAAGTTAAAATTTTTTTTTTTTTTAAAAGGGTTTTCAGAACGGTAGGTAGAAGGAGCAATTGTGGCTGTGTGAATGGAATGTGAGAATGAGTTATGTATGTATGTCCACGTATATTCCTTTACGTATATGTATGTATGTTTTATATTCCTTTACTAATGTGTATGAATGTATGTTTTTAATTATGATTTTCAAATAAGTTACTTTCTCTGAAAGTCATAACTAAATAATACATTCATACACATAAGTAAAGGAATATATACATAACACGCAAAGGAATATATACAGACATACATACTTTCAGAAGCTCCATGATAAGAAATATCTTCCTCCGCAGCCTCTGGAGCAACTGTACCCATGCTTTTTTCATGTGTAAGTTGTAAGGACTTGACCTCACTGAAAGCAGTAATGAAAGCGGCGAATTATACTGTGCACGCGCTGCCTGTGCAGTCGCACGCGTTCTGCCTCTGAACCCCTTCGTTCAGAGGACAGGAAATGCCGGTTTTCCCCAAAAGCACTGTGCATGCTGAATCCGGCATTTCATCCGGCCAGATGCGTAAGTACCCCGACCGTACTCGTGCAGTTGGAAGGGAATTACTGGGCCAACATTTTACATGTCAATAAAATGAAAAATTTAACAATTGCACGACTTGCCCCCTCGCACCTGCGACTGAGGGTCCAAGGAGGTGCATTGCGCAAGAGGTCATCATCGTACGTATCCTCACACTGTTCCCTTTGGGGAACTGTATGAAGTGGTGGAAGGATTTATGGCCGTGATTAACGCTCATTCCGTGACCGTAACCATCTTTGAACCAGCCATTAGGGTGGTTAGTCCTATGGCGGGAGGGTTTTACGGGCTCCCACAACCCATCTGAGGGGGGGGGGGGGCCACCAACACCCACGGACGCAAGTATCCCGCTGGATGTCCAGCCAGAATTTAAAGTTGGAACTCCGACTCCACTTGCCGGGACTGTCTGGAGTGGGGTTCAAAACCCTACTCCTTCTGGCCCAGCGGCGGGGATGCTTACTGCTACGCAAAAGGCCCACTCCGCACAAAAGGTGATACCCATACGTTTCCTGCGCCTTTTCCCTCCCCGTGACTGGAGCCCTATGCTGCCATTTCACGTTGCTAATCGGATTGGGCCTTTGTCATAGCGGTAGGATCCCCGCCGCTGGGCCAGATCAGGGTAGGGTTTCGAACCCCGCTCCAGACAGTCCCGGCAAGTGGAGTCGGAGCTCCGGCTCTAAATTCTGGGTTGACATCCAGTGGGATATTTGCGCCCGTGGGTGTGGGTGGCCCCCCCTCCTTGTATAGCTTGTGGGAGCCCGTAAAACCCTCCCGCCATAGGACTAACCGCCCTAATGGCTGGTTCAAAGATGGTTACGGTCACGGAATGAGCGTTAATCACGGCCATAAATCCTTCCACCACTTCATACAGTTCCCCAAAGGGAACAGTGTGAAGACACGTATGACGACGACATTGCTAAATAAATAAATGGAATTAAAAAAATTCTTTTAGGGCTTTTAAAAGTCTTTAAATTGCTTTAATTCTCTTTAAAACTACTTCAGATTACTCAAAATAATGTAAACATTTTAAAAAGTTTATAAAAGTTACCAAAATCTTCAAAAAACTTCCAAAAACCTATTTAAACTGCTGCTTTGCATGTAAAAATCCTTAGCAGCTTGACAGAAACATTGGGGGCGTGTCCAGTGAAACTGAGACCTCAAGGGGCGTGTCTCACTTACACTGCACGCTCCTGGCTTCGCGTTGGCTGCACTCCTGGGCGGCGTGACGTCATACGCTGCCCGGGATTCTTCTTTTTCATTCACCAAGTCCAGGCGTCCCTGGAGCTGATCGTCAGTAGCGCGGGGTAAGTGTAAATACGGGGCTTGCACGCGCTGCAAGCCCCGTTCTGGAATTTCTGGGCCAATATCTCCAAGTTTGCAGACGACACAAAGCTGGGTGGGCGTGTGTGCTGTGAGGAGGATGCCGAGAAACTCCAGTATGATTTGGACAGGTTGGGTGATTGGGCAGATGCATGGCAGATGCAGTATAATGTGGATAAATGCGAGGTTATCCACTTTGGTGGCAAAAACAAGAAGGCAGATTATTATCTGAACAGCAATAGATTGGGAGAAGGGGAAGTGCAACGAGACCTGGGTGTCCTTGTGCACCAGTCGCTGAAGGTAAGCATGCAGGTGCAGCAGATGGTTAAGAAGGCAAATGGTATGTTGGCCTTCGTAGCGAGAGGTTTCGAGTACAGGAACAAGGATGTCTTGCTGCAGTTGTACAGGGCCTTGGTGAGACCACACCTTGAGTATTGTGTGCAGTTTTGGTTGCCTTATCTGAGGAAGGATGTTCTTGCCATGGAGGGAGTGCAGCGAAGATTCACCAGACTGATACCTGGGATGGCAGGAATGATGTATGAGGAGAGATTGGGTTGATTGGGCTTATACTCGCTGGAGTTTAGAAGAATGAGAGGGGATCTCATTGTAACTTATAGGCCTAGAAATTCAGTTGGTTGCGCCAGCCGTTAGCGCCTTAGGAGGAGTAGATGTCGAGCGCTAGGCGGGTAGCGCCCGGGCGCAGCGCAAACTGTGCCTCGCCCCAACTTCACTAGAGATTTAACGGCGGCGCAAAGTCTTTGCGCGCGCTCAGCTGCGCGCGCAGATCATGACGTCATTTCCTCGTGCAACGCCCTTTGTGCGCCCCCAACCGGAACTTCAGTGGCGACGCCCCATTGTGCGCCTGGCGCCCCTAGCGACTGTTAGAGTGGAACGGTGCTCAGCCGATGCGGGGCGCGGGGGGTGCAAATTAAAGGGCACTCCTCCTGCAATATAAAAGGCTGCCATTTCGCAGCACACCTTCTTGCGAAACGGATCTTTGGAGAGAGACCAAGGTAGATAGCTTTCTGCTTTGGCCCAACACTCGGATAGGTACTTCTGGCTTCAGGCCACAGCTTTCCACTAGTCTTTGCCTTTATTGACATCTCATTGTTTGCCAGCATATTATGGGGGCTGCAATGGGTGTCAACGCTGGCTTTCTCAATTACATCCAAAGGGCTCACAGACGCCATGCGAGAGTAGCAGCCCTAGCTAGATGGAGAGGGGGCAACAGGCGTCGGCAAAGGGGGCCTTACCCACCCAGGGTATACCGCCAGCAGTTCTCCTATCTCAACATGTCTGAGGAGCAGTGTGTTCGGAGGCTGCGATTCAGAAGGGACGTGGTCACAGAGATCTGCCAGCTGCTTGGCGGTGATCTGCAGCCACAGCTGAGGAGCAGGACGTCTCTGTCGGTGGCAGTGAAGGTGACGGTGGTTCTCAACTTCTATGTCACCGACTCCTTCCAATCCGCTACTGGGGACATTGCCAACATCTCCCAGTTCGCCGTGCATTGCTGCATCCGCCAGGTGATCAATGCCCTTTTCAAAAGGAGACGTCAGTTCATCTCCTTCTCCATGGCCCTTGACAAGCAGCAACAGCGTGCAATGGGCTTTGCAGCATTCGCGGGCTTCCCCATGGTGCAGGGCGCCATTGACTGCACGCATGTGGCTTTGCGGGCACCTCTGGAGAATGCCGAGGATTACCGCAACCGGAAGGGCTACCATTCGCTGAACGTCCAGCTGGTGTGTGACCACAGGCAGCTCATCCTAGCTGTCAATGCCCGCTTTTCAGGCAGCAGCCACGATGCCTTCATCCTGCGACAGACTTCTGTGGCAGACATGTTCCAGGCACAGCCTCACCCACGAGGATGGCTTATCGGGGACAAAGGCTATCCTTTGTGTACCTGGCTGATGACCCCGCTCCGTGCACCCAGCACCCCTGCTGAAGAGGGATACAACGAGAGCCATCAAGCGACCAGGAACATCATCGAACAAACAATCGGCGTCCTGAAGCAACGGTTCCGCTGTCTGGATCATTCTGGTGGAGCCCTACAGTATTCGCCGGAGCGAGTCTCCCATTTCGTGGTCGTTTGCTGCATGCTGCACAACCTGGCTATCCGCAGGACTCAGCCACTGCCACCACAGATTGGAGGACCACCTGAGGAGGAGGAGCAGGAGGAGGAGGAGGAGGACCAGCACAGGAGGGAGGCACAAAGTGCAAGGGCCGCCCGTCGCCGGCTTATTGAACGTCGGTTCTAGGCTCCCTCTCAGGGACTGGCTTGTGCCAATGTCAGCAGATGAATGTAGCCGCTCCACAAGCCCTCAGCCGAGCAGGGCAACCAGGACTTAACCAAAAAACCATGCACACTGCAATTTAACAACAATAATTTATTGAAAACCTCTGCCCTTCCCACATTACATGCTCATGTGGAGAAGCCCCCTCCAAAAACACAAAACTACCAGTCTCGGCCTTACAAAAAGAAAGAAAGACACCAGTCTCGGCTTTACACAAAGAAAGAAAGACACCAGTCTCGGCCTTACACAAAAACAACTGCACCACTGTCGGCCTTACAACAAGCACCAGGCATTTGTGCATACCTCTACTTTTTGCCCTGCGAGGGCGATGCCTTGCGCATCCTTGCCTGGCCCCTGCCCGCCCTGCTGCTCCTCCTCAATGGGAGCCCAGTGGCTGCAGCAAGGCTGGGGGAAGGCTGCTGAGGGGCAGATGGCGAGACGGCAGATGCCCTTGGGGGTCGGCCTGCACCAGCTCTGGCCTTGGAGTGTCCGGCTGCTGACTGCTCCAACTCTGGCTGGGCGGCAGCAGTCTGTCCAGCAGCTTGTGGCAGCTGCAATGGCGGAGTGGCAGTGTCGGCTGCAGGAATGGTGGCAACCTGGCAGATCGCAGGTGCTCGCTGGTCGCCTGACACATTGGCACTCGTACGGGCCAGCACTGCAGCATGCGCAGCAAACAGCTGAAGGACAGACTGCTGGGCTGCTGCTGCGTGGCCAGTGCCCTGGCGATGCCTGGCTGATCCAGCGAGGGTGGCAGCAGTTAGTGTCCGTGTGGCCCTGGTCTGTGTCCGAATGACACCAGCCAGTGAATGGACGGCACGACTGAGCACTTGGCTAGAAGCCGACTGTGCTGCCGCGAAGTCCTGCTGACTCCTGGCCTGTGCTGCCGCGATGTCCTGCAGACTCCTGGCCTGTGCTGCATTGAATTGTTCCAGACTCCTGGCCTGTGCTGCACTGAATTGTTGCAGACTCCTGGCCTGTGCTGCCCCGAATTCCTGCACACTCCTTGCCAGTGACTCTATGGAGTCAGGCATCCTTGCCACTGCAGCCATGAGCTCAGTGTGCCTGCGCTCAGCCTGGACGGCCATTTCCTCTAGGAGGCGCACCTCCTCTGCGCTGACCGTCGCAGGACTGGAGGCCGCACTCACCCTCTGGGGAGAAGTCCGCCGAGCTTCCCCACCCCTCCCGCGTTGCTGCAGGCCACTGGGCCCCGGAGCTTCACTCTCCTCCGACCCTTCCCCCCCGGCTCCACTCCAGGGAAGACGTGTCCCCTACATCACCACGGGCTGGCGCGGCTGAGGGTGGCACTGATGGGCCGGCTTCCTCTTCCTCCTCCTCGTCTTCCGAAGGGCTGACAGTGGCAGCTTGAGGGCCCGCCTCCTCACCTGGCGATTCACCATCTGAAAGCAGGAAGGCACAAGAGTAGCTTTAGAGTGAGGACAGGGCGGCAGCGAGGGAGGCATGAGTGGTGCCATTCACCGCATTGGTCGGACAGTGGCAAAGGATGCTGATCTGATGCGCAAGTGGAACGAGAGAGGTCCAAAAGGTGATGCCCTTACCATTGGTGCCCAGAACAGGGTCGGCATCTCCACTGGCGACGGGGCCAATCAGCCGGCCTCCCATAATGCGCTCCACATGCTGGTCGAGGTCGGAGAGCTCTTTGAGGTCAGGACGGCCTCCCCCGGTCTCAGTTCGGTTGTGCCGGTTGTGCGCAACCTTGGCCTGCAAGAGAAAGGACGGCCTCTAAGTACAGTGTGAAGCCCTGATCTTGTCTGCACTGCCTCCCATGGTCGAATAGCTAGTACAGTGTGAAGCCCTGATCTTGTCTGCACTGCCTCCCATGGTCGAATAGCTAGTACAGTGTGTAAAGTGCTGAATGTGCAATTGATTTTCATGCCAGTCCCATAGCTGCTGGATGAGGGCTGGCCATTAGGGCTTTCAGGTCCCTTTGCCCATAATGTGAGGTGCACATGCAAGGATGAGGAGGACACTGGAAAGGGTACTCACCCTGACAACCCGAGTGAGGTCGTTGAACTTCTTCCGGCATTGCACAGGAGTCCTGGCAACCACGCTGTTGGAAGACACCCTGTTGGACACCTCCCTCCAGGCTTTCCGGTAGGCGCTGGGCAGCGGCCTCTTGCCACCTTCTGGGAACAAAACATGGCGCCTGCGCTCCACTCCGCCAACCAGCACCCTCAGGTCACCGTCGCTGAAGTGCTGCGCTCTCTCCCTGGCCTTCTCCATAGTCCTGGGCGTTGTACAGGTGAAGCTGAAGTGGTCAGGCCTAGGTTGAGGGCTGCAGTGTGCAGGGCGTGGCAGGCAAACAAATCCACCCTCCCCCTTTAAGAGATGACCGGCGCCAGAGTGTCTGCCGTCAATCAAGAACTCGCCACACCTGCGCTGCACCCGGCCTTGGGGCTATCGCTCAGCACCGCCGGCTTAGCGCCTAAAGATAGTCGTGCATCACCTGTTTTTGTGCAGCAGCAACCTCTTGGGGCGATGTGACTGAATATCGGCGAAGCGGGCGCAACTTTGCGCCGGGCGCAAACTTTAGCGGCCGCCCGACTTTACCGCCCCAAAAGTGGCTATACTGAATTTCTAGGCCATAAAATTCTAACAGGACCAGACAGACTAGATGCAGGAAGGATGTTCCCGATGGCAGGGGAGTCCAGAACCAGGGGTCACAGTCTAAAGATAAGGGGTAAGCCATTTAGTACAGAGATGAGGAGGAATTTCTTCACCCGGAGAGTGGTGAACCTGTGGAATTCTCTACCGCTGAAGGCAGTTGAGGCCAATTCATTAAATATATTCAAGAAGGAGTTAGATATATTTCTTAAGGCTAAAGGGGTCAAGGGATATGGGGAGAAGGCAGGGACAGGGTACTGAGTTTGGATGATCAGCATGATCTCATTGAATAGCGGAGCAGGCTTGAGGGGCCAAATGACCTACTCCTGCTCCTATCTTCTATGTTTCTATGTTTCTATGCCACATAATGGATGACGACCATGAGAAACCAATCGCGTTTGCATCACGAATCATCAGAAAGAGTGAAAGAACTTGCGCACAAATTGAAAAGGAAGCACTCGTCACAGTATTTGGAATCAAGAAATTCCAACAAAAAGTTCCTGATCAGCAGAAAGTTTACCCTGATAACTGATCACAAACTGCTACTAGCAATATTGGGGCCCAAATCTGCCATCCCTGCAATGGCCACATCAAGAATGCAACGTTGGGCAGTGTTGCTGTCACAATATGACTACACAATTGAATATCACACTTCAAAGCAAAACAAAATTGCAGATGCCTTGTCCAGGTTGCAACATGAGGGCTCGAGAAGGTGAGATTTTCACGCTAGGTGCAGTTGACAAAGACTTGCCCGTGAATGCAACTGAGATTGCAGATAAGACTCAAAAGGACTCAGTACTAAAAAAAGTATATGAAAACACCTTGAATGGATGGACTGATCAGAATATGGACACAGAATTGAAACCATTCCATAACCGTCGTACTGAATTGTCTTGTGAGCAAGGTTGTATCAAGTGGGGAAACAGAGTGGTGGTACCTACTGTGGTGTATGTAACCTGTTCCACCTTAAGAGAACTTAAGCCTGTTCCACCTTAAGAGATGTACTACTTTCTCTGGCTGCTGTATACGTAATACCGGTGGTGACCACCGGTATATAAGTACTGTGTAGTGATATTGTATTTAGTATAGTCCTGACCTCCAACTAGTAAAGACCTGTTGAACTTTATTCTTGTAGTCTGTGTCAGTAATTAATCTTAATACAACTGGAACACACAGACTTAACAGTGGCGACGAGTCCGATTCTTACCCTGCGGCAGTTTATATCCACGGCGGCTTCGTCCACAGAACGGGCGTCGAAGAGAGGCATCCACCCTCATCACCCTGCTGGAAGACACGTCGCGCGGCAGGCATCGAGAACCCGGAGTGCAGAAGACATCCTGAACTCGAAGCCTCCATCAGCGGCAGTCAGCTATCTTCTTTCTACCTCGGTGGTGGGTAAGCCGGTCAGCGACGCGAGCAGAAAGTCGGCCACGTTGGCTGTACAGACAGGGGGAGGAAGACGGAGGAATAAGGGCGGTGAGATCGATCGCGGCTGGTGATAAGGGCCGGGCCGCATTCGGGCCGAAAGGCGCAGCGTCTGGGGCGACTGAAGGCGCGAGAGCCGCGGTGAAGGTGAACGCAGCCGGTGCTAATAACCGGGCTGCAAGAAGGGCTGCGAGGCACGACATCGGGGAAGCGCGAATGCCCGAGGGAGCCGCGGTGAAGCGGAGACAGTGTCGGGGGAGTTACTAACCGCTGGGAAAGGGGAGCAGCAGCGGCACACCAAACGCCATTGCAGCCAGTGGGTGAAGACCGCCAAGCGCGGGAAAACCGCCATTTTGTAGGCGGAGGACGAAGACAAGAGCGGGAAGCCGCCATCTTGGGATAAAATAAATTGCAACGATGCCTAAACATGGGAACATTGATACCTTTGATGGCGACATCGAAGATTGGGCCATGTATGTAGAACGCATACAAAATTATTGTAAAGCAAATAAAATCCCAGATGCAGAGAAAGCACTAACGTTATTGAACTTAATGGGTGCGAAGACATACGGGCAATTGAAACACCTTTTATCACCAAATGAACCGGCGGATAAGACGTTCGAGGAGATTGTTACTGTCCTGAAAAATCATCTAAACCCCACGCCGCTGATGCTAGCGAAACGATTTAAATTTTACAGCAGAAGGCAGCTGAAGGATGAAAGCAATGCTGAATATTTAATGGAATTGCGTAAGCTGGCAAAGTACTGTCAGTTTGGAACGGGACTGACAGACACGCTAAGAGATAAATTTGTGTGTGGATTATTAAAAGAAGATACACAAAAGCGACTGCTCGAGGAGAATGAGCTGATGCTTGAGAAAGCGGTCACTATGGCAGCAGCACACGAAGCCGCAGCGAGAGGCACGGCAGTAATGCAGCTACGGTCACCGGAACACAGTACAAATAAATTGGGTTTGAGTACTGTAAAATGTTATCGTTGTGGAAAGTCAACACACGATCAGAACCAGTGTTGGTTTAAAAACCAAGAATGCAGACCGTGTGGCAGGCTTGGCCACATAGCTAAAGTATGCCGGTCAGGAAAGAAGACCAGCAACAAAAAGTCACCGCAAGGAAAATACATAAAGGTGCACAAGGTGACAAAGACCAGTTCGAACGAACAGAAGTCAGATTCAGACGCTAGCAGTAATGAACTGGGTAGCTTAAGAGTACACAACGTTGGTAAGGATGCAGATCTCCAGACAATTTGGGTCACTCTTCAGATAGCAGGAGTCCAAGTAAAGATGGAATTGGACACTGGATCAGCATTGACGGTCATGAATAAGAAAGATTACAAAAGGTTATTCCAACATATTCCCCTACGGGATACGGAGATTATATTGAAAACATACACGGGGCAAAGAGTGTACCCCATCAGAAAGATAGGGGTAAAAGTGGTCCACAAGGGTGAAGAAAGCCAAGTAATGGACTTATATGTGCTACCTGAAGGAGGTCCACCACTACTGGGACGGGAGTGGATTAGGAAAATGAATATGGACTGGCACTCCTTAAAAGCACTAACGGTAGATTCCGGGGAAACAGATGTCAAACCTAAACGATTGTCCAAAATATTGGATGATGCTAAAGAGGTGTTCCAGCAAGGACTGGGAACACTGAAAGGAATTACGGCAAACATCAAGATTGATGAACATGCACAACCAAAATTTTTCAAAGCCAGACCGGTACCCTATGCAATACGACGTACTGTAGAAGCAGAACTGGAAGCGCTAGAACGTTCAGGTGTACTGTCTAAGGTAGATTGGAGTGAGTGGGCTACGCCCATTGTTCCCGTTATGAAACGTCCTTCGAGCAACAAGCCAGGAGAACCAGGGAAGGTTCGCATCTGTGGAGATTTCAAGATCACCGTTAATCCGATGCTTCACACGGTGCAGTATCCGCTTCCGCGGAGTGAGGATATTTTTGCTTCGTTGTCTGGCGGGAAACACTTCACCAAGATAGACCTGGCGCAGGCGTATTTGCAGATGGAGGTTGATGAAGAGTCAAGCCAGTACCTCACGATCAACACGCATAGAGGTTTGTACCGGTATAATAGGCTGGTTTTTGGAGTGGCATCAGCTCCGGCAATTTGGCAGAGGGCCATGGAGCAGGTATTACAGGGAATTCCAGGCACACAATGTTACCTGGACGATATTCTGATTACAGGTGATGGTGATGAAGAACACCTCGCAAACTTGGAACTGGTGCTCAACAGACTGAAAGAGTATGGACTTAGAGTTAATCGGCAGAAATGTGAGTTCTTTCAGAAGCGGATCGCGTACTGTGGTCATGTCATTGACCGGGAGGGGCTTCATATGTCTCCTGACAAGATAGAGGCAGTTGTAAAGGCTCCCGCTCCGGATAATGTCTCTCAGTTGAGGTCGTTTCTGGGATTGATTAACTATTACCATAAGTTTCTACCGAATCTATCCACGGTACTGCACCCGCTGAACGCTCTTTTACAGAAGGGGGTACCATGGGAATGGAGCGAAAACTGTAAGAAGGCATTTCGCAAAAGCAAAGAATTGATCACCTCAGAGGAAGTATTGGCTCACTTCAACCCGACACTGCCTAGTCGGTTGGCTTGTGATGCTTCTCCATATGGTATTGGGGCAGTACTCTCACACAAGTTGCCAAATGGCACGGAAAGGCCAGTCGCGTTTGCATCCAGATCATTGACCTCCGCTGAGCGCAACTATGCGCAGATTGATAGGGAGGCTCTCAGCCTTGTATGGGGAGTGAAGAAGTTTAATCATTACCTGCAGGGCCAAAAATTCACACTTCTGACAGACCATCAGCCGTTGGTATCCATTTTTAACCCTAAGAAGGGTGTTTCGGTGATGACAGCACAGCGTCTCCAGAGATGGCCCCTTTTCCTAGGGGCACATCAATATCAAATAGAATTCAAAGGTACAAAGCAGCATGGCAATGCTGATGGGCTGTCGCGCCTGCCTCTACCTGAAGCAGAAGAGACGACGAAAGTTGACCCTGTTGAGTTATTTCATTCGACCATCATCGAGTGTTGACCAGTCACCAATGCAAGTATTGAAAGAGAAACCAGGAACGACCCGACACTGTCCCGAGTTTACGAGGTGACAGTGAAGGGATGGCCAACACATGGTGATCCTCTGTTACCGGCATTCTCGGCAAGGCGAGATCAGCTGTCCGTCTGCCATGGTACTTTGATGTACGGGACAAGAGTGATTGTTCCTCCCAAGTTACGGGAAAGAGTTCTAAAGGAACTGCATGAAGGTCATCTGGGGGGAGTTAAGATGAAAAGTCTTGCTAGGGCTTATGTATGGTGGCCGGGCATTGACCAACAGATAGAGGAGTTGACAAAAAGCTGCGCGGTGCCAAAAAGTGCAAAATGCACCTCCGATCGCACCGCTACACCCATGGGAATGGCCTTCAGCCCCATGGCAACGCGTACATATTGACTTTGCTGGTCCATTCATGGACTCCATGTTCCTAATTGCGGTGGACGCACATTCCAAATGGCCAGAAGTGATCAAGATGAATACCACTACTTCAGAAAAGACAATTGCGGTGTTAAGAACAATATTCGCAAGGAATGGATTGCCAGAACAGATATGTTCGGACAACGGACCACAGTTCGTGTCGGAAGAATTCCAAAATTCTTAAAGAAGAATGGGGTGAAACATTATACCTCTGCCCCATATCATCCGGCGACAAACGGGTTGGCCGAGAGATTTGTCCAAACATTCAAAAAGGCAATAAAAGCCATGAACGATGATCAGATTCTGTTACAACACAAGGTGGACAATTTCCAAATGGCATATCGAAACGCCGCTCATGCAGTGACTAACCAAAGTCCTGCCATGATGTTTTATAACAGGAGGTTGCGGTCCAGGTTGGACTTGTTAAAACCAAATGTGCGGAGGGAAGTGGAAAACAAACAGTTCCGGCATATTAATAACAAGTCCACTCGAAGTTTCGACGTAGGACAACCAGTGTTGGCAAGGGGCTATGGAAACGAAAAATGGCAGTCCGGAACAATTCGGGCCAGACAAGGACCTCTGATGTACACAGTAGATATTGGTAACAATGTGATAAGGCGTCATGCGGATCAACTGGTAGAATCAAGAGCAAGGGTCGAACCCATGGTTGCGACAGAGACAACTGTGGAAGACGTTAATGAACCTGAAGCATCTACCTCGGCAGGGACTGTACCTGATGATGACGTCCAATACATAGGAAACCAACAAGAGTCACCTCAGCAACAAGAATCAAAGACCACTGAAAGGCGTTATCCAAACCGAATCAGAAGGCCTCCTGAGAGACTGAACGTTTGAACTGTTTATACCTGAAGTTATATATGTATATATGTTATTATGTTATGTTAAATGGGGATATGACTGTTAAGCTAAAAAGGGAGGATTGTGGTGTATGTAACCTGTTCCACCTTAAGAGAACTTAAGCCTGTTCCACCTTAAGAGATGTACTACTTTCTCTGGCTGCTGTATACGTAATACCGGTGGTGACCACCGGTATATAAGTACTGCGTAGTGATATTGTATTTAGTATAGTCCTGACCTCCAACTAGTAAAAACCTGTTGAACTTTATTCTTGTAGTCTGTGTCAGTAATTAATCTTAATACAACTGGAACACACAGACTTAACACCTACTTCTTTGAGAGACAGAATTCTGGCTGAACTTCATACTGAACACCCAGGGATCGTCAGTATGAAATCAATTGCAAGAAGCTTTGTTTACTGGCCTGGATTGGACAGTGATCTTGAACCACTTGATCATGAACACATAAGAACATAAGAAATAGGAGCAGGAGTAGGCCATTTGGTGCTTCGAGCCTGCTCCGCCAGTCAGTAAGATCATGGCTGATCTTCTACCTCATCTCCACTTTCCTGCACTATCCCCATATCCCTTGATTCCATTAATATTCAAAAATCTATCGATCTCTGTCTTGAATATACTCAACGACTGAGCCTCCACAGCCCTCTGGGATAGAGAATTCCAAAGATTCACCACCCTCTGAGTTTGACTCAGTTCAGACTTCAGTAACTGAAGTATCAGGTTCAAACAAGTCTGAGATAGAAACAAGATCATCTTTGAGTTCGGAAGCAAAACAAAACAGCCTGAAAATTGGTTCAACACCAAAACCTTCTGTAAGGAGAGCAGGAAGGCTCCGCAAACCTGTTACTAAACTGGATTTGTAGTTCATTTCAAAGAAAATAAGCCAGGAGTTTCTGTTATGAGGTACATGTAATGCTGGGAGAGGTGGGACCATAGTTTTGTCTACTATTCCCTTCTCCCTCACATGCTTATCGAACCGTCCCTTTAATGCATCTTTACTATTCACTTCAACCACTCCCTGTGGTAGCGAGTTCCACATTCTCACCACTTACTGGGTAAAGAAGATTCTTCTGAATTCCCTATTGGATTTCTTGGTGACTATCTTATATTGATGGCCTCTAGTTTTGCTCTTCCCCACAAGTGGAAACACGCTCTCTGTAGCCACTCTATCAAAACCTTTCATGATTTTAAAGACCTCTATTAGGTCACCCCTCAGCCTTCTTCTTGTTAATCTTCTCTGCAAGCTCTCCAGTCCCTCTATATCCTTTTTATAATATGGCGACCAGAATTGTACACAGTACTCCAAGTGTGGTCTAACCAAGGTTCGATACAAGTTTAGCATAGCTTCACTACTTTTCAATTCTATTCCTCTAGAAATAAACCCTAGTGCTTGGTTTGTTCTTTTTATGGCCATGTTAACCTATGTCAATACTTTTTAGTGATTTGTGTATTTGTACTCCGAGATCCCTTTGCTCCTCTACCCCATTTAGATTCTTATTTTCCAAGTAATAATGTGGCCTCCCTATTTTTCTTACCAAAATGAAATACCTCACATTTATCTGTGTTGGATTTCATTTGCCAATTATATGCCCATTCTGCAAGTTTATTAATGTCTTCTTATAATTTGTTGCAGTCCTCCTCAATATTGACTACCCCCCCCAATTTGGTGTCATCTGCAAATTTAGAAATTGTGTTTTTGATTCCAAAGTCTAAGTCGTTAATATAAATTGTGAACAACAGTGGTCCCAGCACTGATCCTTGTGGAATGCCGTTTCCCACCTTCTGCCACACTGAATAGCTACCCTTTACCCCTGATCTTTGCATTCAACCTTGAAGCCAGCCGGCTATCCTTTCTGCTACTTGTCCCCTGACTCTACATTCCCCGACCATATTCATTAGTCTATTATGTGGTACCTTATCGAAGGCCTTTTGGAAATCTAGATAAATTACATCTACTACATTACCCTTGTCTATGCTCTTTGTCACCTCTTCAAAAAATTCAATTAGGTTGGTTAAGCAAGACTTTCCCTTTTGAAATCCATGCCGACTATTTATTATTATATTTTTGGTTTCGAGATGTTCTTCCATTTTCTCCTTTAGTAGGGATTCCATTATTTTTCCTACCACCGATATTAAGCTGACTGGTCTATAATTCCCTGGACATGTTCTATCTCCCTTCTTAAATATAGGTATTACATTAGCTATCCGCCAGTCCTCTGGCACTACACCTTTTTCTAACGAATTACTAAATATGTGTAATGATGCCTCTGCTATCTCTTCCCTAGATTCTTTTAAAATGCATGGAGGTAATCCATCCAGACCAGGGGTTTTATCCTCTTCTGAGTTTCATTAGTTAATTTAATATATCTCCTCGTTATATTTTAAATGCAGTTATCTCATTACTAATCTCATCATCCGATGCCATCTCCACCTGTTCTATCTCACTGGTAAATACTGAAGCAAAGTAATTATTTAATATCTCTGCCATCTCTTTTTTGTTGCCTGTGGTATCATCCTATCCATCCCTTAGTGGCCCTATTCCCATCCTGACCTTCCTTTTTTTATTTACGTGCCTGTAGAATATTTTACTATTTTGTTTTATATTCCTTGATTATTTAATCTCATAGTTCCTCTTTGCCTTCCTAATTGATTTTTTGACTTCTCTCCTAGGGCTAAAAATTCAGTTTGGGGCGCCAAGCTCGCCTGGGCGCCGGAATTACCGCTGCGCGCGGAGCCACTTGCGCCATCCGGATATTCAGTTTCTGCGCCCCAAATGGAAGCGGGCCGTTAAACGAGGCTTCCCGTGCCCCGCTTGGGGCGCTGAAACTGAATATCGGCGCGCTAAGGGCCGCAGCATCACACGCTGCGGCACGGCAGGCTGCGGTACTGCAGGCCTTCCTCCCACTGTTAAGGGGGAGGTGCCTGCAACAGCGCGATCCCCGCTCGCGAGTGCCGGCAAATGAGCCCGGCACCAAGGAGAAGTGCCGGGCTCTCGGGAAACAGCCGGCAATGCCGCGGGGGGGGGGGGGGGGGAGGTGTAGGAGGCCGGGGACGGAGGTGCGGGCAGGCGGGCGCCGAAAAAGCGGCCGGCCGCACCTCCACCTTAACTAGCGCCACTACCGCCACAGGTAGGCCCCTGTGTACCGGTCGCTATTTGCGGCCGGTGCTGAAGAGGCGGGCGTGACCAAATATGGCCATCGGGGCGATAGCGGGGCACTGCGCACACCGATGACGTCATCGGTGGCGGCGCAGCGCTACAGGCTAACGCCGCCATTAGCGCCCCGCTAAATATCGCGGTAGGTGTGGCCAGTGGCACAAAAGCCACTGAGTGCCCTCTTTGGGCGCAAACTGGTGGCGCAGGCCACTGAATTTCTAGGCCCTAATCTCTTCGTATTCTCTCTTATCATGCTCTCCCTTGCTGCCCATGTACTTAATGTATGCCTCTTTTCTTACCCTCAATTTTTCCATGATAGCTTTATTCATCCATGGTGTCTCATAAGAACATAAGAAATAAGAGCAGGAATAGGCCACTTGGCCCCTCGAGCCTGCTCCGCCATTCAATAAGATCATTGTGAAAAGTCACACAACACCAGGTTATAGTCCAACAGCTTTATTTGAAATCACAAGCTTTCAGAGCGCTGCTCCTTCGTCAGGTGAAGTGAAGAGATGCATATAGGCGCAGCATATATAGTCAGAGACTGACTATATATGCTGTGCCTATATGCATGACTAATCTCTGACAATATATGCTGTGCCTATATGCATCTCTTCACTTCACCTGACGAAGGAGCAGAGCTCTGAAAGCTTGTGATTTCAAATAAAGCTGCTGGACTATAATCTGGTGTTGTGTGACTTCTCACATTTGTCCACCCCAGTCCAACACCGGCATCTCCACATCAATAAGATCATGGCTGATCTTGGGCTCAAACCACTTCCCAGCCCACTCCCCATAACCCTTCACTCCCTTATCTTGCAAAAATTTGTCTATCTCCATTTTAAATGTATTTAATGACCCAGCCTCCACAGCTCTCTGGGGCAGAGAATTCCACAAATTTACGACCCTCTGAGAGAAGAAGTTCCTCCTCATCTCAGTTCTAAAAGGGCAACCCTTTATTCTGAGACTGTGCCCCCGAGTTTTAGATTTCCCCATGAGGGGAAACATCCTCTCTGCATCTACCCTGTCGAGCCCCCTCAGTATCTTATATGTTTCGGTAAGATCACCCCTCATTCTTCTAAGTTCCAATGAGTATAGGCCCAGCCTGCTCAACCTTTCCTCATAAGTCAAACCCCTCATCTCTGGAATTAACCTAGTGAATCGTCTCTGAACTGCCTCCAATGCAAGTGTATCCTTCCTTAAATAAGGAGACCAAAACTGTACGCAGTACTCGAGGTGTGGTCTCACCAATACCCTGTACAGTTGTAGCAGGACTTCCCTGCTTTTATACTCCAATCCCTTTGAAATAAAGGCCAACATTCCATTTGCCTTTTTGATTACTTGCTGCACCTGCATGCTAACTTTTTGTGTTCCATGCACAAGGACCCCCAGGTCCCTCTGAACTGTAGCATTTTGTAATCTCTCTCTGTTTAAATAATGGTTTGCTTTTTTATTTTTCCTGCCAAAGTGGATAACCTTGCACTTTCCCACATTATACTCCATCAGCCAAATGTTTGCCCACTCACCTAGCCAGTCTATATCCCTTTGCAGATACTTTGGGCAGGATTTTCATTGGGCCGTGGAAGGAGGATTGGAGGCATGTGGGGCGTTAAAATCCCAAAATCGGGGGGCACAAACCCATCCCGCCCCCAACCCGCCTCCATGCCAGTTTCAAAGGAGGCGGGTACCCGACCCACACTGGGACCTGCCTCCCCGAGGTGGGAAGGGGATTAGTGCCAATTAACTGCCTGTTAACAGGTAGTTAACAGGCAGTTTTTAGCCTAATCCCTATTTTCATTGTTGAAATGTGGGATTCCCGACGGCTCCAAACCACGCCAAGCTAGCGGGGCGGGCCGTCGGGATGAAGGGCTTGGAGGGGTCGAGATGTCCGGTGTTCAGGTGAGTGATGGGTGCATGAGTGCAGAGGTAAGTGTGTTTGATGTGTTTAAAGTGTTTAAAGAAGTTTTACTTACATTTACATGCCTTTACAGCCTTCCTTCCCTCAGGTCTCGGGAGTCCCTCATCTCACCAGCACAGAAAGCAGAATGGACGCGATCTGTCAAAAGTTCCAGCATTCAGCTTTCTGTTCCAGGGAGATCTCTAAATCATCCTGAGAGGAAGGAATTAACCTGGAGTACAGATTGTCAGTGTTTGACAGCTTCAAACAGCTGTGAAACGCTGATATTTCATCTGTCAAAAGATCTTGACAGATGAAATATCAATCTGTGACATCACCTGTTGCCGGGTGGCCCTCAATTGGCCTGCTGAGCCCGCTGGGTGGGCTCAACAAGGTCAATCAAGTCAAAATCGTGTGGGTTGGTTAGAACTCGATGGAGGCGGGACTACAACCCCGAAAGTGCTACAGTACAAAGGGATCTGGGGGTCCTGGTGCATGAAACACAAAAAGTTAGTATGCAGGTGCAGCAGGTGATCAGGAAGGCCAATGGAATCTTGGCCTTTATTGCAAGGGGGATGGAGTATAAAAACAGGGAAGTCTTGCTGCAGTTATACAGGGTATTGGTGAGGCCACACCTGGAATACTGCGTGCAGTTTTGGTTTCCATATTTAAGAAAAGATATGCTTGCTCTCGAGGCAGTTCAGAGAAGGTTCACTAGGTTGATTCCGGAGATGAGGGGGTTGACGTATGAGGAAAGGTTGAGTAGGTTGGGACTCTACTCATTGGAGTTCAGAAGAATGAGAGGCGATCTTATCGAAACATATAAGATTGTGAGGGGGCTTGATCGGGTGGATGCGGTGAGGATGTTTCCACTGATGGGTGAGACTAGAACTAGGGGGCATAATCTAAGAATAAGGGGCTGCCCTTTCAAAACTGAGATGAGGAGAAACTTCTTCACTCAGAGGGTAGTAAATCTATGGAATTTGCTACCCCAGGGAGCTGTGGAAGCTGCAACATTAAATAAATTTAAAATGGAGATAGACAGTTTCCTAGCAGATAAGGGAATTAGGGGTTACGGGGAAAGGGCAAGAAGTGGACATGAGTCTAGATTCGGATCAGCCATGATCCTATTGAATAGCGGAGCAGGCCCGAGGGGCCGTATGGCCTACTCCTGCTCCTACTTCTTATGAAATCTTATTACCTGACTCCTCAATGAAAATCCAGCCCTTTGAGTCCTCTGCACAACTTGCTTTCCCACCCATCTTTGTATCATCTGCAAACTTGGCTACATTACACTTGATTCCTTCATCCAAGTCATTAATGTAGATTGTAAATAATTGGGTCCCCAGCACCGATCCTTGCGGCACCCCACTAGTTACCATTTGCCAACCAGTAAATGACCCATTTATCCCGACTCTCTGCTTTCTGTTAGCTAGCCAATTCTCTATCCATGCTAATATATTACCCCCAACTTCATGAGCTCTTATCTTATGCAGTAACCTTTTATGTGGCACCTTATCAAATGCCTTCTGGAAATTCAAATACACCACATCCACTGGCTCACCCTTGTCCACCCTACTTGTTACATCCTCAAAGAACTCCAGCAAATTTGTTAAACATGATTTCCCTTTCCTAAAACCATGCTGACTCTGTTTGGCTGCAGTATGTTTTTCTAAATACCCTGCTATTGCTTCCTTAATGAATGACTCCAGCATTTTCCCAATGACAGATGTTAGGCTAACTGATCTATAGTTTCCTGCTTTCTGTCTCCCTCCTTTCTTAAATAGGGGTGTTACATTAGCAGTTTTCCAATCCGCTGGGACCTCTCCAGAGTCCAGGGAATTTTGGTATATTGCAACCAATGCATCCACTATCTCTGCAGCCACTTCTTTTAAGACCCTGGGATGCAGGCCCATCTGGTCCAGGGGACTTGTCATCTTTTAGTCCCATTATTTTACCGAGTACTATTTCCTTAGTGATAGTGATTGTCTTTAGTTCCCCACTCACTGTGGCCCCTTGATTATCCATTATTGGGATGTTGTTAGTGTCTTCTACAGTGAAGACTGTAGGGGGTGGTGTGGGGTGGCGCGTGCGCCCAGTCAGTTATGCCTCTGACTGTTTGTGAGCGGTTCGAATCGTTCCCACACCCCTGGGTTCTAGACACCGGACTTAGGTACAAGGCGGCGACACAGAAAAGACTCGAGTAGACAGGTGGTTGAATGTAAGCAAAACCAAGATTTTTATTGAAGAAGAAATTAACACAATCTTATGAAAAGTTACCAGTATACACTTGTACAGGCAAAATACGAAATAACTATACTTATACAGGGAATGGGGAACACACGGCACATCAAGGGAAAACAAACTATCTTAACAATCCCCTTATCCTTATCCCACCCCTTATACCTAACCAGATTAAGCTATGAGGGGCCAGAATTCATGCTCACCAATCCGAAATAAAAGCCAACTGTTAACGAGTGCGAGTTTTGAAGTCTGGTCTCTGGTCCTTCTAGGTACCCCATTGCCACTTGGTCTTCAAGGGCGCGGTGCTGGGTCTGCAACTGCGACACACCTTCTCCCCTCCGCTACCGTTGTTGTCTCGTCTCGATGGGTTTTCCTCTTCTTCTCCCTCGGGCGGTCGTCGGCGGTAACGTTATATTTATCGAACAGTCATCAGTCGTTACCATTTAGATTTTACTAGCCATGCATCAAACGCCTGTATATTCGTTGCGGCGTAGACACCTGCGTTCTCGCAGTGTTTAACAAGGTGTTTGTCTTCACCGTCCACAAGGACTTTCTTCCCCAAGCGTCAGCTTATAACTAGGCGCTTGGTTTACTTATCGATACGTTTTTCGCTGCCCTGCTCTGCCCTTATTGAGTTATTATCATCTTCTTTGTCTTCACTTGTCTTGTCTCGTCGGACTACTATACAAGTCCTGGGCTACCTGCTCAACTTCGTCTCGCCCCTTTCTGCGGCCTGGGTATCCTGGATGGCTATGGACTTGGGCCTCGTTCCCCTTCCTAGCAGTTGGTATGGTGTCCTTAGCTACTGAAAATCTGCTCCGGGGAGAGAACCCGCCACGAGGCCAGGGCACAAGTACGAGCGGCAGCCCAAGAGGCCGGAGCCACGAGAGCAGAGTCAAGGGCAAGAGCAAGAGTCAAGAGAGAGATTGCTACCTGGGGCCTGCAGTTACACTCCTCACGAAAACCCTTATCTGCGCACCAAATCAGGTTAGCTCATTGCCCCCAATCTTGGCGGGCTATTTTAAATAATGGTAGCAATCTACACTAACTGATTTCAGATGGCTGGTAATTGCATCTACTGGCCTGATAATTGACTTGTTTTGTTATTCATACATCTTAATGAGCCTGTCCAGCCTCGGTGGCTTCCTTAAGCTGTTCCCGATTATTTATGCAAACTGCTTGATGGCCTTAACTATAGGCCTAACTGGGTTTTGATCTGTCTCTGATTTGGTCTAATACATAATTCAAAGACCTGTCTGGTTTTCAAAATGCAAAGTCTCTCCTTACAGAAACTGCAGCTTTGGTTTCGATTTCTCCACGAGCTGCCTGTGCCGCAGAGTCCCAGTTTAAAAAAAAAATCTCACAGGCTTTCTGCCACGAGGCGCGGACGCCATCTTGGGTACCCCTTTTCATTAAAATGTCCATGCAGGGTCCCTTTTCTTATTAATAACCTTTGGGGAAATGTAGAAATTTTGCGAATCCTACAAGACAGATGCAAAATATTTGTTCAGAGTCTCTGCCATTTTCCCGTTCCTCATTATTAATTCCCCAGTCTCATCATCTAAGGGACCAACATTTACTCTAGCTACCCTCTACCTTTTTATATACCTGTAGAAGCTCTTACTATCTGTTTTAATGTTTCTTGCCAGCTTACTCTCATAATTCATCTTCTCTTTCTTTATTATTTTTTTAGTCATCCTTTGCTGGTTTTTAAAAATTTCCCAATCCTCTGATCTCCCACCAATCTTGGCAACATTTTATGCCTTCGTTTTCAATTTGATACCATCCTTTACTTCCTTAGTTAGCCATGGATGGTGCTCCCTTCCCTTAAAATCTTTCTTTCTCACTGGAATATATTTTTGTTGAGAGTTATGAAATATCTCCTTAAATGTCCGCCACTGCATTTCAACTTTCTTACCCTTTAATTTATTTTTCCAGTCTACTTTAGCCAGTTCTGCCCTCATGCCATTATAATTGCCTTTGTTTAAGATCAGAATACTGGTTTGGGATACAACTTTCTCACCCTCCAACTGAATTTGAAATTCAACCATGCTATGATCACTCTTTCCTAGAGGATCCTTTACTATGAGATCATTTATTAATTCTGTCTCATTACTTAGTACCAGATCCAAGATAGCCTGCTCCCTGGTTGGTTCCATTACATACTGTTCTAGGAAAATATCTCGGATGCCCTCTATGAACTCCTCCTCAAGGCTACCATGGCCAATTTGATTAGTTCAATCAATATGGAGATTAAAATCACCCATGATTATTACCGTACCTTTTTTACAGGCCTCCATTTTTTGTTGATTTATACTCTGTCCAACAATACTGCTACTGTTCGGGGGCCTGTAGACTACGCCCACCAGAGACTTTTTCTCCTTATTATTTTTTTATCTCCACCCAAACCAATTCTACATCTTGATCTTCTGAGCAATATCACTTCTCACCACTGCACTGATCCCATCTTTTACCAACAAAGCCACCCCACCTCCCTTTCCTTTCTTTCTATCCTTCCGAATTATCATATACCCTGGCATATTCAGTTCCCAGCCCTGGTTGCCTTTCAACCACGTCTCTGTAATGGTGATCAGATCATACCCATTTGTATCTATTTGTGCCGTCAACTCATTTATCTTGTTACGAATGCTGCGTGCATTCAGATATAGAGGTTTTAACTTTGTCTTTTTACATTTTTCCTTGTTTTGGCCTTTTTTTCTGTTACACTCTTATTTTTAAACATTCTGGGGGAAAATTCAGTATCGCCCCGTTTGGGGTGCCATTATCGGCCATGCGCAAAGTTTAGTGCCTGGCGCTAATTATCGCCTCTGACAGCAAACTTGGCTTTTATCACCCCTGGAGGTGATTGGAGCGCTAAATCAGGTGCTTCATACCTGTCTTAAGGCGCAAAGGCCGAGGAGCGAGGCGCTACCTCAGAGCGCTGGCGAAGCAAGGAAGGGCAAATCAAAATAAACCTGCAAAGTGCTGCTCAGTACTCAAAACTCCTTCACACAGCGTTGAATCTCTCCAGAAGTCTCTCTCTCTCTCAGAATGCGTGGTGCAAAAATGTCACCGACAAAAAAAGGCAGGAAGCGGTCGGCTTTAAATAGGGCTCCCCCAGTCCCTTTCTGACAGTATAACGCTCCCCTCAACCTGTCGTTGCTAGCGGCAGGCGGTAAGGCAGGGGGGTGCCACTCAGTATCCGGTCCAGGGCGCTAACGGGGCGTTGCGCACTCAACTGACGTCACAATCTGCCGGTGCAGGAGATCGTGGCGGTAGTGTTAAGCACTGCCGCAAAATGTCTAGTTAATTTCGTGAACGGCGCAAACATCGCCACGCCCGGGCGCTAGTTGCTTTGTGCCCCATTAGCGCTCACTTAAGGCGCTAATGGGAGGTGCAAACAACTGAATTTTTCCCCCTCTGTCCCTTCCTGTCACACTCTGGTTATTATTTACCCCATCTCTAGCCTGCTCTATTGCTTTCTCATTTCTCATTGACTTTTTATTTTCCCGCTCACCTGGATCCTCCCCCCCCCCACTATTTAGTTTAAAGCCCTCTCTACAGCCCTAGTTATTCGATTCGCCAGGACTCTAGCCCCAGCATGATTCAAGTGAAGCCCATCCAAACGGAACAGCTCCCTCTTATCCCAGTACTGGTGCCAGTGCCCCACAAATTGAAATCCATTTCTCCCACACCAGTCTTTGAGCCACTCGTTTATTTCTCTGATCTTATTTACCCTATGCAAATTCGCTCGTGGCTCAGGTAGTAATCCAGAGATTATTACCTTTGTGGTTCTGCTTTTTAATTTAACCCCTAGCTGCTCATACTCTCAGCAGAACCTCTTTCTTTGTCCTACCTATGTCATTGGTACCTACGTGGACCATGACAACTGGATCTTCACCCTCCCACTCCAAGTTTCTCTCCAGACCAGAGGAGATGTCCTTAACCCTGGCACCGGGCAGGCAACACAGCCTTCAGGACTCACACTCTCGGCTGCAGAGAATAGTATCTATCCCCCTCGCTATACTGTCCCCAATCACTACAATATTTCTTTTTGCTCCCCCCACTTGAATGGCTCCCTGTACCACGGTGCTGTGGTCAGTTTGCTCATCCTCCCCGCAGTCCCTGGCCTTGTCCACACAGGGAGCAAGAATCTCGTACCTCTTGGACAAGGCCAAGGGCTGAGGCTCCTCCACCACTACCTCCTGGATCCCAGTACCTGCCTCGCTTGTAGTCACACCCTCCTGTCCCTGACCATGGGCCAAATTGGAAGTAATTACTCTAGTGGGTGTGACTGCCTCCTGGAACTTAGTGTCCAGGTAACGCTCCCCCTCCCTAATGTGTCGCAGTGTCTGAATCTCAGACGCCAGCTCATCAACTCTGAGCCGAAGTTCCTCTAGCATTTGCTGCAGATGTGGTCGCCTTGGACCTCAGTGGTGTCCACCAGCTCCCACATGCAACAACAACAACACATTGCCTGGTCTCCCATCTCAATTAATTGATTAGTTTTAAAATTTGGAACACTTATATCTTTTAATCTACACCAAGGCACTTAAACTTAGACGCTCAAGTTTGGAAAAAAAGCGAGAAATAGATAAATACTCTCCAACCAATCACTTACCTGCTTTCTGGTGACATCACACTTTGATTACTTTTTACTTCTCTACACTCACTGGTCCGTTGTATCTCAGCATCTCCCGCTGCTCCCGAACTCTCCCGGGTGTTGGCGCTCCCGCTCTGCTCCCGCTGCTCCCGAACTCTCCCGGGTGTTGGCGCTCCCGCTCTGCTCCCGCTGCTCCCGAACTCTCCCGGGTTTTGGCGCTCTCGCTCTGCTCCTGCTGCTCCCGAACTCTCCCGGGTTTTGGCGCTCTCACTCTGCTCCTGCTGCTCCCGAACTCTTCTGGGTTTTGGCGCTCTCACTCTGCTCCCGCTGCTCCCGAACTCTCCGGGTTTTGGCGCTCTCGCTCTGCTCCTCCCGAACTCTCCCGGGTTTTGGCACTCTCGCTCTGCTCCCACTGCTCCCGAACTCTCCTGGGTTTTGGCGCTCTCGCTCTGCTCCTGCTATTTTTGAACTCTCCCGGGTTTTGGTGCTCTCGCTCTGCTCCTGCTGCTTTTGACCTCTCCCGGGTTTTGGCGCTCTCGCTCTGCTCCCGCTGCTTCTGAACTCTCCCGGGTTTTGGCGCTCTCACTCTGCTCCCGCTGCTTTTGAACTCTCCCGGGTTTTGGCGCTCTCGCTCTGCTCCCGCTGCTTCTGAACTCTCCCGGGTTTTGCCGCTCTCGTTCTGCTCCTGCTGCTTTTGACCTCTCCCGGGTTTTGGTGCTCTCGCTCTGCTCCTGCTGCTTCTGAACTCTCCCGGGTTTTGGCGCTCTCACTCTGCTCCCGCTGCTTTTGACCTCTCCCGGGTTTTGGCGCTCTCGCTCTGCTCCCGCTGCTTTTGAACTCTCCCGGGTTTTGGCGCTCTCGCTCTGCTCCCGCTGCTTCTGAACTCTCCCGGGTTTTGGCGCTCTCGCTCTGCTCCTGCTGCTTTTGACCTCTCCCGGGTTTTGGTGCTCTCGCTCTGCTCCTGCTGCTTCTGAACTCTCCCGGGTTTTGGCGCTCTCACTCTGCTCCCGCTGCTTTTGACCTCTCCCGGGTTTTGGCGCTCTCGCTCTGCTCCCGCTGCTTTTGAACTCTCCCGGGTTTTGGCGCTCTCGCTCTGCTCCCGCTGCTTTTGAACTCTCCTGGGTTTTGGTGCTCTCGCTCTGCTCCCGCTGCTTTTGAACTCTCCCGGGTTTTGGCGCTCTCGCTCTGCTCCCGCTGCTTTTGAACTCTCCCGGGTTTTGGTGCTCTCGCTCTTCTCCCGCTGCTTTTGAACTCTCCCGGGTTTATGCGCTCTCGCTCTGCTCCTGCTGCTTTTGAACTCTCCCAGTTTTTTTTTTGCTGTTTAGCTTGTTTTTGTTTTTTAGCGGAATATATTTCTCCTGAACTCTGTTGAACACCATTTTAAATGTTCCCCACTGCTGTTCTACATCATTGTTTGCCAATATTGTCTCCCATTTTATTTTCCCAAGTTCTATTCTCAGCCCCTCAAAATCAGCTTTTCTCCAATCTATTACCCTGGTCATTTTCATACTTATGTCTTTCTCAATTATTATCTTAAAGTGTATTATATTATGGTCACTATTGCCTAGATGTTCCCCTACTTTTACTTCTCTTATCTGCTCTGGTTCATTCCCCATTACTAGATCCAATAGTGAATCCTCCCTTGTTGGGCTTTTTACATATTGGGTTAGAAAGGAGTCCTGTACACATTGGCCTAGAAATTCGGGTCTCCACGGGTGAGTACGCACGGGGTACTCACCCGTAAGCCCAATGGAAGTGCCGGTTTCCTGCATGCACTGCGCATGCATGGGAAACCGGCACTTCCGTTCCCCTGAAAGAAGGGGTTCAGAGGTCGAATGCGTGCGCAGGAGAGGCTGTGTGTGCGCATTGAACTTACGTTTTTTTTGTAGGTTTTCCCGGGAGGGTAAGACTCCAGAAGTTAGACATGTAAAAAGCAGTCGCAAGGCCTGCTTTTTACAAGGTAAGTGGTGAATTAATTAAAATTAAAACATTTTTTCCACAGGTTTATTATTTTTAAATACTTTAAAGAAAGGTAAGTTTATTTTTAGCCCCGTTAGAAAATAAAATTATTTTTTTCAAAAATTTAAATGATTGTTTAAAATAGTTATTTCATGTAATTTATAGTTTATTTAAAAATGTGATTTAAAAAAAAATTTATTTGAAGATTTAGTGATGTTTTGGGGCTTGTGGTATTTATAAGTTTGACAGCCCTTCCTGTCAAACTTATGAATGAAGCATTCCCTGCTCCGATTGGCTCCCCATGGCCCACATGATCCCAGGGGACGCATTGAACTAACTGCGCCCCGGGATACGCAAGCACTGCGCGCCGGCAGTTGGAGGAGGCCCAGGATCAGAATCCCACACGGGCCCACAGCTCAACAGCCGACGCGCTAGGTAAGTGCAGGTCGGAGGCTTGCACCCATGGGGAGCCCCCGACCCGAAATTCTGGGCCATTGTAGCAACTCCATTCCCTTATCCCCTTTACCTACCTCTTATGTCCAATTAGAGGCCAATTCATTATATTCAAGAAGGAGTTGGATATATTTCTTAAGGCTAAAGGGATCAAGGGGTATGGGGAAAAAGCAGGGACCGGGTACTGAACTTGGATGATCAGCCATGATCGCATTGAATGGCGGAGCAGGCTCGAGGGGCCGAATGGCCTACTCCTGCTCCTATCTTCTATGTTTCTATGTTTCTATTAATATCGGGGTAGTTGAAATCCCCCATGATTATTATTCTATGTCTTTTATTCATTTCCCTAATTTGTTTGCATATTTCTTCCTCCACCTCCTTTCCACTGTTAGGTGGTCTGTAGACTTCCCTTGTTAGTGTGATTAATCCTTTGTTATCTTTTAACTCTATCCACATGGATTCTATTTCTGTTTTGCTGATAGCTGCGTCATGTTTTTCTACTGCCATTATGTATCCCTAATACAGCTACTCCACCTCCCCCTTTTCCCTCTCTATCTTTTCTAAATACGTTATACCCTGCAATGTTTAATTACCAGTCCTGATTTTTCTGTAGCCATGTCTCAGTAATCCTTACTATGCCTGGTTCCTCGCAATGCATGATTGCCTCCAGCTCCCATTTTATTATGGACACTGTGTGCATTGCTGTACAGACAGTTTAATTCATTTTTAATAGTAGTTCCTTTCACTTTATTTTATCCATCTTTTTACACTCCTGTTGTATAACTCTAATTATTCCCTGGCCATCAATGTCCTCCCTTAATTAACTTGTTCCTATGCTCTCCTTTCCTGTTTTGTCTATATTTTGGCTGGTTTCATTTCTTGTAGATCCCTCCCCCCGTCTTACTAGTTTAAAGCCTTTGCCACCTCCTTATCTACCTTTCTGCTCGACATGGGTCCCATCCGGTTCAGGTGGAGCCCATCCCATTGGTACAGCTCCTTCCTGTCCCAGTACTGGTGACAGTGTTCCATGAAAAGGAACCCCTCTTTCCCACACCAGCCCTTTAGCTACGTGTTGATTCTCCTGATCTGACTACTTCTATGCCAATTTGCACATGGCTCAGGCAATAATCCACGGATTTTTACCCTTGGGGTCCTGCTTTTTAATTTAGCTCCTGACTCCTGATACTCCTTCAGCAGGACCTCCTCCCTGTTCCTACCTATGTCGTTTGTTCTGACATGGACCACAACAACTGGATTTACCCCCTCCCTTTCCAAGTTCCTCTCCAGGCGCCTCGAGATATCCCTTACCCTGGCACCTTATGAGGCTCGGTGTCAAATTTTGTTTGATAACGCTCCTGTGAAGCACCTTGGGACATTTAACTATGTTAAAGGTGCTATATAAATGCAAGTTATTGTTGTTGTTGTCGAGTTGGGTCGCGGTCTACACAGGGAGGACACTGAGGAGTCCTCCGGGGAACATTACCAAAGTTAAATGAACAACATGGCAGACCATATCACCATGTACCCAAGTTAAATTGCACCATGTGTATGTATCAACTTTCCAGTGCATCCTGAAATCTCTCGATGAAATAATGGCCCAGTAATTCCGGGCCCAACGCATGAGTACGGACAGGGTACTCACGCGTGGGCCTGATGGAAGTGCCGGTTTTCAGCATGCACAGCGCATGCGCGGAAAACCGGCATTTCCTGTCCTCTGAACCAAGGGGTTCAGAGGACGAACGCGTGCGCGCAGGAGTCTGCGCGTGCGCGCTGAAATTCCTTTTTTTCCACAGGTTTGCGCGTGTGTAAGGGCCTCTCCTTTTTACGAATGTAAAAAGGTGTAAGGACTTCATTCTTTAAGGTAAGTGGTCTATTACTTAAAATTATAACATTTTTTCCACAGCTTTATTGTTTTTAAGGACTTTACAGGAAGGTAAGTGTAGTTTTAGACCTGATTTTTAAAAAAATTATTTTTTTCAAAAATTTGATTAATTGTTTAAAATAGTTTTTTAAAGTTATTTATAGTTTATTTAATTATTGGGATGTTTTTTAAAATTTTATTTAAAGTTAAACTAGTCTTTTGGGCGCCCGTACTTTTCATGAGTTTGACAGTTCTTACTATCAAACTCATGAATGAAGTTTCCCCTCCCCTGATTGGCTGCACAGTGCTCACCTGATCCCAGCCGGCACATCAAACTAACTATGCCACTGGATCAGGCAAGCACAGCGCGCCGACATCTGAACTGGGCCAGTGACAGGAATTCCAAGCAGGCCCAGGCTTCAGATGTCGGCGCGCCGGGTGAGTGCACATCGGGGGCTTGCACGCGCGGCAAGCCCCCGATCCTAATTTCTGGGCCAATGGATTCGCTGAGCACTGCACGTCCAAACTGAACAAATACAAGAGGCAATTCAAGTGACTGCAGTGACACTTCTACATCTGTGATAAATGATTCCGAACAAGAACTCCAGAAGTGTAAGAAAATGATGCAACTCCTTCCCGAGAACCTAAGGAATGTTGAAAGAAATGCTCGACTCCGCCAATTTAAGTATAGTCGGCCCATAGAGCTTTCTGTGTTGGCGAGGAATAACTCAGGCCAATCTGATTGATTGAATTGCTATTGACGCCTGTGAAGATAATTGTTTTAAAAATCCAGGTCAAAGGTAAGAGGTCACATTACTCAAGACCAGCGATCCTACACCTCATCACTTGACTCTTCCAATACCCACCCCTCTGAGCTGAAGTAGCTGCACAATTCCTCCAAAATCATCCGACAATGTACCCCAACATCTGGTCCTTTCCTTCCTCTCAGCCTCTATCCCATCAGTTTCCACTCTGTTATTAACTTGGCATTTTTTTAAACAAATTATATCAAATTTTACAAATGCACAAGATAGGCCTCTAGAGACATTTATTGCAAAACAAATGCACATTGAATGCTGTTAGAATTTCTGTGGTTATCTAGTCTTTGACCTTTTCCTTTAAACTTGAGAATAATGTTTTGCTGCAATGAATTGAACACTGGACCCATACATGACTGGCTGGTTGACATTCGAGTTCCTGCATTGCTTTGTTGAAGGGATCCTGCTGCTTTAGTTTGTTCAATGGAAAATCAAACCAAATGCTCTGACCCGTTTTAAAGTAAATATAATTGTAATAGGAGAAACACATATTCAGGACTGTTAATCATGCAACTTAAGTACCCATAGTTCAGAATTAACAATTCTTTGCCCATTAAAGGGAATTTGAATTTCTAAATTTGGTGCAGAGTGCTCAGAGAAATATAAGGAGACACAAATAGCTCAAATACTCCAGGAATTAACCAGATTTTATCTGGTGGCATTCTATTGAAAGTAATGCTAATGAGTTTATTTTCCTTTTACCTAATCATTGATGAAAGCCACATTAGAGTGCTATGAACGAATCAGAGAATATAGGTCCGATTTTAACCTCCTCCCCCCCCCCACCCGGTGGGAACGTGCAGGCTTGGGGTGAGGGGGGTGGGGGGAAGATGGTGGGCCGGGGTGGGGCGGGAGCTGGCTAAGGCCCTCGTAGTTTTCAACCCCCCAGCAAAAGCTGTTGGTAGCAAGGATCCTGGCCACGGAGCTTAGGTAAGTAGTCTTTTTTTTAATATTTAAAGGTTCCTAGTGGGCCAAGAGGAGCAGGAGTGCTTTTCCTGACTCCACAAGAGTACTTTGGGTCTTCCCTGCCCAAGGCATTCCCACTCTCTCCCAATCGCAGACTTGTAGACCACCCCCCTGCTCCCCAACCCATACGTACCTTGCCGGGGATGGTTTCTGTGGGTCCTCACTGGCAGCCTGACCTCCCCTCCTCCCACTACCAATCTTGATTCTCACCGCTGGGGGTGACGTCATTCCTGCTGGCTTTGGGTGGGAGTCAGAGTCAGGGCATGTAACTAAAGCACGGGTGTGGAGGGGGGGGTTGGGGGAGGTGCCCAGAAGCTTCGCCACCCGCTTTGGCGCCCACACCCCTGATTGCCACCCTGTGTTAAAATTGGCTCTCATATCATGATCTGTGCCAGACAGCATTCTCCCAATGTTAAGTGTCTGTCACATACACAGGCACCTTATGAAACAGCTGAGCTGGACAACTGACCCTGTGACAGGCATCTACACAGGCGCCTGAAAGGACTCCTCAGTTTCATCTCGAGTCAAAGGCATCTGTACAGCAGATGTCCTCGTGACGATGCTGGCAGCTTTGTTGACAGCGACATCAGTGGTGCCTCCCACTGAATCCTGGACCATTTGAGGGCCAATGCTTTGCTTCATTAACTGCGCCATCTTACAGGCCACTGAGTGAGGTCAGGTAAGATCGTTCAGAATTGGCCACCCGTTGCTAGGAGAGAAAATTTACCAAATGCCGGGGGAATTGGGGATAAGGAAAGCTTTGGTTGTCCGTAGCTAGCCCATGGGAAAAGTTGACATCTCCAGGGTTCTGTTGCAACTTTGATAGCCAAGCAAAGGCCTCACTACATATCTGATTCCTGTGTGGAGTTGTTGTAACAGCCACAGACAGTGCTCTGAGCGACAATTTCTTTGTGCAGATTTTCTAAAACAAACACCTCCGAGCCAGAAGGTTGTTGGTTTAAGCCCTACTCCAGAGACTTGAGCACATACTCTAGGCTGACACTCCAGTGCAATACTAAAGGAGCGCTGCAGTGTCAGAGGTGCCATCTTTTGGATGAGATGTTAAACTGAGGCCCCGCCCCATCTGTCCTCTCAGGTGGACATAAAACGTCACATGGCACTATTTCGAAGAAGAGCAGGGCAGTTTTCCCAGTATCCTGGCAAATATTTATCCCTAAACCAACATCACTAAAACAGGTTATGTGGTCATTAACTCGTTGCTGATTGTGGGAGCTTGCTGTGTGCAAAATGTCTGCTGCGTTTCCTACATTACAACAGTGACTACACTCCAAAACTACTTCATTGGCTGTAAAGTACTTTGGGACATCCTGAGGTCATGAAGGGCGCTATATAAATGCAAGTTCTTCTTTCTTTATAAAACTGGTCTCATAATAATAAAAGAAATCCTATAGTATTCGTCTGTGCCCCTGAGTTATGGAGGGAGAAAATAAGCTAGGATTTTTGCTTCTGATCACTACCCAGTGACGCTTACAGAATAGTGCACCTGTGTGGATATTAGGGGAGGACAGGCTCAGGTTCAGCAGTGATGCCCCTGTGGTCAAATATCATAGCCACCTCCTCTTTACATTCAATGGCATTACCATCAGCAGGTCCCCAACCATTAATATCCCGGAGGTTGCCATTGAACAGAGACTCAACTGGATCAGCCACATAAATGCCGTGGCTACTAGAGCAGGTCAGAGGCTATGTATTCTGCAGCGAGTGGCTAACCTCCCAACTCCTCAAAGCCTCTCCTCCACCTACAAGCCACGAGTCAGGAGTTTGATGGAATACTTTCCGCTTGCCTGGATGGGTGTATCTGCAACAACACCCAAGAAGCTTGACACCATCTAGGACAAAGCAGCCTGCTTGATCGGCAGCCCATCTACTACCTTAAACATCCACCCCCTTCACCATCGGCGCACCTGGCTGTGATGTATACCATCTACAGGATGCACTGCAGAAACAAAGAAAAGAAAAGTAGCCTGACAAAACTCACACACAATAAATGAGTATTTGAGCGAGGTCGGGAGGGTACCTGGTCTCGGTAGAACTGTACTCCAGCCCAAGGCCGTATGTTCAGGATCAGAGAGAAATTTCATGGGGAGTAAGATAGAAAAAACATTCATATAGAAAGGGTAAGAGCTGATAACCAGTATTTATCCATCAGTTCACAACATGCAAATACCACACTGTATGAGTGAGCAAATACACAGAATACATCATTTCCAGTGAAGCAGTCTGTTTATTCAGTGTTTCAAATGTTTAGCACTTGTTTGGATAAGGGAGTCACACTCCTGTGGCTTGAAAGGAATATCTAAGCCAAAGAAAGTGGTTTTGAATTCCTTTTGTAAATGTATAGCACAAAGGCTGTACGGGGGCCCACTGGTTACCCCAGTGTACCACAGTCAAGGTTTTCCGGTGAGCTCACAGCATCATGAGAGCAAGAGTGCTCGAAGCCCCACCTGCCCTCTCGGGTGGACATAAAAACCCCATGGCACTATTCGAGGAAGAGCAGGGAGTACTCCCTGATGTCCTGGCCAACAATAATCCCTCAACCAACACCTGAAAACAGATTATTTGGTCATTGTCACATTGCAGTTTGTGGAACCATGCTGTGGATAAATTAGCTGCTTCATTTCCTACATCACAACAATGACTACACTTCAAAAAGTACTTAATTGGCTGTAAAGCGCTTTGGGACATCCTGAGGTTGTGAAAGACACTATATAAATGCAAGTTCTTTCCTTCTTCACAATAACAACAATTTGTATTTATATGGTGCCTATAACAACATCCCAAGACAATTCACAGGAGTGTAATCAGATAAAATTTGATACCGAGCCACATAAGCAGATATTAGGACAGGTGATCAAAAGCTTGGTCAAAGAGGTAGGTTTTAAGGAGCATCCTAAAGGGGGAGCGAGAGGCATAGAAGCGGAGTGGTTTAGGAAGGGAATTCCAGAGCTTAGGCCTAGACAGCTGAAGGCACGGCTGCCAATGGTGGAACGAAAGGAGTGGGGGAAGCTCAAGAGGCCAGAATTGAAGGAACGCAAACTTCTCGGGGGTTTGTAGGACTGGAGGAGCTTACAGAGATAGTGAGGGGCAAGGTCATGGAGGGATTTGAACATGAGGGTGAAAATTTTAAATTCGGGGCGTTGCTGAACCAGGAGCCAATGTAGCTTGGTGAGCACAGGTGAATGGGACTTAGTGCAAGTTAGGAATTTCCTTGATATTTTTGTACTTCGTGTAATACGGATGCTGGATTCGAGCCTGAAGTTGAACACCAGTGGCTGAATTTCCCTGGAGCTTCCCCTGCTGCACCACAGAAATCACAGAAACCCCACAGTGCAGATAGAGGCCATTTCGGCCCATCGAGCCTGCACCAACACATATCCCACCCGATCCCCGTAACCCCACGTATTTAATCCCCCTAACACTAAGGGTCAATTTATCATAGCCAATCAACCTAACCCGCACATCTTTGGACACCACTGGAACTTCAACGGAGAACTCCGGTCATGTGCTTAAAACAGGCTATCCGTTGAAGTTACCACGGGGCAGCACCAGAATCTTCAAGGAAATTCAGCCCCGCTGTGTCCATAAAATGGCAGCAGTCATCGCCATGTGACAGGAAGGGTTAGATTTTACCAGCCCCGAGGAAGTGGGTTTGGAGGCGGGACTGCTGGGAAAGTCAAAAAGAATGGGAGCGGGTCCCAAACCCGCTCCCAACCCGCCTCCAACCAAACTTCCCGGGAGTCGGGTTCTTGATTTGCACAGGGACCCGACTCCTAGCGACGGGAAGAGGATTATAGCTGCTTAACTGCCTGTTAACAAATAGTTAACAGGCAGGTAAGAGGCTTTTTCCCATTTTGAGACTTCTACTGCGGGCTTCCCGATGTCGGAGAACCCCACCAGGGTAAGTGAGGCATGCTGTGGGTCTGTTGTTATGTTGGTGTATAGATGACAGCTGCAGAAGCGGTGTGAAGGATGCAATGGGACACCGGTATCTAAGAAAATTTTGGGAAAGTCATTTTTAATGTGTTTAGATTTTTCTGCAGGTGACAAGCTTTGAAGGGTTTGTGTGGCCTCACCTCAATGGGAGAAGTGACAGATCACTTCTGTACCCTCACCTGCAGCTGCCATCTGTTTTATCCAAAGAAGAGAGTAATTGGAGAGCCTAGGTGCAAGGGCTCATCTATGTACAGTGATTGTCAGTGTTTGACAGCACCTCAATGCTGTCAAACACTGTCAAATCATCTGTCAAAAATTTATGGTTCATGTGCCTTTAAGAAAACCGGCAGATGAAACGTCATCAACTGACGTCATCTGACACTGGCTTTCCCTTAATTGGCCAGCAAGCCCACAGGGCAGGCTTAACAAGGCCAATCAGGGGAAAATAACGTCTGTGCGTCGGACATCGCTGGGGGCGGGACTAGAACCCGGAAGGCAGCAGTTCCGCCCCCAACGCGTCTCGGTGAGTAAAATCCAGCCTGTAATGTATGTACCTTTAAGGGGGGAACTACTTTATACAGCTCATGTATACTGTAGTACCGGCAGTGACCACAACTGTATATAACGCTGAGTAGTAATCTGTACAGATCAGTTGCAGTCTGAGCCACGTTGAGTAAACATCTATTGTACCGTTCTCCACAGTCTGTGTCTTCTTATACACGGACGTAACATTGGCGACGAGGCAGGTTCGAACCTACCTGCAAGTCTGCATCACCTCCCGGGGATTCGTTCCTGGAGATCAGTGGATTGGAGGTCAAGGCCAGAGACTCGGGCGTCGACTACGGGCAACCGCCCAGTCATCCAGCAGAGACTCGAGAATTGCGGGGGAGGCTGTCGAGAGCCAGATCCAGTGAAACGGGCTGGCAACAGGTAGTGCGCAGACCCTTCCTGGACAGCGGCGGGCTAGAGCCCGACCGAGCAGCACAGCAAAGGGCCGAGCAGCGTCGACGGGGGAGAGAGAGAGAGAGAGCAGAGCGCACAGGCCGCAGCCGGTGTTCAGGGGCCGAGCAGCGTCGGAGAGAGGGAGAGGGAGACACGCAGAAACCCGCGAGGCGCCGCCATGGCCACGAGGACCACCGAGAGCGGCGTTGGCAGCAGCGCAGGAGAGGTGCACGAAACCTACAGGGTGCCGCCATTGCCACGAGAACCGCCGGGAGCGGCGTCGGCAGCAGCGGGGGAGGAAAGAAAGCGCGGGAGATGCCATTTTAAACCACACCCAAAATGCCGAATAGTGGCAGTATCACCGCATTTGACAATGAAGTCGAAGATTGGACGACATATGTCGAACGAATAGAGGTGTACTGCAAGGCAAATGGGGTGTCAGATGACAAGAAAGCGTCGGTATTGTTAAACTTAATGGGTGCAAAGACGTATGGTTTATTACGAAATCTAGTAACCCCAACGAATCCAATGGAAAAGAGTTTTGAAGACATAGTAACGATACTAAAGGAACATTTAAACCCCACACTGCTGCTGATAGCAGAAAGATTCAAGTTTCACAAACGGAACCAGCATAAGGATGAAAGCAATGCTGATTATTTAACAGAACTGCGCAAACTATCGAAATACTGCCAGTTTGGAGCGGGACTGACATGCCTTAAGGGACAAGTTTGTGTGTGGGCTTCAAAGTGAAGGAACCCAGAAACGGCTTTTATCTGAAAAGGACCTTACGCTAGAAAAGGCTTTCAGCATTGCGGTATCATATGAAGCAGCAGCACGGGGCGCTGCAGAGATACAACAGAGACCGCAAGAATATGGCACAAACGAAATGTCATATGGAACAGAGAAGTGCTATCGCTGCGGCAGAACAACACACGACCAGAATGATTGCTGGTTCAAAGACAAAGTGTGCAGACAGTGTGGAAAAGTAGGACACATAGCACGAGTCTGCAGGTTGGGAAAGAAAACCAGCAATAAGAAACCTACCAAAGGAAAGTACCAGAAGGTACATAAGATGACGGAGAATAGTTCAGACGAACAAAAGAGTGATAACGACTCCGAAAGCAGGGAACTGAGTTGTCTGAAACTACATAATGTGATCACAACGGAGGATCACCGAACCATTTGGGTCACTCTTAAGATAGCAGGAGTCCAGGTAAAGATGGAATTGGACACAGGATCAGCCCTAACAGTCATAAACCGACGGGACTACGAGCGGCTATTCTCACACATACCCTTGAGAGACACAAAAATTATTTTGAAGACGTACACGGGGCAAAAAGTCTACCCCAAAGGAAAAATAAGGGTGACCGTTATATATAACGGTAAGGAAACACCAAAACTAGACCTGTATGTATTGCAAGATGGAGGACCACCATTACTGGGGCGTGAATGGATCTGGAAAATAGAACTGGATTGGCATTCCATACAGGCACTGACTGTGGCTGACAAAAAGGATGACGACGTCACACCTGGGTGACTGTCAAAGATCCTAACTGACGCGAAAGGAGTGTTCCAGGAAGGACTCGGAACACTAAAAGGCATGACAGCGACGATTAAAATTGAAGAAAACGCAAGCCCAAAATTTTTTAAGGCCAGACCAGTACCTTATGCGATCCGCCCAGCCGTCGAAGCAGAGTTGGAGAGTCTGGAACGTTCAGGTGTACTGTCCAAGGTAGACTGGAGCAAGTGGGCTACACCCATCGTCCCTGTGATGAAAAAGTCATTGAGCAGCACGCCTGGGGAACCAAAGAAGGTTCGCATCTGTGGGGACTTTAAGGTAACAGTGAACCCGATCCTTCACACCGTACAATATCCACTTCCACGGATTGAAGATATTTTCGCCTCGCTATCTGGAGGGAAACGCTTCACTAAGATTGATCTGGCCCAGGCGTGTCTGCAAATGGAGGTAGAAGAAGCATCAAAAAAATACCTCACAATCAACACCCATAAAGGTCTCTACCAATACAACTGGCTGGTATTCGGGGTAGCATCAGCTCCGGCTATTTGGCAGAGGGCAATGGAACAAGTCTTGCAAGGGATCCCAGGGACCCGGTGTTATTTGGACGACATCCTGGTCACGGGCGAAAATGACAGTGATCACCTTGCCAACCTGGAGCAGGTGCTCACTAGATTGCAGGAATATGGGCTCCGAGCTAACCACCCCAAATGCGAGTTTTTTAGAAAACAAATCTCGTATTGTGGCCACGTTATCGATAAAGAGGGGTTACATAAGTCCCCAGAGAAGATTGAGGCAGTAGTCAAGGCTCCAGCACCAGAAAATGTGTCACAACTGAGGTCGTTCCTCGGGCTGGTAAACAACTACCATACGTTCTTGCCAAATTTGTCTACAATACTACACCCACTGAACACCCTACTGCAAACTGGGGTGCCATGGAAATGGAGTGACGAATGTAGACGAGCTTTCCAGAAGAGCAAAACACTAATCACATCGAAAGAGGTATTGGCCCATTACAACCCAGCATTACCAATTCGGTTGGCATGTGATGCATCACCCTACGGCATTGGAGCGGCGCTGTCGCACAAATTCTCGGACGACTCAGAGAGGCCAATAGCCTTTGCGTCACGATCACTAACCTCAGCCGAGCGTAACTACGCCCAGATTGACAGGGAGGCCCTCAGCCTAGTGTGGGGAGTGAAAAAGTTCAATCACTATCTGCACGGGCAGAAATTCACCTTGCTGACTGATCACCAGCCTCTTGTCTCCATTTTTAATCCGAAGAAGGGCGTTCCGGTGATGACTGCACAACGACTACAAAGATGGTCACTTTTTCTACGGGCGCAACACTATGAGATTGAATATAAGGGCACAAAACAGCATGGAAATGCTGATGGGCTATCACGCCTGCCACTGCCTACTGCGGGGGAAGCACCAGCAGTGGATCCTGTCGAAATATTCCATTCGACTATCGTTGAATACCTACCGGTAACTAACGCTTGTATCAAAAAGGAAACCCGAAATGACCCGACACTGTCTCGGGTATATGATTTGACGGTGAAGGGATGGCCAGCACATGGCGACTCACTGTTGCCAGCATTCTCGACAAGGAGAGAACAGCTGTCAGTGTGCCGGGGGACCTTGATGTGTGGATCCCGAGTGGTAATTCCACCCAAGTTAAGAGATAGAGTGCTCAATGAGCTTCATGAGGGTCATCTGGGAGGGGTAAAAATGAAAAGCCTAGCCAGGGCTTATGTGTGGTGGCCGGGAATCGATGAACAAATCGAGGACCTGACCAAGAGCTGCTCAGGATGCCAGAAAGTCCAAAATGCACCACCACAGGTGTAGTGTCCGTGTGTTGATAAAGACACTGAAGACAGGAGTTGGTTCATAGGTATTTACTAAGCAAAGTCTGGGGGGGGGGTTTCTACAGGATATACACAATACACAGGCTTATATAGCCCAAGTGGCAATTACCGGCATTACGCACACCTGGGGCTCTTAAAGGCACATACACCACAATTCCTCCCCTTTTAGCTAACCAGTACATCATATTTTAAGTAATTATTAATTACATGTTATATGCAAAATAATATACATTGCTGTAATTAATTAATTATAAGTTAGTCTCTCAGGAGGCTTCCTGACTCGGTCCGGATAACGCCTCGGGGCTTTAGTAGTTTCTGGTGGTGTAATAGGTTCTTCTGGCAAGGCTGATTCGGCTTGAATGCCAGTGTCAGGTTCATCGGGTTCCAGTATCACCGGATCGGAGGTAGATATGGGTATCTCTACTTCATCGTTCGATGTATAGAGTGGTGGTGTAGGTTGTCCCCTTTCGGATGACTTTATGATTTGGTCAGCATGGCGCCTTATTATGCTTTCTCCGATGTCCACGGTATACATCAGTGGTCCTAGTCGTGTGCAGATAGTTCCAGGCTGCCATTTCTCGGTACGGTAGTCGCGGGCCAAAACTTGTTGACCTATCTGGAAGGTTCTAGTTGGCCTTTCATTCATGCCTTGAAACTGCCGGTTCTCCACGTCCCTTCTGATGTTGGGCTTGACCAAATCCAGCCGACATCTTAGGTTTCTATTGAAGAACATCATGGCAGGAGTTTGGTTGGTAGCCATATGTGTTGCATTCCTGTATGTGAATAAGAAGTTATCCACCTTGTGCTGAAGTTTTATGTCTTCATTACCCATGGCCTTTATGGCCTTCTTGAAGGTCTGGACAAACCTTTCAGCCAATCCATTGGTGGCGGGATGGTATGGGGCGGACGTGTAGTGCTTAACCCCATTGTTTTTTAAGAACTTTCTGAATTCTTCGGACACAAATTGCGGTCCATTATCAGAACAGATCTGTTCAGGCAGCACATTCCTGGCAAATATGGTCTTTAATACTGTGATGGTTTTTTCCGTGGTGGTGGAGGACATCTTTATTACCTCCGGCCACTTGGAGTGTGCATCAACCGCGATTAAGAACATTGAGTCCATAAACGGACCAGCAAAGTCGATGTGTACCCTTTGCCAGGGAGATGAGGGCCACTCCCATGGATGTAGAGGGGCTTGTGGTGGAGCGTTTTGGACCTTCTGGCATCCTAGGCAGCTCTTGGTCATTTCTTCGATGTCTCCATCGATACCTGGCCACCATACAAACGCCCTGGCTAGGTTCTTCATTTTCACTCCACCCAGATGCCCCTCGTGAAGCTCCTTTAGCACTTTATCCTGGAGTTTGGGTGGAATCACCACTCTGGATCCACACATCAAGGTTCCTCGGCACACTGACAGCTGTTCTCTTCTTTGCGAGAATGCTGGCAACAGTGGTTCGCCATGTGCTGGCCATCCCTTCAGTGTTAAATCGTAGGCCCGTGAAAGAGTCGGGTCATTTCTCGTTTCCCTTTCAATGGCAGAATTTGTTACTGGTAGGCATTCCACTATGGTAGAGTGGAACATCTCCATTGGGTCTACTGTAGGTGCTTCTTCTACCGTTGACAACGGTAGGCGCGATAAACCGTCAGCATTCCCATGCTGTTTTGAACCTTTGTATTCTATGTTGTATTGGTGTGCCCCTAGAAAAAGGGACCACCGCTGTAGCCTTTGCGCTGTCATAATGGGAACACCCTTTTTAGGGTTGAATATGGAGATGAGGGGTTGATGGGCAGTCAACAAGGTAAATTTTTGTCCGTGTAGGTAATGGTTGAATTTCTTTACTCCCCATACCAGGCTGAGTGCTTCCCTGTCGATTTGGGCAAAGTTACGCTCAGCTGAGTTCAATGAGCGTGACGCAAAAGCTATCGGCCGTTCCGAGCCATCAGGGAATTTATGTGATAATACTGCTCCTATGCCATAAGGGGATGCATCGCACGCCAGTCTGATTGGCAGTGATGGGTTGTAATGAGCCAAAACTTCTTTGGATGTGATTAAGTCTTTGCATTTATGGAAGGCATTTTTGCAGTCTTCGTTCCATTTCCAAATTACTCCTGTTTGTAGCAGTTCATTAAGAGGGTGTAGAAGAGTTGATAAGTTTGGTAAAAATTTATGATAGTAATTTATTAATCCCAGGAACGACCTTAATTGTGAAACATTTTCAGGTGCTGGGGCTTTTATGACCGCCTCAATTTTTTCAGGTGACTTATGCAATCCTTCCTTATTTATTATGTGGCCACAATATGATATTTGATTTCGGAAAAATTCGCACTTGGGGCGATTTGCTCGTAGGCCCCGTTCTCTCAGCCTAGTGAGCACCTGCTCTAAATTGGCAAGGTGCTCGTTGTCGTTTTCTCCTGTTACAAGGATGTCGTCTAGGTAGCATTGAGTCCCCAGAATCCCTTGGAGGACTTGCTCCATAGCTCTTTGCCAGATAGCTGGAGCAGATGCTACTCCGAAAACCAGTCAATTGTACTGGTACAGACCTTTGTGTGTATTTATCGTGAGATATTTTTTAGAGGCTTCTTCAACCTCCATCTGTAGATATGCTTGTGCCAAGTCAATTTTGGTGAAACGTTTCCCTCCGGATAGTGAGGCGAAAATATCTTCTATCCTCGGAAGAGGATACTGTACCGTGTGAAGGACCGGGTTTACAGTCACCTTGAAGTCTCCACAGATGCGAATTTTTCTCTGTTCTTCAGATCCATCACCCTTCAATGCTTTCTTCATGACTGGGATGATGGGTGTTGCCCACTCGCTCCAATCTATTTTAGATAATACGCCTGCCTTTTCCAAATTCTCCAGCTCTGCCTCGACTGCTGGACGAATTGCGTATGGCACCGGTCTTGCCTTAAAAAACTTGGGAATTGCTGCATCTTCCACTTTTATTGAGGCGGTGATGCCTTTCAAGGTTCCTAGTTTCTCTTGAAATACTTCCTTGGCGTTGGCCAAGATGTCTTTCAATCGTTCAGGTATGACGTCATCATCATTTTTTTCCTTACTGGTCACCGTCAGTGCCTGAATGGAGTGCCAGTCTAAACGTATTTTTCTGATCCATTCACGTCCCAACAGCGGTGGACCACCATCTTGTAGAACGTATAAATACAACTTCTGTATTTCCTTGCCGTTGTATACAACAGGCACCCTTATTTTTCCTTTGGGGTATACTTTCTGCCCCGTATATGTTTTCAAGATAATGGATGTATCTTTTAAAGGTATATGCGGAAATAGCCGCTCGTAATCCCGTCGATTTATGACGGTCAGAGCTGATCCTGTATCTAGCTCCATTTTAACTGGGGACCCTGCTATTGTGAGGGTAACCCAAATGGTCTGGTAATCTTCTTTGGCAATTACATTATGTAATTTGAGAGAGCTTAGTCTCTTGTTCCCGCAGTCGCTATCGCTCTTCTGGTCTTCGGAGCTACTGTCCGTCATCATTTGTACCTTTCTGTGCTTTTCCTTATTGATTCTTTTCCCGTTAGTGGATTTTTTATTTTCAGATCGGCACACACGTGGAATGTGTCCCATCTTTCCGCATCGCCTGCATGTTTTTTCCTTGAACCAGCAGTCCCTCTGGTCATGGGTGGATCTGCCGCAGCGATAACATCTCTCGAAACCCCGTGTCATTTCATGGGTGCCGAAGTCTTGTGGCCTTTGCTGTATCTTTGCAGCTCCTATTGCACTGAAAGCCTTGTCCAGTGTTAAATCTTTTCCAGAAGATACCTTTTTTTGTGTTTCTACACTTAGGGGATCGCAGATGAATTTGTCTCGCAGAGAATCTGCCAGTCCTGCCTCGAATTGGCAGTGTAGGGTATCAACAATCTCCACAAAATTCTTGTCCATCGGTTCGGCTGGAGTGATTAAGTTTCGTAACAGCTTGTATGCCTTTGCGCCCATTAGATCCAGAAGCACTGAAGCTTTTTTTTCATCTTCTATTCCATTTGCGGTGCAATATACCTCCACTCTTTCCACATATGTGGTCCAATCTTCTATCTTGTTATCAAAAACATCAATATTGCAAAAATTAGGCTCTGTTTCGCTATCAAAAGCATCAATATTGCCAGACTTAGGCATTTCAGAAAAGATATGGCGCTTCCCGCGCTTTTTTTTTCTTTTCTGTAGCAAGATATGGTGATTCCCGCGCTTTCCCGCCGCTGCTGCCGATAACAACGCTGTTTACTGTGGTTCCCGTTCTCTTTATGTTTTTTTTAAAATCTACTGTTGGAGACTCGTTCCCGCCGGAGGTCTGAACGCTGACCTGCTTGCCGCGCCGGCCGTCTCCCGAGTGCTCCCTCCCAGTCCGTTATTGCTTGCCTGTCTCAGCTGTAGAGCTCACCGCTGGAGCCCCAGCCTGACGCCCAGGAAGGATTAGCGCAGTACCTGCCACCAGCTTGGCCAGCTGGTGAAACCACAGCTTCTTTCGCTTCCTTGAGTCTTCTGGACGCCGGAGGATTCGATGTCCTTGAGGTGCTGCCGAATTGCCGGTAAGTCCATTTCCACTTCGTCGCCACTGTAGTGTCCGTGTGTTGATAAAGACACTGAAGACAGGAGTTGGTTCATAGGTATTTACTAAGCAAAGTCTGGGGGGGGGGGGGTTTCTAAAGGATATACACAATACACAGGCTTATATAGCCCAAGTGGCAATTACCGGCATTACACACACCTGGGGCTCTTAAAGGCACATACACCACAACAGGCTCCTCTACACCCATGGGAGTGGCCCTCTTCTCCAAGGCAACGCGTGCATATTGATTTTGCTGGTCCATTCATGGACTCAATGTTTTTAATAGCTGTGGATGCGCACTCGAAATGGCCTGAGGTCATCAAAATGTACTCCACCAGCACGGAGAAAACTATTGCAGTCCTACGGACCATTTTTGCCAGGAATGGCTTGCCAGAACAGATTTGCTCCGACAACGGACCACAGTTTGTGCCCGAAGAGTTCCGGAGGTTCTTGAAAAAGAATGGGGTAAGGCATTACACATCCGCCCCGTATCATCCAGCCACAAATGGATTGGCTGAGAGGTTCATACAAACCTTTAAGAAGGCAATAAAGGCTATGTACAATGATAACATTCCGCTGCAGCATAAGGTGGACAATTTCCTGTTCGCCTACCGGAATGCGACACATGCAGTCACCAACCAGGCCCCAGCCATGATGTTCTTTAACCAAAGGTTAAGATCTCGCCTGGATTTGCTCAGACTAAACGTACGAAGAGATGTTGAGAGTAAGCAATTCCAGCACATCCATGAGAAGCCAACAAGGAGCTTCAATGTAGGGCAACCAGTCTTGGCCCGTGACTACCGAACAGAAAAATGGCAGCCAGGAATGATATGCACATGGCAGGGCCCACTAATGTACACAGTGGACGTTGGGGAGAGCATCGTGAGACGCCATGCTGACCAGATCCTAGAGTCACAGGAACAAGTCAACCCCATGCCTCGCCCATACGTACCTGGTGATGAACCCAATGTACATGTAGCATCTACCCCAGAAACAGTAGCATCGGAAGCTGATGAACCAACCGACGACAGGGGGCCAGAATCGCCTCCACACCAAGAGCAAGACACTCGGGAAAGGCACTATCCAGAAAGGATCAGGAAGCCTCCCCAAAGACTGAATTTATAAGTAGACTATTTTCAGCTAATGTTGCATGTTAAAAGTGTTAATTGTAATTAGTTTGATATTTAATTGTTAAATGAGTGTTATGGTACTGTTAATCTAAAAGGGGAGGAATTGTAATGTATGTACCTTTAAGGGGGGAACTACTTTTTACAGCTCATGTATACTGTAGTACCGGCAGTGACCACACCTGTATATAATGCTGAGTAGTAATCTGTACAGAACAGTTGCAGTCTGAGCCACGTTGAGTAAACACCTATTGTACCGTTCTCCGCAGTCTGTGTCTTCTTATACACGGACGTAACACAGCCCGAAGTGACCACGACACAGAAACATTTCAGGAACTGTTTTGAAAATTATACCGTAACCATACATTATGCATAAATTTGGGTTTGAATCCAGAAGGACATTAATCTGGATTCTCTAGTGAAAAAGAGCCCCATCCTTTTCAGTCTTTCCTGACAGTTGTAATCTCTCACTTCTGGTATCATTCACCTTCCGCAGTGCCTCTATGTCCAAGAGGGAGCTCCTGAAGAGGGAATTGCCAGATGGTGCATTTTATTTAATTCCAGAATTGATACAAAGTAAGATTCAAAGGGAGGGAAAGTGGTCTGGGGCACAAATACGAAATGGGCGGTAGTGAAACACCGCACCCAATTTTCAAAAATCTGATTGTCGCCACCCCCGCACCCCGGTTTCGCACCTTCACCTAAGACCAGTATCACCACCCACCACCCCCCCGCCAAAAAAGTGTTTTAATCCTTTGAGTAACCATTAACTTTAGCAATACTCTAAATACACCAAATCACACATTTAATTCCGTCGCCTTCCAGTAATAAATATCAGAAAGAACAACCGAAAAATGCAGAACCATAGAACATAGAATTACATAGAATGATATGGAACATACAGCACAGAAAAGCCCATTCAGCCCAACTAGTATGTGCAGGTGTTTATACTCCACCCGAGTCTCCTGCCATTCCATCTGCCTCATCTCAGCCTTTCAGCATATCTTTCTATTGCCTTTTCTCTCATGTGCTCCTCTAGTTTCATTTTGAAAGCATCTAAGCTATTTGCCTTAATCACTTCCTGTGGTAGTGAGTTCCACAATTTAACCACTCTGAGTAAAGAAATTTCTCCTAATTTCCCTATCTTGTAGTTATGGCCCATAGTTTTGGATTCTCCCACAAGTGAAAACATTCTCTCCACATCTACCCTGTACAACCCATTCATCATTTTAAAGGCCTCTATCAGGTCTCTTCTAAGTCTTCTCTTTTCTAAAGAAAAAAGCTCCAACCTGTTAATTTTTTCTTTACTTTTTGCTTTGCTTTTTCATCACTTCTTTTGAGGACGCTGACTCATTTTGGCAAGCTGTTCAACTGCATGGTGCATCGCAGCGTATCAGTGCCCTCACCCGACCTCCCACACACATGCACTTACTAGCCAAGTCACTAGATAGCGGTTAGCCCACCAGGTGGACTGTAGTGCTCATATTTTGGCCCCAGCTAACTCAAGCACAGACCAGGGACTGACTCTTTGACTTGGCTGATGTGTATGCCTCAGTACCACTACATTACAAGAGACTACACTTCATATAAGTACTTCATCAGCTGTTAATGCTTTAGGGTGTCCTGAGGTCATGAAAGGCACTATATAAATGTAAGTCTTTCTTTTCTTTCTAAGCCGATTTTACTTTATCTGGTGACAATATATCTGAGATGCAGGATTTCTTTTCCCCCCGTCAAGCAAGGATAGCAACCTGGTCCTTTTATCATTCGGATTGCGGTGCAGAGCACGACTGCAGTCCTCAAAGGGTTAAAATGCAAGCGGAAAAGGTTCAGTGGGAAGCATCCAGGTGCATGTAATCCAGCACAAAAAATAAATGACATTCAATCTTTTTTTTAATATACTTTCATTAAAAAAAACTCACAAAATTACCCACCATTAGCATTTCGCTTCACACACAAAGAGAGAGGGAGAGAGGGGCAGGGTACAATTTAGCGAGGGCTGTGCTTTGTAGACGAACTATAATCACTGAACGAGTCAATTCTGGTGAAGAGGTTGCTGAAGTGGTGATGAGCCTGCGGCACACAGAGAGGCGATGTAAAAAAAAATAATTATGGGCATTCATCGGCTGGATAATAACACGCGGGGCGAGTGGCTGAGGCCGACTCCGGAATTAAAGGCGTGCATGTGTGTGTGGGGAATGGAGCCATCGGAAACAAAAAAAAGTGGCACAGAAAAGCAGGCTTTTTTTTGGGAATCAGGCCAAGTGTGAAGAGCGATGTGTTGTGGTGGGGGGTGGGGGGGTTTGACTGAATAGGCGAGCAGCAGGGCCAGCCCATATGTCAGGCTGCACCACACAAAAGAGAGTTTGTTGCACGCCTTACCCTGACAAACAGGATTATCGAAGACAATTGATCTGGCACGCTTTATCAAAATCAAGCCCCGATTCCCCCTCCCCCCACCCCGGCCTCCTTGCCTCAGCGAGCCAGCTGATGCCACGCTCCGACTCAATAGAACTCAAGTGCTCCCTCCTCTTGGAAAAGGATCCAGGGCCCGAATAATTTGCGCACGGACTAATTGTGGCCTGTGTCTGACGGCGACAGTACTAATCAAATAAGATGAGCTCACCTTTCTTTAAAATGCTAATGGTAGGGCTGGCTTGGCTGTAGCTCCCCATCAGCTGCCACTGAAGTAAATGCATCCAATTTTTGCATTCTTCCTTCTTGTGTGTGTGTGTGTGTGTTGGGGCCCATTAAGACAGCTAGCCTGGCCTTAGTTAGTGCTCACCAGACTACGATAGGAAGCTACAGCACTAGGCCACAGTTCAGGAGTTCTTCCAGTCTGATCTCTGTTTTTCTCTCTCTCTCTCTCTCTCTTGAGATGTGGGCCTCGAGTTTCCGACAGGGTTCTTTTCCAGTAATGGATTGATTATGATTGATTGTGCTGATTCATGGGGAGATTTCGCTTCCAGGCTTATGCTCATGAGCTGGTGCGGAAACCTAGGCGCAATTTCACCTCGGGTAAACAGGTGCAATTAGGGCGATGGCGCCCAATGGGAACTCAAGGTAGTGTAAAAGGTGAGGAAAAGAAAGCATTCCCCTTCAGAGTGAGGCTGAAGACCACGAGGTAAGTAGCAATGATCTCTCTGTCCTGCAAACTCTTACACAGCAATTGATTTAAATCACTCTGAACAGCCTCTGGGACACTCGCTTCGCTCCAGCATCACAAAGAGGATTGCCAGGGAACGAGCCATTCGTCACCTTTTTAAACTAATTGATGATTTTTACAGTGGCAGAAATCCTGTGGTTTCACAAGAAACTGCACAAATTAGAGAAACGCACAAGGATAAGGCAGCAATGTTTCTGTACAACAGCAGTGCAGGGCATATAGGGTCATGAAGATGCAATCGGCAACAAAAAGTGCCGAACTGACAATGTTGTCACAGTAGCAGTGAAAATAGCAAGATTAGGAAAATTACATTGCATAGACTGTGAGGGGAAAGAGAATGTGCTGTAGGGAGTTTTTTTTAGACCAAATCAACCTGCCTTAATCCATATATCCTTTATATTCAAAGGCTTGTAGCTGGAAGGTGAGAGAGTGTACAACAAGTGTTGGCCCTTATGGGCACAAGCAACTCACTGCATGTGAGGAACGAGTACTTAATTGATTTGGAAGGAGTTTGAATTGTAGAGATTGGAAGAGTGCACATATCAACCAGGTATGAACCATATTTGATGATTTTCACAATATAATTTTCAGCTTTGGTCACCGCACCTCATGAAGGATATATTGCCCTTGAATATAGAAGATTAAGAGGTGATCTAATTGAGGTGTTAATGATAATTAAAGGATTTAATAAGGTAGCTAGAGAGAAACTATTTCCTCTGGTGTGGGAGTCCAGAAGAAGGTGGCATAATCTTAAAATTAGAACTAGGCTGTTCAGGGGTGACGTCAGGAAACACTTTTCACACAAAGGGTAGTGGAACTCTCTCCCCAAAAAAGCTGTTGAGGCTAGGTCAATTGAAAATTTAAAAACGGAGATTGATAATTCTTTGTTAGGCAAGGGTATTAAGGGATATGAAACCAAGGTGGGTTGATGGAGTTAAGGTACAGATCAGCCATGATCTAAATGAATGGAGGAATAGCCTCGAGTGGCTGAATGGCCTATTCCTGTTCCTATGTTGCTGTATTACATCAACATGTCCATGTTATGCGCAACCACATTATAATACATGTAATCACACCCTAATGATAAGTGTGTTATCACATACTCATAATCTATCTACCTGCTCTTCAGAACAGGGATAAACCAGTGCTCACAAGATACACTCGAAGAACAGCACTCACCAGAGCACCAACCCACTTGAAGCAGGCATTAGCACTGACACACACTCTAGAAGGTCATAGCAGTTTTGAGAAGGAAGGACAGGTTAAGAGACTGTTGATGAAGAGGTAGACATGATGGAGGTTGATGAAGAATTAGGTGGTATAAGACAGAAGTCCAGCATACTGGGAAGGACGGAGTAGGGGGAAGGGAAAGGAAAGCTCTTGCATTGATACAGTACCTTTCAAGTTCTCAGGATATCCCAGTGTACTTCAGTCAGTGAATTACCTTTGAAGTGTAGTCACTGATATATAGGCAAATGAGGCAGTCAATTTGCACACAGCAAAGTCCCAAAGACAGCATTGTTAGTTGAGGGACAGATGTTGGCCAGGACACCAGGAGAACTCCCTCGCTCTTCGAACAGTGTCATGGGATCTTTTGTGTCCATCTGAACAGGCAGACGGGGCCTCGATTCAACATCTCACCCTCTGACAGTGCAGCGCTCCCTCAGTTACTGCATTAAAATTTCAGCCTCGATTATGTGCCCAAGTCTCTGAAGCGGGTCTTGAACTTACAACCTTCTCAACTCTGAAGTAAGAGTGCTACCGCTGAGCCAAGTTGGCACTTACTGGGCTTACAGTTCACCAATTGGTTATGCAGCCAACCATTAATGCCACTTCTTCAGTTGGGAGAGCACCCAATATCATGACACCAAGAACCCAGACTTAAAGGTCTATGGCACACCAAGAGCAAACTCACCATTAAAACACACCACTAAACACTTGGGGGAAAAATTTGTGTCCGCCAGCAAAATTGCCAGTGTCACCGGCAACTACAGTTAACAGCCGCTGGAAATGGCTGCAGCGCTAACCGAGTCAAATTGGTCTGAGGGGCGTGGAGATAGGTGGTGCAGTGCTCATCTGTGGTGCAACACCGTCCTGGAGGGATCCGGGATGAAGTTCCTGTCCAGGTCCGGTGTTGCAACTTCCCACAGCCTCTGGGAGTGAAGCTGTGGAGCTCGCAAGGAATTGTGGGTAACGAAGAGGTCTGAGAATTAAAGGGGCCATGCACACTGAACCAATACAAAATAAAATGCAGTGAATAAATACATTTTTCAGCCTTTTCTGCCTTTTAAGAAATACTCAATATTTAAAGGAAGTTCCAAATGTGAATAATCAGTTGTTAAAGCTGAATTACCTTCCTACCCTCAACAAATGGAAAACTTCCTCAGTACTAACACAAAGGCTCAGCAAGCCAGAGAAGGGGAACCAAGGGTCTAACACACAGCACTCCATCTTTGTGCAGGGGGTCAACACTGCAAGAACAGCCCTCTACCCACAGAAGCCAGGAGGCTCTCCAGAAAGAACGGTGTGGGAGTACTTCACTAAGGCTGTCACTGCCAGCAGTGTCGTCACCCCCCCGCCCCACCATCTGGCTCCAGTGCCCAAAGAAGCTTTATGACCTCAGACCACTGGTCAAGGTCAGTGAATACATCTTCAAAAGCCGTCTCCTACCAACTGCACCACTCACCTCACACACCGCTCAATGCACAACCCCCAATCACTCACCTACTAACAATCTGTACCAATGACGAGGCACATCTTCCATTCCTAGCCTCACCTCACCCCCTTGGAGGAGAGGGTGCAGGCCATTCTTGGCAGGGGCATGGTTGAGCCCTTGGCTAGCGGCGGGGCTGAAAGGATACAAAATGCGGGTATCCTCATACGTTATCCTCCTTCTCGCATGCACCTCTTGCCGTTCCGCCTTCCCATCAGCACAACTCCACCCTTGTGCCTTCCTCATTTCACACACCTAAGAAATGCAGCCTGCCCAGCCAGTGGGTCAACAAGAAAAGGCAGCCTCCTCGGCCAGTGGGACCACAGGCGGATGATTCCATCCCGGATATCCCGGCCACAAAGGGGCTATCTGGGATGCATCCTTCCATCTGATTCCTCTTCTTTGGCTTCCTCTTCTTCTGCATCTTCCTCTTCTTCTGCATCTTCTTCCCTCTGCAAGCAGATGCTGTAAATGTGAAATGACAGCATTAAATACTGGAAATACTCAGTTGGTCAGGCAGCATGTCGACCTGAGATGTGAAATCCATTTTTCTCTCCATGGATGTTGCATGACCTGCTGAGTATTGGCAGCATGTTCTGACTTCTCAAAGGCCATCATTTACCACCCGAGCCCTTGCAAGCATCCAGCAGCACTCCCTACAAACTTAAAAAACTTTTCACATCTATTGCAGCAAGCCAACAAAAATTCAAACTTAGCTGAATGATGTGTGTGTCCCTTTAAGAGCTGCAAACATCGCCACTGTCAGCCTGCTTGCACGACAGGTTAAGGACCCAGCGCTAGGGTCGAAGTTCACGTTGGTGAGGTTAAGTCAGCATTGCACGCCGATTGACATCACCACGTCGCCATTTTTTTTTGCAGTGCGTTGCCAGTTACCGGTAGCGCAAAGGGGAAGAGGGATATGGTGGCCGCCACGGGAACAACCACTAGCTAGCGAAACAACGGCGCCCGCCATTTTATCGTCATTTCATAGCACTACAGAGTGGCGGTAAGTACATGAATTTCTAGCCCTTAAACTCATCCAGTCATCTAGGACACTGCCCCGAGGAACTCCCGCAGCGACGTCCTGGGGCTGAGATGATTATCCTCCAACAACTACAACCATCTTCCTTTGTGCTAAGTATGACTCAAGCCAGTGGAGCGTTTTCCCCCTGATTCCTATTGACTTCAATTTTACTAGGGCTCCTTGATTCCACACTTGGTCAAATGCTGCCTTGATGTCAAGGACAGTCACTCTCACCTCACCTCTGGAATTTAGCTCCTTTGTCCATGTTTGGACCAAGGCTGTAATGAGGTCTGGAGCCGAGTGGTCTTGGCGGAACCCAAACTGGGCATCAGTGAGCAGGTTATTGGTGAGTAAGTGCCACTTGATAGCACTGTCGATGACAACTTCCATCACTTTGCTGATGATTGAGAGTAGACTGATGGGGCGGTAATTGGCCAGATTGGATTTGCCCTGCTTTTTGTGGATAGGACATACCTGGGCAGTTTTCCACATTGTCGGATAGATACCAGTGTTGTAGCTGTACTGGAACAGCTTGGCTAAAGGTGCAGCTAGTTCTGGAGCACAAGTCTTCAGTACGACAGCCGGGATGTTGTCAGGGCCCATAGCCTTTGTGGTATCCAGTGTGCTCAGCTGTTTCTTGATATCACATGGAGTGAATTGAATTGGCTGAGGACTGGCTTCTGTGATGGTGGGGACCTCAAGAGTGGGCTGATATGACTCATCCACTCGGCACTCCTGGCTGAAGATGGTTGCAAATGCTTCAGCCTTGTCTTTTGCACTCATGTGCTGGGCTCCATCATCATTGAGGAAGGGGATATTTATGGAGCCTCCTCCTCCCATTAGTTGTTTAATTGTCCACCACCATTCACGACTGGATGTGGCAGGACTGCAGAGCTTTGATCTGATCCGTTGATGGTAGGATCGCTTAGCTCTGTCTATAGTGTAGTGTATGTGCTTTAAGTCAGAACTACTTTTTACAGCTCCTGTATACTGTAGTACCGGCAGTAACCACACCGGTATATAAGCTATGCGCATGCCTCTGTATCCCAGTCTAGAGATTACCCTCCTCCAGTAAAGACCTGTTATTTGTTTATGAACAGCATCCGTGTAATTATTTATCCACTGAACCACGGATCTAACAGTGGCGACAAGTGTCGATGCGAATCTACCTGCAACATAAAAAAAAAAATAGTTGAGTCCAGGAACACGGGCGTCAACCGCGAGCAACCGCCCAGCAGTCAGGCAGAGATCCAACTTCGCTGGGGAGGCTGTGGAGAGCCGGGTTTGGTTCCCCAGCCACAACGAGCAGTAAGAGAACGACGACAGGTCGAGAGCAGACCCTTCCCGAGCAGCGGCGGCTGGAGCCGACCGACGGCAGAGAGAGAGAGCCGAGCAGCGTCGACGGGGTAAGAAGAGGGTGAAGAGAGCAGGGCGCAGCCGGGGTTTGATCACCGAGCGGCGTCGAGGAAAAATACTGCAAACCGGAGAGAGAGAGGGTAAGAAACAGTCGGGTTCTAGACTGAGCGGCGTCGACAAATATCAAGGGAAGAACACGCAGAGCACAGCCAGGGATCACGGGCTGATCAGGGTCCGCGGAGCGAAGCAAGGGGAGACGCCATTGAGCCGCGGAGAAGCAGGGAGAGCGCGGGAGATGCCATTGAGCCGCGGAGAAGCAGGGAGAGCGCGGGAGGCGCCATTGAGCTGCGGAGAAGAAGGAAGAGCGCGGGAGATGCCATTTTGCGAAGCCGCAGCGGAGAAGACGGGCGAGCGCGGGAAGGAAGGAAAGGACGGGAGATGCCATTTTGTGCCAGCGGAGAAGAAGGGGAAGCGCGGGAGGTGCCATTGGTGATAGTTAACGCACAACCAAGGATGCCGAAGAGTAGCAGCATCTCTATGTTCGAAAATGAAGTCGAAGATTGGGCGACATATGTGGAACGTATTGAGGTGTACTGCAGGGCGAATTAAGTGCCAGATGCTAATAAAGCACTGGTTCTGTTAAATTCCATGGGTGCAAAAACTTATGGGTTACTGCGAAATCTAATAACCCCAGAGAAGCCAGTAAACAAGAATTTTGAAAGCATAGTAGAAATCCTACAGGACCACTTAAACCCCACACCGCTGCTGATAGCAGAACGATTTAAGTTCCATAAAAGGAACCAACACAAAGACGAAAGCAATGCTGAGTACCTAACGGAACTGCGCAAGCTATCGAAATACTGCCAGTTTGGAGCGGGACTAGCAGACACGTTAAGGGACAAGTTTGTGTGTGGGCTACAAAGTGAAGGAACCCAGAAACGGCTTCTATCAGAAAAGGACCTTACGCTGGACAAAGCTTTCAGTATGGCAGTATCACACGAAGTAGCCGCAAGGGGTGCTGCAGAGATACAACGGAGACCGCAAGAATATGGCACCAACGAAATGACCTATGGAACAGGGAAGTGCTATCGCTGCGGCAGAACAACACATGACCAGAAAGATTGTTGGCTCAAGGACCAAGTGTGCAGACAGTGTGGGAAAGCAGGACACATAGCAAGAGTCTGCAGGTCTGGGAAGAAAACCAACAGTAAGAAATCTCCACAGGAGAAGTACAAAAAGGTACACCAGCTGATGGACAGTGGTTCAGACGAACAGAAAAGTGACGCAGACTCCGGAAGCAAGGAGCTGGGTTGTCTGAAACTACATAATGTAACCAAAATGGAGGATCACCAGACTATCTGGGTTACACTCAAGATAGACGGAGTCCAAGTGGAAATGGAATTGGACACAGAGTCAGCTCTAACAGTCATAATTCAAAGAGACTACAAGCGGCTATTTTCACACATACCCTTGAAAGCTACAGAGATTGTCTTGAAGACGTATACAGGGCAAAAAGTCTACCCCAAAGGAAAAATAAGGGTGAAAGTGACATATAAAGGTCAGGAAATACCTAAAATGGATATATATGTATTGCCAAATGGAGGACCACCACTGCTAGGACGTGAATGGATCCGGAAGATACATTTAGATTGGCATTCCATACAGGCACTGAAGGTGGAGGCCAAAAAGGATGACGACGTCACACCTGGACGACTGTCAAAAATGCTAACTGACGCAAAAGAAGTGTTCCAGGAGGGACTAGGAACACTAAAAGGAATAACAGCAACAATTAAAATAGAGGATAATGCAAGCCCAAAGTTTCTGAAGGCCAGACCAGTTCCTTATGCGATCAGACCAGCGATTGAAGCAGAGCTGGAAGGGTTGGAACGTTCAGGAGTACTGTCCAAAGTGGACTGGAGCGAGTGGGCTACACCCATCATTCCTGTAATGAAGAGGTCGTTGAGTAATACGCCTGGGGAACCAAAGAAGGTCCGCATCTGTGGGGATTTTAAGGTGACAGTGAACCCAGTCCTTCACACGGTGCAATATCCGCTTCCACGAATTGAGGATATTTTCGGTAAACGCTTCACCAAAAATGATCTAGCCCAGGCGTACTTGCAAATGGAGGTAGAAGAAGCTTCGAAACATTACCTTACGATCAACACCCATAAAGGTCTCTATCAATACAACCGGCTGTTGTTTGGAGTAGCCTCGGCTCCGGCTATCTGGCAAAGGGCGATGGATCAGGTCCTGCAAGGGATTCCAGGGACCCAGTGTTATTTGGACGACATCTTGGTCACGGGCAAAAATGACGGTGATCACCTCGCTAACTTGGAGAAGGTGCTCGCCAGATTAAAGGAATATGGGCTACGAGCTAATCGCCACAAGTGCGAGTTTTTCCAGAAACAGATCTTGTATTGTGGCCACGTCATTGATGAAGAGGGGTTACATAAGTCCCCTGACAAGATTGAGGCAGTAGTCAAGGCTCCAGCACCGGAAAATGTGTCACAACTGAGGTCGTTCCTCGGGCTGGTAAACTATTACCACAAGTTCTTACCAAATTTGTCTACGGTATTACACCCGCTGAACACCCTACTGCAAACAGGGGTACCATGGAAGTGGGATGACGAACGTAGACGAGCTTTCCAGAAGTGTAAAGAATTGATCACATCAAAAGAGGTGTTGGCCCATTTCAACCCAGCACTACCAATTCGTTTGGCATGTGATGCATCACCCTACGGCATTGGAGCGGCGCTGTCGCACAAATTCCCAGACGGGTTGGAGAGGCCAGTAGACTTTGCGTCTCGGTCACTAACCTCAGCCGAGCGCAACTACGCCCAGATTGACAGGGAGGCCCTCAGCCTGGTATGGGGAGTAAAAAAATTCAACCACTATCTGCATGGACAGAAGTTCACCTTGCTGACTGACCACCAACCACTTGTCTCCATCTTTAATCCTAAGAAGGGCGTGCCAGTAATGACTGCACAGCGGTTACAAAGATGGTCCCTGTTTCTAGGGGCGAATCAATATGAAATAGAATATAAAGCCACGAGACAGCATGGGAACGCTGATGGGCTATCGCGCCTGCCACTGCCTACTGTGGAGGAAGCACCAGCAGTGGACCCTATCGAGATATTTTATTCATCGATAATTGAACGATTGCCAGTAACAAACGCGGATATAGAGAAGGAGACCCGCAATGATCCGACGCTGTCACGGGTATATGAATTGACGGTGAGGGGATGGCCAACACATGGCGACTCACTGTTGCCAGCATTTTCATCCAGAAGAGAACAGCTGTCAGTATGCCAGGGGACAGTGATGTGTGGATCCAGAGTGGTGATTCCACCCAAGTTAAGGGAGAGAGTGCTAAATGGGCTCCATGAAGGTCATCTGGGGGGAGTGAAAATGAAAAGCCTAGCTAGGGCTTATGTGTGGTGGCTGAGAATCGATCAACAAATCGAAGACCTAACTAAGAGCTGCTTAGGATGCCAGAAGGTCCAAAATGCACCACCACATGCCCCTCTACACCCATGGGAGTGGCCCTCCTCTCCATGGCAACGGGTGCACATTGATTTCGCTGGTCCATTCATGGACTCAATGTTCTTAATAGCAGTGGATGCTCATTCAAAGTGGCCTGAGGTGATAAAGATGTCTTCAACCACTACAGAGAAAACGATTGCAGTCCTACGGACCATATTTGCCAGAAACGGTTTGCCAGAGCAGATCTGCTCTGATAATGGACCACAGTTTGTGTCCGACGAGTTCCAAAAATTCATGAAAAGGAATGGGGTAAGGCATTACACATCCGCCCCGTACCATCCAGCCACCAATGGATTGGCTGAGAGGTTCGTACAAACCTTTAAGAAGGCGATAAAGGCCATGTGCGACGAGGAAATTCCACTACAGCATAAGATGGACAATTTCTTATTAGCCTACCGAAACGCGACACATGCAGTTACCAACCAGACCCCGGCCATTATATTCTTTAACCGAAGGTTGAGATCTCGTCTGGACTTGCTCAGACCAAATGTGCGAAGAAATGTTGAGGACAAACAATTCCAGCACATCAACGAGAAGCCGACAAGGAGCTTCAGTGTAGGGCAACCAGTCTTGGCCCGGGACTATCGAACAGAGAAGTGGCAACCCGGAACGATATGTACAAGGCAGGGGCCATTAATGTACACAGTAGATGTCGGGGAGAACATTGTGAGACGCCACGTCGATCAGATCTTAGCATCACAGGAATGCGTCAACCCCATGTCTCGAGTACCTAGGGATGAACCCGACATACCGATAGCATCTACTTCAGACCCAGTAGCAGTGGAACCCGATGAACTACCCGATGAAAGGGGGTCAGTATCGCCTCTGCACCAAGAACAAGAACCTCCGGAAAGCCGCTATCCCGAAAGGGTCAGGAAGCCGCCCCAAAGATTGAATCTATAAATGAACTTCTGTTATTGAATGTACATGTAAAAATGTAATTGTTATTTGAATATTAAGGGGGTATTATTAATCTAAAAAGGGAGGAATTGTAGTGTATGTGCTTTAAGTCAGAACTACTTTTTACAGCTCCTGTATACTGTAGTACCGGCAGTAACCACACCGGTATATAAGCTGTGCGCATGCCTCTGTACCCCAGTCTAGAGATTACCCTCCTCCAGTAAAGACCTGTTATTTGTTTATGTACAGCATCCGTGTAATTATTTATCCACTGAACCATGGATCTAACATATAGCATGCTGCTTCCGCTGTTTAGCATGCATGTAGTCCTGTGTTGCAGCTTCCCCAGGTTGGCAGCTCATTTTTAGGTACACCTGGTGCTGCTCCTGGCATAAGAACATAAGAACATAAGAAATAGGAGCAGGAGTAGGCCAATCGGCCCCTCGAGCCTGCTCCGCCATTCAATAAGATCATGGCTGATCTGATCCTAACCACCAATCCACTATCACAGAACCATCTCCTGAATCTAACAGAATTAGACACACGAAATAGGAGCCGGATCAGGCTACACGGCCCCTGGGCCCGCTCCGCTACCCACAGGGCCATGACCGATCCGAACCTAGACTCATGTCCAAATTCCTGCCCGCTCCCCGTAACCCTTAATTCCCTTTACTTCTAGGAAACTGTCTATTTCTGTTTTAAATTTATGTAATGATGTAGCTTCTACAGCTTTTTGGGGCAGCATATTCCATGGACCTACCACCCTCTGAGTGAAGTAGTTCCTCCTCATCTCAGTTTTGAAAGAGCAGCCCCTTATTCTAAGACTATGCCCCCTAGTTCTAGTTTCACCCATCATCGGGAACATCCTCCCTGCATCCACCCAATCCAACCCCTTCACAATCTTATATGTTTCAATAAGATCGCCTCTCATTCTTCTGAACTCCAATGAGTAGAGTCCCAATTGTGGTGTATGTAACCTGTTCCACCTTAAGAGAACTTAAGCCTGTTCCTCCTTAAGAGATGTACTACTTTCTCTGGCTGCTGTATACGTAATACCGGTGGTGACCACCGGTATATAAGCACTGTGTAGTAAGATTGTATTTAGTATAGTCCTGACCTCCAACCAGTAAAGACCTGTTGAACTTTAATCTTGTAGTCTGTGTGTTATTAATTACAACTAGAACACACAGACTTTACAGTGGCGACGAATCAGATTCTTACCCTGCGGCAGTTATATCCACGGCGGCTTCGTCCACAGAACGGACGTCGAAGAGAGGCTTCCACCCTCATCACCCTGCTGGAAGACACATCGCGCGGCAGACATCGAGAAACCAGAGTGCAGAAGACATCCTGAACTCGAAGCCTCCATCAGCGGCTGTCAGCTATCTTCTTTCTACCTCGGTAGTGGGTAAGCCGGGCAGCGACGCGACCAGAAAGTCGGCCGCGTTGGCTGTACAGACGGGGAGGGAAGACGGAGGAATAAGGGCGGTGAGATCGATCGCAACCGGAGATAAGGGCCGGGCCGCATTCGGGCCGAAAGACGCAGTGCGGGGACATCGATCGCAGCTGGTGATAAGGGCCGGGCCGCATTCGGGCTAAAAAGGCGCAGCGTCTGGGGGCAACTGAAGGCGCGAGAGCCGCAGTGAAGCGGAGACAGCGTCGGGGGACGGGTGAAGACCGCCAAGCGCGGGAAAACCGCCATTTTGTAGGTGGAGGACGAAGACAAGAGCGCGGAAGCCGCCATCTTGGATAAAAATTAAAATAAATTAAATTGCAACGATGCCTAAACATGGGAACATTAATACCTTTGATAGCGACATCGAAGATTGGGCTATGTATGTAGAACGCATACAAAATTATTGTAAAGCAAATAAAATCCCAGATGAAGAGAAAGCACTAACATTATTAAACTTAATGGGTGCGAAGACATACGGGCAATTGAAACACCTTTTATCACCAGATGAACCGGCAGATAAGACGTTCGAGGAGATTGTTACTGTCTTGAAAAATCACCTAAACCCCACGCCGCTGATGCTAGCGGAACGATTTAAATTTTACAGCAGAAGGCAGCTGAAGGATGAAAGCAATGCTGAATATTTAATGGAATTGCGTAAGCTAGCAAAGTACTGTCAATTTGGAACGAGACTGACAGAGGCGCTACGAGATAAATTTGTGTGTGGTTTATTAAAAGAAGATACACAAAAGCGATTGCTCGAGGAGAATGAGCTGACGCTTGAGAAAGCGGTCACTATGGCAGCAGCACACGAAGCCGCAGCGAGAGGCACGGCAGTAATGCAGCTACGGTCACCGGAACTCAGTACAAATAAATTGGGTTTGAGTACTGTAAAATGTTATCGTTGCGGAAAGACAACGCATGATCAGAACCAGTGTTGGTTTAAAAACCAAGAATGCAGAACGTGTGGCAGGCTTGGCCACATAGCTAAATTATGCCGGTCAGGAAAGAAGACCAGCAACAAAAAGTCACCGCAAGGAAAATACATAAAGGTACACAAGGTGACAGAGAACAGTTCGACCGAACAGAAGTCAGATTCAGACGCTAGCAGTAATGAACTGGGTAGCTTAAGAGTACACAACGTTGGTAAGGATGCAGATCTCCAGACAATTTGGGTCACCCTTCAGATAGCAGGAGTCCAAGTAAAGATGGAATTGAACACTGGATCGGCATTGACGGTCATGAATAAGAAAGATTACAAAAGGTTATTCCAACATATTCCCCTACGGGATACGGAGATTATATTGAAAACATACACGGGGCAAAGAGTGTACCCCATCGGAAAGATAGAGGTAAAAGTGGTCCACAAGGGCGAAGAAAGCCAAGTAATGGACTTATATGTGCTACCTGAAGGAGGTCCACCACTACTGGGACGGGAGTGGATTAGGAAAATGAATATGGACTGGCACTCCTTGAAGGCACTAACGGTAGATTCCGGGGAAACAGATGTCAAACCTAAACGATTGTCCAGAATATTGGATGATGCTAAAGAGGTGTTCCAGCAGGGACTGGGAACACTGAGAGGAATTACGGCAAACATCAAGATTGATGAACATGCACACCCAAAATTTTTTAAAGCCAGACCGGTACCCTATACAATACGACCTACTGTGTAGAAGCGGAACTGGAAGCACTAGAACGTTCAGGTGTACTGTCTAAGGTAGATTGGAGTGAGTGGGCTACGCCCATTGTTCCCATTATGAAACGTCCTTCGAGCAACAAGCCAGGAGAACCAGGGAAGGTTCGCATCTGTGGAGATTTCAAAATCACCGTTAATCCGGTGCTTCACACGGTGCAGTATCCGCTTCCGCGGATTGAGGATATTTTTGCTTCGTTGTCTGGCGGGAAACACTTCACCAAGATAGACCTGGCGCAGGCGTACTTGCAGATGGAGGTTGAAGAAGAGTCACGCCAATACCTCACGATCAACACGCATCGAGGTTTGTACCGGTACAATAGGCTGGTTTTTGGAGTGGCATCGGCTCCAGCAATTTGGCAGAGGGCCACGGAGCAGGTATTACAGGGAATTCCAGGCACACAATGTTACCTGGATGATATTCTGATTACAGGTGATGGTGATGAAGAACACCTCGCAAACTTGGAACTGGTGCTCAACAGACTGACAAGAGTATGGACTTAGAGTTAATCGGCAGAAATGTGAGTTCTTCCAGAAGCGGATCGCGTACTGTGGTCATGTCATTGACCGGGAGGGGCTTCATAAGTCTCCTGACAAGATAGAGGCAGTTGTAAAGGCTCCCGCTCCGGATAATGTCTCTCAGTTGAGGTCGTTTCTAGGATTGATTAACTATTACCATAAATTTCTGCCAAATCTATCCACGGTACTGCACCCGCTAAACGCTCTTTTACAGAAGGGGGTACCATGGGAATGGAGCGAAAACTGTAAGAAGGCATTTCGCAAAAGCAAAGAATTGATCACCTCAGAGGAAGTGTTGGCTCACTTCAACCCGACACTGCCTATTCGGTCGGCTTGTGATGCTTCTCCATATGGTATTAGGGCAGTACTCTCACACAAGTTGCCAAATGGCACGGAAAGGCCAGTCACGTTTGCATCCAGATCATTGACCTCCGCTGAGCGCAACTATGCGCAGATCGATAGGGAGGCTCTCAGCCTTGTATGGGGAGTGAAGAAGTTTAATCATTACCTGCAGGGCCAAAAATTCACACTTCTGACAGACCATCAGCCGTTGGTATCCATTTTTAACCCTAAGAAGGGTGTTTCAGTGATGACAGCACAGCGTCTCCAGAGATGGTCCCTTTTCCTAGGGGCACATCAATACCAAATAGAATTCAAAGGTACGAAGCAGCATGGCAATGCTGATGGGCTGTCGCGCCTGCCACTACCTGAAGAAGAAACATATAAGATTATGAAGGGGTTGGATCGGGTGGATGCAGGGAGGATGTTCCAGATGATGGGTGAAACTAGAACTAGGGGGCATAGTCTTAGAATAAGGGGCTGCTCTTTCAAAACTGAGATGAGGAGGAACTACTTCACTCAGAGGGTGGTAGGTCCATGGAATATGCTGCCCCAAAAAGCTGTCGAAGCTACATCATTACATAAATTTAAAACAGAAATAGACAGTTTCCTAGTAGAAAAGGGAATTAAGGGTTACGGGGAGCGGGCAGGAATTTGGACATGAGTCTAGGTTCGGATAGGTCATGGCCCTGTGGGTAGCGGAGCGGGCCCAGGGGCCATGTAGTCTGATCCTGCTCCTGTTTTCGTGTGTCTAATGCTGTTAGATTCAGGAGATAGTCCTGTCATAGTGGATTGGCGGTTAGGATCAGATCAGCCATGATCTTATTGAATGGCGGAGCAGGCTCGAGGGGCCAATTGGCCTACTCCTGCTCCTATTTCTTATGTTCTTATGTTCTTATGTAAACGACGAAAGTTGACCCTGTTGAGTTATTTCATTCGACCATCATCGAGTGTTTACCAGTCACCAATGCAAGTATTGAAAGAGAAACCAGGAACGACCCGACACTGTCCAGAGTCTACGAGGTGACAGTGAAAGGATGGCCAACACGTGGTGATCCTCTGTTACCGGCATTCTCGGCAAGGCGAGACCAGCTGTCCGTCTGCCATGGTACTTTGATGTACGGGACAAGAGTGATTATTCCTCCCAAGTTAAGGGAAAGAGTTCTAAAAGAACTGCATGAAGGTCATCTGGGGGAGTTAAGATGAAAAGTCTTGCTAGGGCTTATGTATGGTGGCCGGGTATTGACCAACAGATAGAGGAGTTGACGAAAAGCTGCGCTGGGTGCCAAAAAGTGCAAAATGCACCTCCGATTGCACCACTACACCCATGGGAATGGCCTTCAGCCCCATGGCAACGCGTACATATTGACTTTGCTGGTCCATTCATGGACTCCATGTTCCTAATTGCGGTGGACGCACATTCCAAATGGCCAGAAGTGATCAAGATGAATACCACTACTTCAGAAAAGACAATTGCGGTGTTAAGAACAATATTCGCAAGGAACGGATTGCCAGAACAGATCTGTTCGGACAACGGACCACAGTTCGTGTCGGAAGAATTCCAAAAATTCTTAAAGAAGAATGGGGTGAAACATTATACCTCTGCCCCATATCATCCGGCGACAAACGGGTTGGCCGAGAGGTTTGTCCAAACATTCAAAAAGGCAATAAAGGCCATGAACGATGATCAGATTCCATTACAACACAAGGTGGACAATTTCCAAATGGCATATCGAAACGCCGCTCATGCAGTGACTAACCAAAGTCCTGCCATGATGTTTTATAACAGGAGGTTGCGGTCCAGGTTGGACTTGTTAAAACCAAATGTGCGGAGGGAAGTGGAAAACAAACAGTTCCGGCATATTAATAACAAGTCCACTTGAAGTTTCGAAGTAGGACAACCAGTGTTGGCAAGGGGCTATGGAAACGAAAAATGGCAGTCCGGAACAATTCGGGCCAGACAAGGACCTCTGATGTACACAGTAGATATTGGTAACAATGTGATAAGGCGTCATGCGGATCAACTGGTAGAATCAAGAGCAAGGGTCGAACCCATGGTTGCGACAGAGACAACTGTGGAAGACGTTAATGAACCTGAAGCATCTACCTCGGCAGGGACTGTACCTGATGATGACGTCCAATACATAGGAAACCAACAAGAAGAGTCACCTCAGCAACAAGAATCAGAGACCACTGAAAGGCGTTATCCAGACCGAATCAGAAGGCCTCCTGAGAGACTGAACCTTTGAACTGTTTATACCTGAAGTTATATATGTTATGATGTTATGTTAAATGGGGATATGACAATTAAGCTAAAAAGGGAGGATTGTGGTGTATGTAACCTGTTCCACCTTAAGAGAACTTAAGCCTGTTCCACCTTAAGAGATGTACTACTTTCTCTGGCTGCTGTATACGTAATACCGGTGGTGACCACCGGTATATAAGCACTGTGTAGTAAGATTGTATTTAGTATAGTCCTGACCTCCAACCAGTAAAGACCTGTTGAACTTTAATCTTGTAGTCTGTGTGTTATTAATTACAAATAGAACACACAGACTTTACACCAATCTACTCAACCTCTCCTCAGATGTCCATCCCCTCATCCCCGGGATTAACCGAGTGAACGTTCTTTGTACTGACTCGCGAGCAAGTATGTCTTTTCTTAAGTATGGACACCAAAACTGTATGCAGTATTCCAGGTGCGGTCTCACCAATACCTTGTACAACTGAAGCAATACCTCCCTATTTTTATATTCTATCCCCCTAGCAATGAAAGCCAACATTCCATTGGCCTTCTTAATCACTTGCTGCACCTGCATACTAACCTTTTGAGTTTCGTGCACCAGGACCCCCAGATCCCTTTGTACTTCAGTACTTTCCAGTTTCTTGCCATTAAGATAATAACTTGCTCTACGATTTTTCCTGCCAAGGTGCATAACCTCACACTTTCCAGTATTGTATTCCATCTGCCAAATCTCTGCCCACTTACTTAGCCTGTCTATGTCCCCTTGCAGGTTTTTTATGTCCTCCTCACTCATTACTTTCCCTCCCATCTTAGTATCATCTGCAAACTTTGATATGTTACACTCGGTCCCCTCCTCCAAATCGTTAATATAGGTTGTAAAGAGTTGGGGACCCAGCACTGACCCTTGCGGAACACCACTAGTTACTGATTGCCAGTCTGAGAATGAACCATTTATCCCAACTCTCTGCCTTCTGTTAGATAGCCAATCCTCTATCCATGCCAGAATATTACCCCCAATCCTGTGATTTTTTATCTTAAGCAATAGTCTTTTGTGTGGCACCTTGTCAAATGCCTTTTGGAAGTCTAAATACACTACGTCCACTGGTTCCCCTTTATCCACCCTATATGTTACTTCCTCAAAGAACTCCAGCAAATTTGTCAAACATGATTTCCCCTTCATAAAACCATGCTGACTTTGTCCTATTAAATTGTGATTACCCAAATGTCCTGTTACTGTCTCCTTAATAATGGACTCCAAAATTTTACCTACCACAGATGTTAGGCTAACCGGTCTATAGTTTCCAGCCTTCTGTCTACTGCCCTTTTTAAACAAGGGTGTTACATTAGCAGTTTTCCAGTCTGCCGGGACCTTTGCTGAGTCCAGGGAGTTTTGGAAAATTATTACCAATGCATCCACAATCCCTACCGCCACTTCCCTCAAGACCCTAGGATGTAAGCCATCAGGTCCAGGTGATTTATCCGCCTTGAGTCCCATTATTTTACCAAGTACCACTTCCTTAGTGATTTTGATCATGTTTAGCTCCTCCCCCGCTTTAGCCCCCTGTTTGTCCAGTGCTGGGATATTCTTAGTGTCTTCTACTGTAAAGACTGATATAAAATATTCATTCAGTGTTTTTGCCATCTCCATATTTCCCACCATTAATTTCCCGGTCTCATCCTCTAAGGGACCAACATTTACTTTAGCCACCCTTTTTCTTTTTATGTAACTATAAAAACTCTTACTATCTGTTTTTATATTTTTTGCTAATTTACTTTCATAATCTATCTTCCCTTTCTTAATCAATCTTTTTGTTATTTTTTGCTGTCTTTTAAAGTTTTCCCAATCCTCTATCCTCCCACTAGATTTGGCTACGTTATATGCCCTTGTTTTTATTCGAATACTATCCTTAATTTCTTTACTTAGCCACGGATGGCTGTCTTTTCTTTTACACTCTTTTCTTCTCAGTGGAATATATATTTTTTGGAAGTTGTAAAATAACTCCTTAAATGTACACCACTGATCATGTACCCTTTAATCTATTTTCCCAATCCACTCTACTCAATTCTGCTCTCATACCTTCATAGTCTCCTTTATTCAAGCTTAGCATGCTTGTTTGAGATCCAACCTTCTCACCCTCTAATTGAATATGGAATTCAACCATGTTATGGTCACTCATTCCAAGGGGATCCTTTACTAGGACATTTTTAATTAATCCTGTCTCGTTACACAGGACCAGATCTAAGGTTGCTTGCCCCCTGGTCGGTTCAGTTACATACTGCTCAAGAAACCCATCCCTAATACACTCAATGAACTCATCCTCAAGGCAGCCCTGCCCAATTTGATTTGTCCAATTAATATGATAGTTAAAATCCCCCATAATTATAGATGTTCCCTTATTACAAGCCTCAACTATTTCCTGATTGATACTCCATCCAACAGAGTTGCAACTGTTCGGAGGCCTATAGACTATGCCCACTAGTGTTTTTTTCCCCTTATTATTCCTTACCTCCACCCAAACTGTTTCATTATCCTGATCTTTTGACCCAATATCATTTCTCTGTATTACAGTGATTCCTTCCTTTATTAACATAGCCACCCCACCTCCCCTTCCTTCCTGCCTGTCCTTCCTGATCGTTAAATATCATGGTATGTTTAATTCCCAGGCATTGTCACCCTGCAGCCATGTTTCTGTAATGGCCACAAGATCATACCCATATGTAGTTATTTGTGCCATTAACTCGTCTATTTTGTTACGAATGCTACGTGCATTCAGATAGAGAACTTTCAAAGATGTTTTGTGACACTTAGTTCCTGCTTTTGCCCTTTTTATTACTTTACCTTTTACTCCATACCTTCTGCCCCTTCCTGACACGCTCTGGTTTTTAATTTCCCCACTGCTACCTAAGTCTATGACCTTCTCTGTTGTCATTTTTATTATTTGCTCTCTGGGAACCTCCCCCCCCCACTAGTTAGTTTAAAGCCCTCTCTACAGCCCTAGTTATATGATCTGCCAGGATTCTAGTCCCAGCACTGGCCAAGTGAAGCCCGTCCCAACGGAACAGCTCCCTCCTGCCCCAGTACTGGTGCCAGTGTCCCAGGAAGCAAAACCCATTTCTCCCACACCAGCCTTTGAGCCACGCATTTAACTCTCTAATTTTATTTGTCCTAGCCAAATTCGCTCATGGCTGAGGTAATAATCGGATTATTACCCTTGTGGTTCTGCTTTTTAATTTGGCCCCTAGCTGCTCAAACTCCCTCAGCAGAACCTCCTTCCTTGTCCTATCTATGTCGTTGGTACCAACATAGACCACGACAACTGGATCCAACCCCTCCCACTCCACGTTTCTCTCCAGTCCAGAGGAGATGTCCTTAACCCTGGCACCGGGCAGGCAACACAGCCTTCGGGACTCTCGCTCTCGGCTGCAAAGAACTCTATCTATCCCCCTAACGATACTATCCCCTACCACTACATTCCTTTTAACTCCCCCCACTTGAATGGCCCCCCGCTCCACGGTGCTGTGGCCGGGTTGCTCATCCTCCCTGCAGTCCCTGTTCCCATCCTCACAGGGAGTAAGAGCCTCGAACCTGTTGGACAAGTGCAAGGGTTGCGGCTCCTCCAAAACTACCTCCTGGATCCCCGTACCTGCCTCACTTCTAGTCACACCATCCTGACCCTGGCCACGGACTGCATCTGAATTAATTAATCTAATTGGTGTCAATACCTCGTGATACACAGAGTCCAGGTAACTCTCCCCCTCCCTGATGTGTCTCAGTGTTTGAAGCTCAGACTCCAGCTCTTCAACACGGAGCCGGAATTCCTTGAGCAGCCAACACTTACTGCAAATGTGATCACCGTGAGCATCAATGGTGTCCACCAGCTCCCACATATTGCAGCAGCAACACATCACCTGATCTCCCATTCTATGTGATTAATTAAATTTAATATTATTCTTAAATACCCTCTGCCCCGATTCTAGATGGTGAATATCACACCTTAGAAACTATAAACCAAAGAGATTTAAGCTTAAAAAGGGAGAAATACTTACCAACCAATCACTTACCCGCTTTCTGGTGACATCACACTTGGATTACTTTTTACCTCTCTCCTTCCCTCGACCGGAGACTGCTAGGCCTTACCTGGTCTCTGGGGCGTTTTATAGCCCCGCTCTGCCGCTCGAGATTCCCGCCGACGCTGTGAGGCCTTACCTGGTCTCTGGGGCGTTTTATAGTCCTGCTCTGCCGCTCGAGATTCCCGCCGACGCTGTGAGGCCTTACCTGGTCTCTGGGGCGTTTTATAGCCCCGCTCTGCCGCTCGAGATTCCCGCCGACGCTGTGAGGCCTTACCTGGTCTCTGGGGCGTTTTATAGCCCCGCTCTGCCGCTCGAGATTCCCGCCGACGCTGTGAGGCCTTACCTGGTCTCTGGGACGTTTTATAGCCCCGCTCTGCCGCTCGAGATTCCCGCCGATGCTTTGAGACCTTACCTGGTCTCTGGGGCGTTTTATAGCCCCGCTCTGCCGCTCGAGATTCCCGCCGATGCTTTGAGACCTTACCTGGTCTCTGGGGCGTTTTATAGCCCCGCTCTGCCACTCGAGATTCCTGCCGATGCTGTGAGGCCTTACCTGGTCTCTGGGGCGTTTTATAGCCCCGCTCTGCCGCTCAAGATTCCCGCCTACGCTGGGCTCTTCTGCACTCCTCATTGAACCAGGGTAGGTCCCCTGGCTTGATGGTAATGGTAGAGTGAGGGATATGCCAGGCCATGAGGTTACAGATTGTGATGGAATGCAATTCTGCTGCTGCTGATGGCCCACAGCGCCTCATGGATGCCCAGCTTTGAGCTGCTAGATCTGTTCAGAATCTATCCCATTTAGCATGGTGGTAGTGTCACATTGGATGGAGAGTGTCCTCAGTGTGAAGACCAGATTTCATCTCCACAAGGACTGTGAGATAGTTACTGCTTCCAATGCAGTCATGGCATCTGAGAGAGGTAGAATGGTGAGGATGAGTCAAATAGGTTTTTTTCCTCGTGTTGGTCCTCTCACTACCTGCTGCTGTCCTAGTCTGGCAGCTATGTCCTTCAGGACACGGCCAGCTCAGTCAGTAGTGGTGCTACCGAACCACTCTTGGTGATAGACATTGAAGTCCCCCAACCCAGAGTACATTCTGTGCCCTTGCTACCCTCAGTGCTTCTTCCAAGTGGTGTTCAACATGGAGGAGTACTGATTCATCAGCTGAGGGAGGGTGGTAGGTGGTAATCAGCAGGAAGTTTTCTTGCCCATGCTTGACCTGAAGCCATGAGACTTCATGGGGTCCGGAGTCAACGTTGCGGACTCTCAGGGCCACCCCCTCCTGACTGTATACCACTGTGCCACCACCTCTGGTGGGTTTATCCTGCAGTAGTATAATCGATCGCTGAAGCTCTGCAATTCTTAAGAGCACAGGAGTTAGAGAATAGGGGAAGTTAATTTGAAACCATGAGTGGCATTATTTCAACCCACCAGATCAAACACACTTGATAACCTTTTTGAAAAAAGTTGTTCTTTTTTTCTTTTAATCTGGTCATAAGCTTGCAAGACAGCTTTAAAATGCAATCCATAGTTGAAAAAGACATTGTGATACACCAATGGTGCCCGCTACTCCACGGCCAATGCCAGAGCAGTCCCATAGAAAGGTGTCTCTCCTTTCCAATCGCTACACATTTGAAACTACTCCTGAGGCAAGTCTACCCGACATTAGATCAATTGCTAACTTATTCTACATAAAATCACCAGTTTTGTTTATTTTTAAACAGTGGATAACTTCTATGAGATATCAGACTATGTCCTGGCCAGCAGCATGTTAGGGTAAATATATCGACATGTAAAGTTGACAGTTGGTTATTACGATGTCATATCGATGCCACTAGCAGTCTTATTTACTCAATTATTTTCTGGCACAGTATTATAGATGTTATGATAGCAAAATACTGCAGATGTTGGAAATCCAAAATAACAACAGAAAATGCTGGAAAAACTCAGCAGGTCAGGCAACATCCGTGGAGAGAAATTTGAGTTGACGTTTCGGGTTGGACCCTTCTTCAATAGATGTTATGTTGTCAGTAGTGTGATATCATGTACATCATATCTTCGTAACTTGCTTGTGATGGCTTCCACAAATGAAGATATTTATCATGTCACATTGTTTCCATGACATATCCTCTATGTTCTACGTTATCCTGTCAAGGTTAAATGTACCATCTGGTGGAAACGGCCTATTTCCCTTTTTGGTCCATTTTACCCATTTTGGTAAGCCATTTATTGATGTCTGACCACAATTCTGGAGCATATAACAGGCTGGTGTGCCTTTTTCTGGTATTTTGTTTGCTCCGGCACCCATTCTTAATGGTTGAGGTTATCACAGGTATTCGGTATCACAATCCTTCCGTTCCAACCGAGTTCTCTACGCCCACTTCACCTGGCCATCACGTGATCCATTTGGGCTCTTAATTCGGGCTCAGTCTGGGTGTGTGAGATACTGTTGGACATGGACCACGGGTGTGTCGATCAACCGATCACTGTTTACTCTCCACCAATTTAAGTGTTTCTGAGACACAACCTCCCTTATTGAGTTCCCTGTTTTGTCTTCCTACGAGCTCACAGACAATTGACGCACAAAAATACGCACATAATAATATTACGAAGATAATAAAAATCGCGAAGACCCAAAGGGGTATACAGATCATAATCCTTATGCTCTAACTAAACATATAGTCAATTCTCAGTCTGCATTGTACGCCCCTACAGACTGAGTCCTTAACACAGCAACTTAACAACTTTAAGATCCTATCACACAAGGATCGATCCTATCAAACAAGGATCACATCCCTTCTTATTTCTCCCTATCACACAAGAGTAATTGTTTCCGTCACACAAGAAACAGGGACCTCTTAATGAACCTAGTTATATAATAATTCTAAGATCCTATCCAACAAGGATCGGTCCGATCACACATGGACTCTGTCCCTTTTCACCTTTACCCTATCACACAAGGGTACTTATCCTATCACACAAGGGTAATTGTTTCTATCACACAAGAAACAGGGACCTTCTTAACCTGACGACGTCTTTCTTACCTTCCCCTTATACAATCTGCCCGGCCTGTTTCAGGGTTCAAGTTTTCGGAATCTGTCTCCTTTTACCGTCAAGCTGAAAGAGGAAGTGATTACAAAAATTTCAACTCAACCCTGAAATGAGTCTTACAGATCGCAGTACTCTCGCCGAGACAAACAGACTACACTTGCGCACCATCCAAGGAAGGGCCCCTTTAGTGACTAAAATATCACCGATAACTGGCCAGTTAGGGTCCTTCCTTAGAGAGTCACCGTGTTTTTGTCTGTTTACTCACCGGCAAGTAGTAAGCGATCTCGGTGGAACCTCCAAGTAATACTGTCGAAATCTCGACTCCGAGAAAGACTCTAACACACAAGCAGTACCGTCAGATTGTTAGTTTATTTTACTTGTGCACAAGGGGAGAGTGCCTAGTCAAGGGCTAGGCTAGCAACTCTGAAAATCATCAGTAATCGCAGCATATTTATACACTTAAGTAAACAAGTTCCTCAGTGATGTTATTCTTATCTAATTAACCACTTTAACAGTGTTATCAAATCAACACTCGTCTTTGCCTAGTAACAGTTACCATCTCCTTATAGGGACTAGCCTTTTCTCGACCCTTACTCATTGTTGTGTCTGGTTTCGGTTATCACATCCTCATTGTTGTTACAGCTGCTGACAGCTTGTCTGGTATTAGTTGCTGAGGTAAGCTCTAATTCTAAGTTGACCGAATATAATATCCCAGCAAGCCTTGCAATCTATAGTTGCCCCTTTTTCTATATTTCCACAAAGTGCACCTTTTATTTTTTAGCAAACTTTCTAACTCCAAGTGTGAAGGATGCTTAATAACATGGAACATTTGAGAGTGTTTATTTAGCAACTGGAGAGAGAGAAACAAATTATACTGCTCAATGCAGCAAGCTTTTATTTTTAAAACAAATCCTTTGAGAACCACTTTTAATTAGGGAAAAGCAAGCATGTTCCATGTCCGATGGTTCCATCAGTGACATTTAGTAAAAAAAGAATTGTCAAATGTCAGTGTACAGGCGTTGGGAGAAATTCTGTGCAAGCAGAAAGCATCATTTAATTTTTTTCAAAATCTTCACCTACCAGCATGAAATACTGAGGATAAGGCTGTGAAAACCAGGTCTAACCGGGAGGAAAATAATAACAACAACAACTTGTATTTATATAGCGCCTTTAATGTAGTAAAACGTCCCAAGGCTCTTCACAGGACTGTTATAAGACAACATTTTTTAACTGTAGCAGTTGACAAATATTGTGGGGGGTGGGGTGGGGAATGGGGGAGGGGGAATTATGGCTGGAGGTTTGGAAATTACTGCTGCATATACACACTTGGGTTGCTTGCAGCAGTGTCCAGGAGAATAATCTTTAATCCTGACAACCCTATTGGGTGATGGAGAGATTGAAGTAACTGCTAAAGCCACTACACTGATCTCTGACTATAGATGGTTGAGCGATTATAATCAGGGATGCTCAAAGAGGGCAGATTTAGAGGAGCACAGATATCTCGGGGGGTTGTGGTGCTGGAGGAGATTACAGAGATAGGGAGGGGCGAGGCCATGGAGGGGTTTGAAAACAAGGATGAGAATTTTGAAATTGGGGCATTGCTTAACTGGAAGCCAATGAAGGTCAGCGAGCACAGGGGTGATGGGTGAACGGGACTTGCTGCAAGCTAGGACGCGGGCAGCAGAGTTTTGGATCACCTCAAGTTTACCTAGGGTGGAATGTGGGAGGCCAGCCAGGGGTGCGTTGGAATAGTCAAGTTTAGAGGCAACAAAGGCATGGATGAAGGTTTCAGCAGCGGATGAGCTGAGGCAAGTGCAGAGGCGGGCGATGTTACGTAGGTGGAAATAGGCGGTCTTAGTTATGCCATGGATATGTGGTCAGAAGTTCATTTCAGGGTCAAATATGGCACCAAGGTTGCAAACAGTGTGGTTCAGCCTCAGACAGATGTTAGGGAGAGGGATGGAGTCAGTGGCTAGGGAATGGTGTTTATGGCAGGGATCAAAAACAATAGCTCTTCCCAATATTTAATTGGAGCAAGTTTCTGCTCAGTTGTCAGACAATTTAGAGACCGTGGAGGGGTCGAGAGAAGTGCTAGTGAGGTAGAGCTGGGTGTCATCAGCGTACATGTGGAAGCTGATGCTGTGTTTTCGGATGATGTCACCAAGGGGCAACATGTAGATGAGAAATAGGAGGGGGCCAAGGATAGATCCTTAGGGGACATCAGAGGTCACAATGCGGGAGTGGGAAGAGCAGCCATTGCAGGTGATTCTCTGGCTACGATTAGAGACATAAGAATGGAATCAGGCGAGTGCAGTCCCACCCAGCTGGACGATGGCGGAGAGGCATTGGAGAAGAATGGAGTGGTCAACCATGTCAAAGGCTGCAGACAAGTCAAGAAGGACGAGGAGGGATAGTTTACCTTTGTCACAGTCACAAAGGATGTCATTTGTGACTTTGAAGAGAGCCGCTTCGGTACTGTGACGGGGCAGAAACCTGATTGGAGGAATTCAAACATGGAGTTGCAGGAAAGATGGGCACAGATTTGGGAGATGACAATACGTTCAAGGACTTTGGAGAGGAACGAGAGGTTGGAGGTGGGGTGGTAGCTTGCAAGGACGGAGGGGACAAGGGTTGGTTTTTATTGCAGAGGGGTGATGACGGCAGATTTGAGGGAGAGGGGGACAGGAGCTGAGGAGAGAGAACAATTAACAATATCAGCTAACATGGGAGCCAGAAAAGGAAGTTGGGTGGTCAGCAGTTTGGTGAGAATAGGGTTGAGGGAGCAGGAAGTGGGTCTCATGGACAAGATGAACATGGAGAGGTCATGAGGGGAGATCAGAGAGAAACTGGAGAAAGATGTGATTTCAGGGCTAGGGCAGGGGGGAACCCTCAGAAGAAGTTGGCCCAGTGGGCTAGGGGTAGGAAGGGAAGTGGCAGAGGCAGCTGAACGGATGGTCTCAATCTTAGAGACAAAGACGTCCAGGAGATCCTCACACTTGTTGTTGGAGGTGAGGGTGAAGGAGACGGGGAGAGGGGTTTAAGAAGACGGTTAGCAGTGGAGAATGGAAGCCGGGATTTATCCTTGAATTCCAGAATGATTCTGGAATAGTGAGCAATTTTGGCAGACGAGAGCAGGACCCAATAATGCTTTATGTGGTCCAGCCAGATCTGGTGGTGAATGGCTAAACCAGTTGTCCGCCAAATCCGTTCAAGTTTCCTACAGTACAGCAGTGACTACACTTCAAAAATACATTCATGGATATAATGGCGGCGGTGATAAAAGCGGCGGTGAGGCTCAGGTAGGCCTCAGAGCGGCGGCGGTGATAAAAGCAGCGGCGAAGCTCAGGTAGGCCTCAGAGCGGCGGTGGTGATATAAAGCGGTGGCGAGTCTCAGGTAGGGCTCAGAGCGGCGGTGGTGATATAAAGCGGCGGCGAGGCTCAGGTAGGGCTCAGAGCGGCGGTGGTGATATAAAGTGGCGGCGAGGCTCAGGTAGGGCTCAGAGCGGCGGTGGTGATATAAAGCGGCGGCGAGGCTCAGGTAGGCCTCAGAGTGGTGGTGGTGATAAAAGCAACAGCGAGGCTCAGGTAGGTTTACCAATCTCCAAGCTCAGAAGGAGGGAGAGAAGTAAAAAGTAATCGAAGTGTGACGTCACCAGAAAGCAGGTAAGTGATTGGTTGGTGAGTATTTCTCTCTTTTTTAAACTTGAACTCTGTGGTTTATAGTTTCAAAGCTCTCTGTGGTGGAGCGGGGACTGTTGGTAAACCAGGGCCCTTAAGTATATCATTTAACTGTAGTATAATTGGTGGGATTGATTTGAGTTAATTTAATTTCAATTAATTAAAGGGTAAGTCATGGCAGGAGAGCTCGGCCCCGTGGTATGCTCCTCCTGCACTTTGTGGGAACTCAGGGACACTTCCTGTGTCCCTGACGACCATGTGTGCAGGAAGTGTATCCAGCAGCAGCTACTGGCAGACCGCATTGCAGCATTGGAGCTGCGATTGGATACATATTGGACCATTCGCAATGCTGAGGACGTCGTGGATATCACATTTAATCAGTTGGTCACACCGCAGGTAAAGGTTGCACAGGCAGAAAGGGAATGGGTGACCAACAGGCAGAGTAGTAGGCGTAGGCAAGTAGTGCAGTGGTCCCCTGTGGACATCCCCCTCTCAAACAGATATACCACTTTGGATACTGTTGAGGGGGATGGCTTATCGGGGAAAGCAGCAGCAGCCAACTTCCTGGCACCAGGGGTGGTTCTGCTGCACAGGACGGGAGGAAAAAGAGGGGTAGAGCTATAGTAATAGGGGATTCTATTGTAAGGGGAATAGATAGGCGTTTCTGCGGCCGCAAACCAGACTCCAGGATGGTGTGTTGCCTCCCTGGTGCAAAGGTCAAGGATGTCTCAGAGCGGCTGCAGAACATTTTGGAAGGGGAGGGTGAACAGCCAGTTGTCATGGTGCATATAGGTACCAACAATATAGGTAAAAAATGGGATGGGGTCCTAAAAGCTGAATATAGGGAGTTAGGAGGTAAATTTTAAAAAAGGACCTCAAAGGTAGTAATCTCAGGATTGCTACCAGTGCCACGTGCTAGTCAGAGTAGAAATAGAAGGATATTTCAGATGAATACATGGCTAGAGGAATGGTGCAAGGGGGAGGGATTCAAATTCCTGGGACATTGGAACCGGTTCTGGGGCAGGTGGGACCTGGGCCGGGACTGATGCCCTAGGGGGAGTGTTTGCTAGTGCTGTGGGGGAGGGTTTAAACTAAAATGGCAGGGGGTTGGGAACCTGAGCAGGGAGACAGAGTAAAGGGAAACAAGGATAAAAGCAAAAGATAGGAAGGAGAAAAACAAAAGTGGCAGTCAGAGAAATCAACAGTTTTATAATAATTCTAAAAGGACTAAGAGCGTTAAAAAAACAAGCCTAAAGGCTTTGTGCCTTAATGCGAGGAGCATTCACAATAAGGTGGATGAATTAGCTGCACAAATAGAGGTAAACGAATATGATTTGATTGGGATTACGGAAACATGGCTCTAGGGTGGCCAAGGCTGGGAACTCAACATCCAGGGGTATTCAATATTCAGGACAGATAGGCAAAAAGGAAAAGGAGGTGGGGTAGCATTGCTGGTTAAAGAGGGGATTAACGCAATTGTAAGGAAGGATATTAGCTCTGATGATGTGGAATCTGTATGGGTAGAACTGAGAAATACCAAGGAGCAGAAAACATTAGTGGGAGTGGTATATAGACCTCCAAAGAGTAATGCGGAGGTTGGGGATGGCATTAAAAGGGAAATTAGAGAAGCGTGCAATAAGGGCACAGCAGTTATCATGGGTGACTTTAATCTACATATAGATTAGGCTAACCAAATTAGTAACAATACTGTGGAGGAGGAATTCCTGGAGTGTTTACGGGATGGTTTCCTGGACCAATAGGTCGAGGAACCAACTAGAGATCAGGCCATCTTAGACTGGGTATTATGTAATGAGAAAGGATTAATTAGCAATCTTGTTGTACGAGGCCCCTTGGGTCAGAGCGATCATAATATGAACGAATTCTTCATTAAGATGGAGAGTGAAGTAGTTGACTCAGAGACTAGGGTCCTGAATTTAAATAAAGGAAACTATGATGGTATGAGGCACAAGTTGGGTAGGATTGATTGGGGAATGTCACTCAAAGGGTTGACGGTGGATAGGCAATGGCAAACATTCAAAGACCGCATGGATGAACTACAGAATTTGTTCATCCCAGTTTGGCATAAGAATAAAGCAAAAACGGTGACTCAACCATGGCTAACAAGGGAAATTAGGGATAGCATAAGATCCAAGGAGAGGACATATAAATTGGCCAGAAAAAGTAGTAAACCTGAGGATTGGGAGCAGTTTCGGATTCAACAAAGGAGGGCAAAGGGATTAATTAAGAAGGGGATAATAGAGTATGAGAGTAAGCTTGCAGGTAACATAAAAACTGACTGTAAAAGCTTTTATAGATATGTGAAGAGAAAAAGATTGGTGAAGTCAAGCGTAGGTCCCTTGCAGTCAGAATCAGGGGAATTTATAATGGGGAACAAAGAAATAGCAGAGCAACTAAATACATATTTTGGTTCTGTCTTCACAAAGGAGGACACAAATAACCTCCCAGAGATGTCGGGGAACATAGGGTCTGATGAAAGGGAGGAACTGAAAGAAATCAGTATTTGTAGGGAAATGGTGTTAGGGAAATTGATGGGATTGAAGGCCGATAAATCCCCAGGGCCTGATAATCTACATCCTAGGGTACTTAAGGAAGTGGCCCTAAAAATAATAGATGCATTGCTGATCATCTTCCAACATTCGATAGAATCTGGAACAGTACCCATGGATTGGAGGGTAGCTAATGTTACCCCACTATTCAAAAAAGGTGGTAGAGAAAAAACGGGGAATTAGACCAGTAAAGCTGACATCGGTAGTCGGGAAAATGCTAGAGTCCATTATAAAAGATGTAATAGCAGAGCACTTGGAAAACAGTGACAGGATCGGACAAAGTCAACATGGATTTACAAAATGTAAATCATGCTTGACTAATCTACTGGAATTTTTTGAGGATGTAACTGGTAAAATAGATAAGGGAGAACCAGTGGATGTGGTGTATTTGGACTTTCAGAAAGCTTTCGATAAGGTCCCGCATAAGAGATTAGTGTGAAAAATTAAGGCACATGGGATTGGGGGCAAGTTATTGACTTGGATAGAGAACTGGTTGGCAGACAGAAAGCAAAGAGTTGGAATAAACGGGTCTTTTTCCGAGTGGCAGGCAGTGACTAGTGGGGTACCGCAGGGATCGGTCCTTGGACCCCAGCTATTCACAATATATATTAATGATCTAGATGAGGGAACTAGATGTAGTATCTCCAAGTTTGCAGACGACATAAAGCTGGGTGGGCGTGTGTGCTGTGAGGAGGATGCCGAGAAACTCTAGTATGATTTGGGCAGGTTGGGTAATTGGGCAGAAGCATGGCAGATGCAATATAACGTGGATAAATGCGAGGTTATCCACTTTGGTGTCAAAAACAGGATGGCAGATTATTATCTGAACAGCAATAGATTGGGAGAAGGGGAAGTGCAACGAGACCTAGGTGTCCTTGTGCACCAGTCGCTGAAGGTAAGCATGCAGGTGCAGCAGGCGGTTAAGAAGGCAAATGGTATGTTGGCCTTTGTAGCGAGAGGGTTTGAGTACAGGAACAAGGATGTCTTGCTGCAGTTGTACAGGGCCTTGGTGAGACCACATCTTGAGTATTGTGTGCAGTTTTGGTCGCCTTATCTGAGGAAGGATGTTCTTGCCATGGAGGGAGTGCAGCGAAGATTCACCGGGCTGATACCTGGGATGGCAGGAATGACGTATGAGGAGAGATTGGGTCGATTGGGCTTGTACTCGCTGGAGTTTAGAAGAATGAGAGGGGATCTCATTTTAACTTATAAAATTCTGACAGGACTGGACAGACTAGATGCAAGAAGGATGTTCCCGATGGTCGGGGAGTCCAGAACCAGGGGTCACAGTTTAAGGATAAGGGGTAAGCCATTTCGGACAGAGATGAGGAGGAATTTCTTCACACAGAGAGTGGTGAACCTGTGGAATTCTCTACCACAGAAGACAGTAGAGGCCAATTCATTAAATATATTCAAGAAGGAGTTGGATATATTTCTTAAGGCTAAAGGGATCAAGGGATATGGGGAGATGCATGCAGGGCAGAACTAGGCCAAAATCCATTAATAATCACTATCCAAATAAGAGCCACCAAATTTTGGAAACACCTAAAAATGAGCAACCCCCACTGCTATCATTACGAAGCCCTGAAATGCCAAGAGAGGACCATAAAGAAGAATACCCTCAGTCAACTAGTCCTGGGACTCAGTGAAGTAACTACTAACACTACTAACAATAACCAGCCCCAGGACAGTGACAGCATAACACAAAGAATTCGACCCAACACAATCGTCACTAAGCAAAAGGAAAAATATCTGTCATATTGGGCAGAAACAACAAAAACCTAAAACAAACTCAATTGCTACTTGGCCCTAAACAGACAATACAGTATGGCTGATTACCTGACCATGGTAAAGGATAGCAAACTGAGAAAAACCTTGACAATGTACAGACTTAGAGAACATAGCCTGGCGATCGAAAAAGGTAGACACAGGCAGACCTGGCTACCAAGAGAGGACAGGATATGCTCTCACTGCAGTCAGGGAGTGGTGGAGACAGAGATACACTTCCTCACAGCTTGTAGAAAATATCAGGGCATAAGGGAGAATTTCTACCCAAAATTCACAAAAATATGCCCGGAATTCAGAAATTTGAATGACGACCAAAAACTCCCGTACCTACTAGGGGAAGAGAGAAATTGTGTAACCTTAGCGGCACACTATGTTACAGCTTGCCATAAACAGAGGGACAACCACTAAATATAAGAAAAGAGTATATACAAATTATATGAATGTATATTTATACACTCAGGGATATATCTGTTTATACACTGTATGGATAGATCTGTATTTCTTGTGTTCAACCATGAATGTTTTTCGATGCTTTGGCAACATAAGATGTACCTTGTCATGCCAATAAAGCGATTTGAATTGAATTGAATTGAATTGAAAGCAGGGACAGGGTACTGAATTTGGATGATCAGCCATGATCTCATTGAATGGCGGAGCAGGCTCGAGGGGCCGAATGGCCTACTCCTGCTCCTATCTTCTATGTTTCTATGTAAAGCGTTTTAAGATGCCCCGCAGTCATGACAGGCGCTATATAAATGCAAGTTCTTTCTTTTATCTCTTTACTTTTGGTATGATGAAGATCTCAAACTGGCTCAAGATTCCCATCATGCACCTGCTGTTAGAGCAGCATTTACATACAGCACAAAAGCAAAATACAAAATCCCAGCAGAACTAGCCTCTCCTAGCTTATTTGGTACCATCCATTATGTCCCTTATTTTTCTTCTTGTCATTAAGTCTGTGCTTGCTTCAAAAGCCAATTTCAATTGCTGCAGTTCTGCACACTTGGAAATATTGCCCAGATCCTTCTGACACTGCAGCTCCCCTCAGTTTGGTGTAATCTGAATTTGACCACTTACATTGTGCTCTGAATGCAGGCTGTTTATTTAGCTCAGACACAGTGGGGACCTCAACATTGATCCCTAGCACACTCCACTTAGTACATTTCCCAAGCTTGATCTTGTTTCCCTAATTCTTATCCACTGCTTCTCTGAGCAAATTGTGTATCTTTCATAAGTGATCAAAATTGAATTGTTAATTTTAATTTTAATTCCCACTTGAATATTGCTAAACATGTTTGTGTGTTAATGTACTACCACTGTTAAGCAACCCATGTTTGACACCGATATGGTACATTGAAAATTGTGGTGATGTAAGTCAATATTTTTTGCCTTGATCATACAATTTTACAGTACTTTTTAACAAAAATTCTCTTTTCCATTCTTGCTACCAAAAGTGGATAATTTCGCACTTCCCCCCCATTATATTCCCATCTGCTACCTTCTTACCCAGTCACTTAACAGGTCTGTATCCCTTTGCAATCTCTTTACGTCCTCCTCACAGCTTACTTTCCCACCTAACTTTGTATCATCAGCAAACTTGGATACATTACACTCAGTCCCTTCATCTAAGTAATTGATATAGATTGTAAATGGCTGAGGCCCAAGCACTGATCCTTGCGGCACCTCACTAGTTACAGCCTGCCAACTTAAAATGACCCGTTTATTCCCATTCTATTTTCTGTCCATTAACCAATCCTCAATCCATGCTAATGTCTTGCCACCAATCCCATGAGCCCTAATCCTGTGTAACAACCTCTTGTGTGGCATCTTATCAAAAGTCTTTTGAAAATCCAAATATACTACATCCACTGGTTACCCCATATCTACACTGCTAGTTATACACTCAAAAAACAATCTATTTGTCAAACATGATTTCCCTTTCATAAAATCGTGTTGACTCTGCCGAATCAAATTGTGATTTTCCAAGTGCCCTGTTACCACGTCCCTAATACTAGATTCTAGCATTTTTACTGGTTCCAACTGTTCACGTCCCACCATTCTGGGAAAACATCTATTAACAATAAATGATAGGACACTGAGAAGTGCAGAGGATCAGAGGGACCTTGGAGTGCATGTTCACAAATCCCTGAAGGTAGCAGGACAAGTAGATAAGGTGGTTAAGAAGGCATACGGGATACTTGCCTTTATTAGCTGAGGCCGCAGCTAGAGTACTGCGTACAGTTCTGGTCATCACATTACAGGAAGGATGTGATGGCACTAGAGAGGGTGCAGAGGAGATTTACAAGGATGTTGCCAGACTGGAAAATTTTAGCTGAGGAAAGTTTGGATAGGCTGGGGTTGTTTTCTTTGGAACAGAGGAGGCTGAGGGGAGACCTAATTGAGATGTATAAAATTGAGGGGCCTAGATAGAGTGGATAGGAAGGACCTGATTCCCTTAGCAGAGGGATCAATAACCAGGGGGCATAGATTTAAAGTAACTGGTTGGAGGTTTAGAGGGGATTTGAGGAGATCACCCAGAGGGTGGTGGGGGTCTGCAACTCACTGCCTGATACGATGATAGAGACAGGAACACTCATCACATTTAAGAAGTATTTGGATATGCACTTGAGGTGCTGTAACCTACAAGGATATGGACCAAGTGCTAGAAAGTGGGATTAGGGTGGATAGCTGTTTGTTGGCCGGCACGGACAAGATGGGCCGAATGGCCTCCTTCTGTGCTGTAAATTTCTATGATTCTATGATTCTAACTGCAGGAGCAAGTCAAGTGCAGGGCAAAAAGCAAAATGCTGCAAATCAAATGAAAGCAGGAAATACACATCTTCTCAATTTTCATTTCCATTGACTTGTATAATGGGCGGCTGATCCGATATCGAGCATTTTACACTATCGCCCAAAGTCAAAATTACCCCCAGTGTGTCTTGTGTATGTCTTTAATCTCTTTTCCTGTATGCACTCTCCCTCCCCCTTGTTCCGTTCCTTTTTAAATGCTGTGCAGCTGTTGTAGCTTCCAGTTCCAAGTGTCATGAAACATTAACCTGTCCGTTCTCTCTCCACAGGTACTGCCTGACCTGCTGAGTGTTTCCAGCGCTTTCTGCTTTTGTTGCAAGATATACCAATCTTAATAGTGATCATCACTTGTTTCTAATGAAGCGCCCTGTTGTGCTGTCACGACAGAATGCACTTTCAAAATGGCTTCTTGTTGTTCGGTTGCGACAGAACGCACTTTCAAAATGGCTTCTTGTTGTTCGGTTGCGACAGAACACACCTTCAAAGTTGACTCCCTGTTGTGTTGTCGTGACAGAACGCAGTCACTGGACCACTGAGCCTGCTACGGTTTGAGAGGAGTCTGCGCTGAGTCAGGAGCCAAAACCACATTCAACGTGAAGCCATCGCTGTCCTGCTCTCCCTCCTACTGTGAGAAATGGGATCTAACTGGACGATTGTGGTTGCCTACAATATTCATTTTAAACCATTTGCTTTCTCCCCATGGGGTATGCTTCATCATTGGCTTTTTAAAATCTGTTTTTGCTAAACTGAACACATTTGTAATTTAATAAGCCACCTCTTTCTGCAACTACCCAATCTATTAAATCCACATAGTTCATGTACAATGAAAGCGGTGTATAATGAACCCCTCCTTGTCCTGCCAAATAATATGTTGAAAAACAATATTTTGTGCACTGATTCATATGGACGAGTTCTTGATAACTACTACTAAGTTTGGACAGTTTGAAACAACAAAGGTCCCTCTTGCCACAACAGAAGCACAAGGTCAGAGGTCATTAGCCACCTTCATTCAAATACAGTCAACACCAGATTGGATGAAGATCTGCATCATAAACGAATAGTTAGCAGGGCAAGGAGGCTTTCACTTTGGGTTGCCAACTCTTGTTGGACGTATTCCTGGAGGGTTCATCACATGACCTCCACCTCCAATATCCCGCGCAGTCAAACAGCCTTCCCTGCAACAATCTCCAGTATTTTTATAACTAATAAATGGAAGTGTTCAAAGAAAATGAATGAAACACTCATTTTGTTTTATTGCCCCTATGATTTTTCTCCTGGGTTGTTCGCAGCAGTGTCCGGGAGACTAATCTTCAATTCCTGGAGACACCAGGCCAATCCTGGAGGGTTGGCAACCCTACTTTCAATACGTATGGGGCTGACATGCTTCTTATTTAATGGCAGGTTAGGCTGTTCTGGTCATGTGCTTTGCAGCAGCTGGAGGCTCTACACCCTGCACCATGAATCATCAGGGGGAATATTAACCCCAAAAAACAGGTGGGTTGGGGTCAGGTGGGAGGTTAAAGTGTTAAAAAACGGAATCCCGCCTCCAACCCGTCAATTTCGGTTTTAACGGAGGCGGGACGGGATACAGGCAGCCAACCCGCCCCCAGGAGGCGGGCCGCTCATTTAAATATTATAATGAGGCTGGCGTGCCTCAAATTTAACCACCATTACAAATTTAACTCTGCTTGCTCGAGTTTCTCAGGCTAAAGCAAAGCGAGGACTGCTGGATCCAGGAGCTAAGTGCCTTTACACTTACCTCCTGGATCCAGCATCTCTGCCTAACCCACACCCCGTGATCGGAGACCACCCTCCCGCCCCGAGCTCTCCGATCGTCCCCCCCACCCTCCCCGAGGCCTCCAACCAACTCCGCCTCCAGTTCAAATGCACCGCCCCCGAGTTTCCAATCCCGATCCATCCCCTCCTCCCAATGCACCAACCCTGATCATCCCCCACTCCTGATGCTCCGGCCCCAATCCTCCCCCGCCCCCGATGCTCCGGCCCCGATCTCTCCCGCCCCCGATGCTCCGGCCCCGATCCTCCCCCGCCCCCGATGCTCTGGCCCCGATCCTCCCCCGCCCCCGATGCTCTGGCCCCGATCCTCCCCCGCCCCCGATGCTCCGGCCCTGATTCCCCCCACCCCCCGATGCTCTGGCCCCGATTCTCCCCCGCCCCCGATGCTCCGGCCCTGACCCTCCCCCACCCCCGATGCCCCGGCCCTGATCCTCCCCCACCCCCCGATGCTCCAGCCCCGATCCTCCCCCAGCCCCTACGATGCTCCGGCCCCGATCCTCCCCCACTCCCGATGCTCCGGCCCGATCCTCCCCACCCCCCGATGCTCCGGCCCTGATCCTCCCCCAGCCCCTACGATGCCCCGGCCCTGATCCTCCCCCAGCCCCTGATGCTCCGGCCCCGATCCTCCCCCGCCTCCAATGCTCCGGCCCTGATCCTCCCCCAGCCCCTACAATGCTCCGGCCCCGATCCTCCCCACCCCCCGATGCCCCGGCCCTGATCCTCCCCCAGCCCCTGATGCTCCGGCCCCGATCCTTCCCTGCCCCCGATGCTCCGGCCCTGATCCTCCCCCCCCCGATGCTCCAGCCCAATCCTCCCCCAGCCCCTGCAATACTCCGGCCCCATTCCTCCCCTGCCTCCCCGATCCTCCCCCGCCCCCGATGCTCCAGCCCCAATCCTCCCCCAGCCCCTGCGATGCTCCGGCCCTGATCCTCCCCTGCCCCCCGATCCTCCCCCACCCCCGATGCTCCGGCCCCATTCCTCCCCCACCCCCGATGCTCCGGCCCCATTCCTCCCCCGCCCCCGATGCTCCAGCCCGATCCTCCACCAGCCCCTGCGATGCTCCGGTCCCGATCCTTCCCCACTCCCCTGATCCTCCTCCAGCCCCCGACCACCTCCCGATCCCTCCCTCCCTCCTCTCTGTGGCCTAATGTCACAGGCCCACCCGGTCTCAGCCAACCAGCCAGCCCCTCCATCTGGTTGGCTGCAGGTGGGAAACAGAGGTTTGAAATGCAAATCAGGCCCCGCTGTTAAATTCAGCAGGGCTTGCAGGAAACCCGTTCTCCCATGTTTCCCTACCACTTTCTAACCGCCCCCCGCCCCGCTCCCAACCACCTCCATATTAAAATTCAGGCCATCAATCCAGCTCAGCGGACAAAACACATTTGTAGTCAGACAGCTCAGACAAAACACAGCTGGTGAACAATGCGAAGACCGGACTCAGTCTGCTCCCATTTTCATTGTATCTTCTTGAAATGTAATACACATTGGGGACACAAGACACGTATGTAGAGTAAGCATTGCACTGCATCTGAATGAAGAGAAAGTAGCACTTCAAAGACTGCACAAACTTGTCGCATTCCAACTTATTCCACGGAAAGCTGTCAATTAAACGTTCAATGCTGCTGTATATTACACACGTAGAAAGGAAAGAAAGGAGAAAAAATACACAGGAAACAAAACGATTTGCATTTATATAGTGTTCTTCAGGATTCCCAAAGCACTTTATAGCCAATGAAGTACTTTTGAAGTGTAGTTACTGTTGTAATTTTGGAAATGCGGCAGCCAATTGCACACAGCAAGGTCCCACAAACAACAATGAAATAAATGACCAGATAATCTGTTTTTGGTGTTGATTGAGGGATAAATATTGGCCAGGACACTGGGAGAACACCTCTGCTCTTCTTCAAAATGTGCCGTGGAATCTTTTATAGCCACCTGAGAGGACAGACGGAGCCTCAGTTTAACGCCTGATCAGAAAGACGGCACTTCTGACAATGCAGCACTCCCTCAGTACTGCACTGAAGTGTCAGCCTAGATTATATGCTCAAATTTCAAGAGTGGGGCTTGAACCCACAACCTTCTGACATCAGTGGTGAGAGTGCTACCCACTTTTTTTTTAAATTATACTTTATTGAACATTAAGAACATTTACAACATCGTGATCATTTCACTGTATGATACAAATCAATTCCGCCGCCCTGCACAGTCATTCCGCCACCACGTTTTAACATCAAAACCTGAAGTTTAATTTGTCACCTGTAACATATATTAATTGATTGTACTTTAAAAATTGGTTGTAAAATACTGTCCTTAAATTCCTTTCTGAATAAAACATCCACAGCGCCTTATAATGGTCTTTTAGCTTATATTTAAAATACTCTTTTAGATTGATTCTCCTCCCCTTAAAAAACAGAGCATTCCTTCTTTGCACAATCACGAATCTAGCCAAACTGAACATTAAATTAATTGCCGCTCCACTAGACTCCAGCAGACTCTCCTGCAATCCCCATCTAAAAATTGAGTCCCACGGGATTCCCATTCTTGCTGTTCGGTCCCCACCCAGCAAAAAAGCTTCACACAACTGTTGAACATAGTACTTAAAGTCATTTAACTGCGGACATAACACCAATAAATGGGACAGAGTCTCATCTTGTGTCCCACACATTGGGCAAGTTACCGCCTCCACTCGCCCAATCTTGCACAAGACCGTCATGGTAAAAATCCAGTTATGAGCCAATTTGAAATCCAGTTCAATCCATTCTGGGCATTTAAAATTCGCCCACACTCCCTTCCAAATCCTGTTGAAGTCCAGCTGTGGGTATATACTCTGCCAAAACTCCTGACCAGCAGGTGTCTTGAATCTCCATTCTCTGAATACCTCATAGAAATCTCGAGTATTACAGTTGTCAAATTGGACTAACTCTCCCCCTTTCTCCAGTACAAAGCTTGGAAAAGCAGGACGCATTTTACTTCCTTTGGAGATTTCCGCATTTATTTCTTCCATCCAATCCTGTGGCATTGCCCTCACAGTCTTCTCATACATGATCCCTATTGCTTTTCCTTCTACCTCCTGATCCTCCTCCCACACCATGTCCCTCACTATCGCTTCCGGCAACCAACCTGGAATCACCTCGTATAATACATCTTTCACCGATATAATCCCAGCTTTTATAAAAGCTTGATTAAATAAAACCTCTCCTTCGATGTTGACTCACCTGTTCAAAAATAAGGGCTGTTCTAAAAATTCCTCAGCCTCCTTGGGCATAAACTGCACACTTTTTAAAAATTGAGCCCAAGTCTCTACAACCCCCTTATAAAACCTAGGGAGAAGCTTAATCGATTTCAAAAACATATTATTGTATTCCATATACAATATCCCCTGCCCTCCTATCCCACTTCGTTTTTAAAAATGCTCAGAACAACTCTTCCAAAAACTTGAATTTGACTTCTGAAGAAATCTCTTCACCCATTTGATTCTAAAGGATTTTTTCTTCAAACCAATATCTGGGAAGTTGAGTCCTCCCTGATTTCTCCGTCCAATGATGGTATTGTAAGCCACCAAGGCTGGTTTCCCTTCCCATAAAAACCTCACACAAGCCTCTCGGATGGACTTTTCTGCCCACTCAGGAATATCCTCCACCATCAATAAGTACCATAGCTTAGATAGCAGGAGGGCAGACACCACTGTCGCTCTTCCTTGCACTTTCAACCACCTTCTTTCCCATCTTCCCAAAATCTTTTTAATTTTCATAACCTTCGGTTCCCAATTTAATCAATCCACTTCTTCCCTGTCTTTCTTGCACCCCATATGCACCCCCAGAACTTCCAAAACCTCCACCACCTTAAAGGGACATTCCCCCAACCATTCCCCCCTACCCCTCCCTGCAACCAGGCATTGGGACTTACTATAATTCACTCTGGCACCTGAAGCTCTACAATATTCCTCCACTACCTCCATAACTTTCCTCACTGACTCCCCATTTCTCAATGTTAAGGTTGTGTCATCTGCATATTGGTGTATCACCGACACCAGCCCGGAACTGGGTACCACAATTCCAACTACACCTTGTTTCTTTCGCATCATGTAACCTAATGGTTCTGCTACCAATGTATACAGCAATGGGGACAGGGGACAACCCTGTCTCACTGATCTCTGTATCGGAAAATACTTAGATAAAAAACCATTACCTTTAACACAGCTAAATATGTTTGAATAAAAAATCCTTATCCACTGAATGAAATTTTCCTTGAAACCAAATGCTTCCAAAACCTTCAATAAAAACTCATGAGAGACCCTATCAAAGGCTTTCTCTTGATCTATCTTTAATACATAAGCCTTCCTCCCACTCTCTTCCATGAGCTCTATCGTATCTCGGATTGAGACCACAGAGTCTGCGATGTCCCGGCCTATGACTCCGTAGGACTGAGAGGGCCAAACTATCTCCGGTAACACCTCCTTCAAACGATTTGCCATAACCCTCGCCAAGATCTTATAATCCACATTTAATAATGTGATGGGCCTCCAATACTTCAGATCCCGTCTATCCCCTTTATTTTTATATAAGCTAAGCTTATGATACCTCTCCTCATAGATGGGGCCAGGCTTCCCTCAATTTTAATTTCCTTAAAAACTCCTAAGAGCAATGGACTTAAAATCTCGAAAAATTCCTTATAAAATTCTGCACTTAGTCCATCAGACCCTGGGCTTTTTCCCCCCTTCATTCCACTTATTGCTATTTTTATTTCCGCTAATCCTACTTCTTCATCACACATGCTTCTCTCATCCTCCTTTAAACCCTTTTCAATAAAAGCAGTAACCTTCTCCATCTCCAAATTGGAAATGTCTTCTTTTGTATATAGCTCTTGATAAAAGCTGCTAGCTGCCTCCAAAATCTCCTCACTTTCATGAATGATCTTCTCCCCAACCTTCAACTCCTCAATTAATGATAATCTCTGTCGCAGCTTCTCTTGCTCTAGAAAATATCTAGTGCATCTTTCGCCCTCCAATGCATCTCTCGCCTTTGCACAGAGAATGGACCCCTTGCATTTTTCAGCTTGCAATAATTCCCACTCTTCCTTTAGCACCCGGAACTTAGTCTCAGCTCCCTTATCCCCTCTGTCAACTGCTTTACAGACATCCATAAACCTTTTGTTTATATTCTCTTCCCGATGCCGGTTAGCTGCCACCCTCTTTTTCCCATAACGTACCGAAAAAACTTTTACCTCATATTTGAAATTGTCCCACCAAACTCTTCTTTCTTTCAAGAACAAAAGTTCCTTCTGAGCATTCTTTATTATATTTATAATCCCTTCTTTATAAGCACTTTCCTTCAGGTATTGATTGTTTAAAATCCACACCCCTGAACCGATCTTAACACTGCTGTTCCTAATTCTAAGAACCAAAGCCGAGTGATCACTAAAAAATACTTTTTTATAATAAATCTCCATCACCTCCGAACTTAACCCTTCCCGCATTAACACAAAATATATTCGGCTCTGTTTTAAAACATCACCCACCCAACCTGCTCTGGAGAACTCCCTTTTTATGGGGTTCCGGTCCCTCCATAAGTCTCTCAAATTTAAATTTGCCATCATTTTTATAATCGTCCCTCTGAAGTTCTCCTCTTTAAAGGTCATCTGGGCTGAAATATCCATCCAAGATAAAAATACATTAAAATCCCCCACTATACAAGGATTTTCCACCTCTGCCACTTCAGTGAATAACCCCCGAAAAAACTCACGACGCTTGCAATGGTCGTTCGGTGCATAGATATTAAAAAGATCACAATTAAATCCCTCCAATTTTACCCTTAGCCGTAAAAATCTCCCCTCAGTGTCCTTGTCCACCAAGGCAACATTCTCTTCTATGGACAGACTCACCAAAACAGCCACCCCTCTACGGTTATTGTTTGCACAACTTGCAAACACCTCTCCCTTCCAAACCTTCTGAACTCTTTCTAGAATATCCTCATCCCAAAAGGTTTCTTGCAGACACAACAAGTCCGTGCCTTTAAAACCCTGCAACAACTGCTGCAATTTCTTCTCACCCCTCAGTCCGGTCACATTGATCGAGACCAATGTAATCATGGCTCCAAAGAAGGGAAGTATGCCCAATAATCTCCCCATCATTTAATCTCTGGCTCTTCCCTCCTCTCATGCTCCTTCTCAACTTTTCGGGCAGCTGTTGCTTTTTCCTGCAGCCTCCGGCTCTTTTTCTCCTCCTGTTTGACCCCTCCCTGCTGTTTCAGCCTCTTCCTTGCCTTAAGTTTGGGCCCAGGAGCTGCCCTTTCTCCCTCCTTCTGCCCCTCACTAACCTTTCCCTTTCCACATGATGCCACCCCATCCCCGACTTCCATGTCTCTGTCCCCCTCTAATTCCTCACACTCAAGCTCTTCTGCAACCCCCTGTGCCTGCTCCCCGTCAGATACATAATCCTGCTCCCCGTCAGATACTTCATCTCCCATAGAGAGTCTTCCTGCTATCGCAGTTTCTCCCACTGTGCCGCCCCCTTTGACCACGTCTCTACCTCTGACCCTTGCACCTTGTTCCCTCACTCCATGGGACAATGGCGCACCTAAATTGTTCCCTTCTGACGCCTCTATCTCGCCGATCCCATTCTGCTGTCCCTTTAAGGCTCCTGCCTCTTGCACCCTCTGCCCGCCCTGCCCCCTCCCGCTCGCCAAAATATCCGACTCCCCGCCTTTCCCCGGAGCACTCACTTCCACCACACACCCCGCTCCTGCCTCCTCTCCACCCGCAGACACCAGAATCCCCAGGGGGAGCCGAACTGCACTAAGGCTCGAGTCTGCACTCGACCCTTGCTGCCCGCTGCTGTCTTTGTTCCCCTCCATAGCACTCGCCGCATTTTCCGCCATCTCCATCTCTGCTCCGCCAACCTCTGCCTCTTCCTGTGCTCCTTTTTCCTTCATTTTACCGGCTGTGTCCTCCGACTGCACCGCACCTCCGGCCGTTCCACACTCCTCTCCTGCTCCTTCTCCCATCTCCTCATCACTCATTTCACTCCCTTCTGCCACACACTCACAGCGGGCGGGGCCTTTACGACACACCCCACAGCTCTCCACCTTGCAGCTCCGCGCGATATGTCCCGACTCACTGCAATTGTAACAATACAAATCAGGACAGTTTCTCATGAGATGGTCATGTCCCAGAAAATAGTAACACACCTTTACTTGGTTATCGTGCAGCACACGAAAGTACTGTACTCCTTCCAGTGTCTCAAACTTCATACTGTAAGGCAAAGACCTCACCCACTCTGGGAACCGCACCTTTACATACCGGGTTCCGTCTGCTACCCGTGTTCCCGGATAGTACCTCCTCTTTATTTCGGAACAGATTTTAATGTCCCATGACTCCAACGTTTTGCTCAGCACTTCATCCTCGATGTACACAGGCAAGTTCAAAAATGAAACCACCACCTCCTCTGAATATAGCAGAGTCACCTCCAAAAATTTCTCCCCAACTTTCAGACTGAGCAGCAGTTTTTCCACCTCCTCACGGCCACTGACCGTCACCTCAAATCCCACATTTGGTTTTGGTCGGCGGGCAAAACAGCTTCCCTCACCACAGTCCTCATGAACTGCCTGGATTATATCCCAGGCTCGAATCTTCTTATCTTCACATTGCACCACCACTGTATTTTCTTTACCAAACCTCCTGAGGTCCCGGCCCAAATCTTTGGGCCTTTTTTTCCCCCTTCCCACCACAGTTTCTTCCCTAATAAAATTCCTCTTGGGAATATTGTCCTCTGAGGGGCCCGGCACTCTGGACCCCTCAGCAGCCATCTGGCTGTTTTTTGTGGGCCAAAAAGGCCCTAAAACCTGAAAACAACACCCCAAAATCCACCACCAACTTTTTACAAAACTTCCTCCAACACCCAGCTGCAATTAGGCAACCAGTCACACCTGGCTCACTCCTAGCCCCTCCCACCTAGAGAGTGCTACCCACTGAGCCACAGCTGACACACAAACACGCAGACAAAACAAATCACAGCAAAGTGTAGAACTGTGCCATACAGAACAGCCCATGCTGAGGTAGCTAAGAAGTTTCTTCAGCTTAGAAAATTGCAAATGTAACTCCATTATTTAAGAAAGGTGAGAGAGAGAAACCAATTAATTATAGACTTGGTAGTTAACATTTGTTGTGGGGAAGTTATTGGAATCTATAATTAAGGACAGAGTGACCGAGCCCTTAGAGAAATTTGAGTTGATTAGAGAGAGCCAACATGGATTTGCCAACATGGATTTATAAATTGCAACATGGACCCACCTACATCAGCGACTCTTCCGATGCCCTCTGCCACTTTAACAGTTTCCAGTTTCCTGGCCCCAACCGTCTCCTTTTCACCATGGACGTCCAATCCCTCTACACCTCCATCCCCCACCAGGATGGCTTGAGGGCGCTCCAATTCTTCCTTGAACAGGGGCCCAACCAGTCCCCATCCACCACCACCCTCCTTCGCCTGGCTGAACTTGTTCTCACATTGAACAACTTCTCCTTTGACTCCACTCACTTCCTCCAAATCAAAGGTGCTGCTACAGGAACCTGCATGGGTCCTAACTATGCCTGCCTTTTCGTGGGATATGTGGAATATTCTTTGTTCCAGTCCTACTCAGGTCCCCTTCCTCACCTCTTTTTCCAGTACATTGATGACTGTATCAGTGCCATTTCTTGCTCTCGACTTGAACTGGAAAATTTCATTCACTTTGCTTCCAATTTCCACCCTTCCCTCACCTTCACATGGTCCATCTCCGACTCTTCCCTTCCACGACTTCTCTGTCTCCATTTCTGGGATAGGCGACCAACAAGCATCCACTATAAGCCCACTGACTCCCACAGCTACCTGGACTACACTTCCTCCCGCTTCCTGTAAGGACTCTATCCCATTCTCCGTCTCCACCACATCTGTTCTGACATTGCCAACTTCCATACTAGTGCTTCTGATATGACTTCCTTTTTCCTCAACCGAGGACTCCCCTGAACTGTGATTGACACGACCCTTGACTGTGTCCATTCCATTTCCCGCACTTCTGCTCTCACCCCTTCCCCTCCCTCCCAGACCCACAATAGGATTCCCCTTGTCCTCACCTTTCATCCCACCAGCCTCCACATTCAATGGATCATCTTCCGCCACCTCCAGCGTGATCCCAGCACCAAACACATCTTCCCTTCCCCTTCCCTTTCAGCATTCCGAAGGGACCACTCCCTCAATCACCCCCAACACCCCATCCCCTTCCTACGGCACCTTTCTGTGCAAGCGCAGGAGATGCAACACCTGCCCTTTTACCTGCTCCCTTCCCACCATCCAGGGCCCCAAACACTCCTTCCAGGTGAAACAGCGACTTACTTGTACCTCTTGCAATCTAGTATACTATATTCACTGCTCACGATGTAGTCTCCTCTACATTGGGGAGACCAAACTCAGATTGGGTGACTGCTTTGCAGAACACTTCCGTTTAGTCCGCAAGTGTAACCCCGAGCTTCCGGTCGCCTGTCACTTTAATTCTCCTCTCCACTCCTGCTCTGACCTCGGCCTCTTACACTGTTCCAATGAAGCTCAACGTAAGCTCGAGGAACAGCACCTCATCTTTCAATTAGGCACTTTACAGTCTGCCGGACTCAACATGGAGTTCAACAATTTCAGACCATAACCTCTGCCCCTATTTTTTCAGATGACAGCTGTTGATGCTGATTCTGCTATTCCCATTTACACTTCTTCTAGACCCATCTTTTGTTTCTTTACTTGTCCCATTACTGTCTCCTTTTACTTTGAGCAATCATACCTTTTGTCATTTAATCTCTCCTGCCTTCCATCCTATCACAGACCTTCCCCCCCCACCCTTTCCCTGCCCCTGCACTTGCTTAAAGCCTGTTACATCTCTAACTTTTTCCAGTTCTGACGAAAGGTCATCGACCTGAAACATTAACTCTGTTAATGTTAACTCACAGATGCTGCCTGACCTGCTGAGTATTCCCAGCATTTTCTGTTTTTATTTCAGATTTCCCACATCTGCAGTATTTTGCTTTTGTATTATGGATTTGTAAAGCGTAGGGCATGCCTAATGAACCTAATTGAATGTTTTGAGGAAGTAACTAAAGTAGTAGACATTGGACTGTCTATGGATGTAATTTATACGGATTTCCAGAAGGTTGCACACATTGTACTCGAATTGGAAGGAAGTGACTAGTGTTGTAGACAAGGATCTGTGTTGGGGCCTCAACTATTCACTATATTTATTAATGACTTAGATAACGCAATAGAGAGCCATATATCCAGGTTTACCAGTAACACAAAGATTGGTGGCATAGTAAGTAGTATAGACGGGAGCATAAAATTACAAAGAGACATTGATAGATTAAGTGAGTGGGCAAAACTGTGGCAGATGGATTTCAAAGCAGGTAAGTGTGAGGTCATCCATTTGGACCAAAAAAGGATAAATTTGAGTATTATTTAAATGGTGACAAGCTAGGAATAGTGGAGGTCCGAAGAGATTTAGGAGTCCATGTACACAGATCACTAAAATGTAGTAGTCAGGTACAAAAATAATCAAACAGGCTAATGGAATGTTAGTCTTTATAACTAGAGGACTAGAATATAAAGGGGAGGAAGTTTTGCTATAGTTATACAAAGCCCTGGTTAGACCACATCTGGAGTACTGTGTACCGTATATTGGCCTTTGTAGGAGTGCAACGCAGATTCACAAGATCGTTACCAGGGCTCCAAGGGTTAGATAATGAGGAGAGATTACATAAACTAGGCTTGTATTCCCTGGTATATAGAAGGTTAAGGGGTGATTTGATTGAGAATTTTACGAGTTTGAAAGTAATTGATAAGAGAGAAACTTTTTCTGCTGGTGGGGGAGTCTAGGACAAGGGGACATAACCTTAAAATCATAGCTATGCCATTCAGGAGAGAAATTTGAAAACAGTTCTTCAGGCAGGGGTGGTAGAAGTGTGGAACTCTCTCACACAAAAAGCAGTAGATGCTCGCTCAATTAATGGCCCGGAATTTGCAGTAGGTAATAACGTTACCCCTTTGAAACTGACCGCAACTTCAGGATTTAACGCATACGCATCCTAACGCAGAAATCCTGAAGTTGCGGTCAGTCATTCACTGCTCCGACACTGGCTGCGCTGTGCCCCCCACAGCCAGAAATTAGCGTATTCTGTGAAATCAGGGAAACGGACGAAAATGAGAATTCTGCATTGTGATTGGCTGCTTAGACAGCTTGTTGACGCCACAGCAGCTCGCGTTAGGGAATCCCCATTAACTTGAGTTGATTTCAGTTGCACATCAGAAAAGCCAAACTTTTCGCTGCAGCGGGGCCAGCGGCGAAGGCCTTTGCTTTGCCGCTGACTGCAAATTACTGGCCAACAATTTTAAATCTGAGACCGATTAAGGGATAAGGAGCCAAGGCAGGTGGATGGAGTTAGGATGCAAATCAGCCATGATCTCACTGAATGGCCGAACAGGCCCGAGGGGCTGAATGGCCGTCTCCTGTTCCTATTGGCAGCTGTGACTGTGGTCAAGCTGCAGCATTTGGGCTCAGGATGCCATTGCTAAAGAGGAGGAAATCGAAAGTCAGCCAGACTGCCTGCTGCTATCCCAAATAGAGTGAGAGTCTGAGTGTACCTGTGCAGGGGTGGATGCCAGGTGAAGCCAAGGTCTGGCTTGGCTCAGCTGTGCTGCTCACCATAGTCAAATAGCCTGCCAAACATTCATTATCTAGGCTCACGCATGAAGGGTGGCAACTTGGGCGATGTACTGGAGGACCGCTGGTGGATCTGTATCCCCAAGAGCAGGGGTGAAATTGTGGGTTAATAATATGGAAGTGAACAGGATATGTTTGGGGGGGGGCGTATGATTGAACATACTGCACACGTGCATTACAAAAGCTGAAAAGGATTAACATGGGAGTGTAGAATTTCCTCTCGCTGCAGATATCCACACCCGTCAGCCCATGTATTTTTTCTGGAATCCCCAGCATTTCCTCCATCTAGTACTGGAGCACAACCCATCACTACCACAAACACCGAAGGGAAATGTTTACTCACTGTCGACTGACCTTGTCTCTCGTCACACTTTCTGATGCAAGCCTGAAGCACAGGATGGGGGAGTGGTGGGCTGTGGGAAAATAGACCGCTGAGTGATGTTCAGCCTAAAATCTCCCCAGCGCTGTAATTCTGTCTCGAGAGAAGCTGGCAGAGCTTCTAGAAGATCAGTTTATCTTTAAATGGGTTTTTATTAACAAGACAGACCTAAAAACTCGTACAAAATTTGAAACAATGAAACACACCTGCAAAATAGGTCTATAAATGGAACCGATCAAAGAGCTAATTATCTATTGGAAGAGGTGCAGGCAGATTGCTGTAATGCCTGTGCATTCCACTGAATGCATCTCCCGATAAACTAGCTGGAGGTAGAGGAGTCCCAGCCAGTAAAGGCCTCAATCCTTTAAGCCTGGTGTATGGGAGGAGTGAGCGAAGATACATCCCAACATCCAAGAACATGATATCATACAGTGAAAGAAGCAAATACACCAGCTGCTTTTAAACAGCAAAAAATAGTACTAAATAGTTTGATAACAGGACCATTATTCACCAGAAAAGCAAAAGAGTTTAATTTCCTCCGATAGGGTTAACAACGGTTATCGAAGCAACACACAAAAAAGGAATTATATACCAGCCAGTGCACTGCCAGAAGCAGCGAAACCCCAGAGTGGTTTATTTCTCTGAAAAACCTTCTCTCCATCTCAGCTGACATTAGACTCGGGCCTCGAGCCGTAACCTTCGACCCTTCACTTGAAACAAAAAAAATAAGACAGCCGACATCAAACCGCTGCACACGGCAACAACTTGGACTCCTTTTGTACAGATCGTTACACGAGAACAAAAGAACTTTCATTTATTTAGCGTCTTTCACGATCTCAGGACGTCCCAAAGTGCTCTACAACCAGTGAAGTACTTTTGAAGTGTAGTCAGTGTTGTAATGTAGGAAATGCGGCAGCCAATTTGCACACAGCAAGATCCCACAAACAGCAATGGGATAATGACCAGATCGTTTTTTTTTAAAGTGAAATTGGTTGAGGGATAAACATTGGCCTATCGAAAGAATTTTTTTAATTGTAACCTTTTCACTGGAGGAAGTCTCTGTAGTTATTGCTAAATACCAACAATTTATTTTGGGATTTCCTTTGGTTTTTAAAAGTCATAGGGGGAAAAATGTGGTTGCTTTGCGCCTCCTGTTAGAGGGGGCGCTAACGGGAAACAAAACAACTAGCGCCTGGGCATGGTGCCGCTAACGCCTCCCGTGAAACTCAGCGGGAGGTTAGTGCCGGCGGTAGTCAGTAGTGCCCTGCGGCGCTGCGCCTCCAACAATGACATCATCACCGTGCACAGTGCCCCGCTCACGCCCTGGCCGCTAACTTGGCTCGCGCCCCCTGACCTACCACCAGACGCTATGACCGACAGGGTCAGAGGGGCGCTTTTGCGGCCGGGGCGGCGATAATTAAAGGGCAGGTGCCGGGCGACCTTTTTTTTATGGGCCGCCTGTCAGCACCTGCCTCCTCTGGCTTCCTGCGGGATGCCAGCCACAATCCGTCAGCCTGGCACTCCTCTTGAGTGCCGGGCTCTTTTGTCGGCACCCCGCTCCCCGACGCGAGCCAAGTTAGCCGCCAGGGTGTGAGCGGGGGCACTGTGCACGGTGATGATGTCATATAAAAAGGTGTTCAGCGCAAGATCTCTGGACTGCTTGCGGCTCATTCCAAACAATGTTAAATTCATCTCCTTGATCTACTCCTACTATCAGATAATTAATAACCTATTCTATGGAGTACAATTTTGGAGAATGAACTCCATTGATTTCATTTTGTGCATCGCCAGTAAAATAGGAATGTTGTTTTTAAATTAAAGCTCAGTAATTTCTAAACAGATTCGTAACAATAATCATCTGAGAGTGTAAAGGCACGTGGCTTTTTTCAGGGTTTGTTTGCAAAACACCAAATATAGTTCACTCGGTCAATGTCCAACAGGGCCCCGGTGTGCGCTGCGCTAGGCCACTCCCCTTTAATCAGGGAAGGGAGGCCTGCAGTACCGCGGAGCTACATGACAGCGCGCGTGGCCAGGTTGCACGTGGCGCTGCGATATTCCATGGGAGTGCCCCAAGAGGGAGGGGGAGTGCTTCCAGTAGTGCCCTGCCTCCTGCTTGGGGCACTACCATTGAATTTCGGCCGCGGGGACGCTAACTTTCCCGGCGAAGTTATCGTCCCAAAGGGGGCGTGAGTCAATTTTCCCCCCATAGAATCTTACAGCACAGGAGGCGTCCATTTCGTCCATCATGTCTGTGCCGGCTCTTTGATAGAGCTATACAATTAGTCCCACTCCCCTGCTCTTTCCCCATAGCCCTACAAATCTCTCCCGTTCAAGTTATTTTTTGTCCCGAATCTTTGATCTCCAAGTTGGGTCACACATTGCATGGTTTGTGTTAACACTGAGCAGATGATATGGTCATTTAAAACAGATCGAGTAGATGCTTCGAACAGTTTTAGTCTTTTGACAAACACCAGTTTTATTGTTGTCGATTATTCCCTCAACCCATCAAAAAAATATAAAAAGGTGTTCAGCGCAAGATCTCTGGACTGCTTGCGGCTCTTTCCAAACAATGTTAAATTCATCTCCTTGATCTACTTCTACTATTAGATAATTAATAGCCTATTCTATGGAGTACAATTTTGGAGAATGAACTCTATTGATTTCATTTTGTGCATCGCCAGTAAAATAGGAATGTTGTTTTTAAATTAAAGCTCAGTAATTTCTAAACAGATTAGTAACAATAATCATCTGAGAGTGTAAAGGCGCGTGGCTTTTTTCAGGGTTTGTTTGCAAAACACCAAATATAGCTCACTCGGTCAATGAGCAACACGATTACATAGGAAAAAGGAAAGAGATTTGCCTCGGTATTAAAGTGACGGAGTGATCAAAAGCTGCCCTCTGGGAATGTTCAACTCTCAGAGCACAGGGGGAGCTCTTTGCTTGTTCTTGGACCAGAGTGGTGTCAAGGGGTCACCAGCATTCGAACACTTCCTCCTGTAATATTGGAGAGACTATGGGATACCTGCAAGTGATTACAAAGTAATAATCTAATCAAAGGGATTGGATGGTGTGGCAATAAAGTACAAGCGCGAAGCTGGGGTAGTTTTACAAAAACAGATGTACACAAGACGTTTGAGATTAGTTTACAGCTTTCGATCCCTGAAATCTGCTATCAATTAGAATACGTGCAGGTTTTCCCGCTGGCTTATTGGTTAAATGCACTGCTGATAGAAAGAAAGAATTTGCATTTATATAGCACCTTTCACAACCGTAGGGCATCCCAAAGCACTTTACAGCGAATGAAGTATTTTTGAAGTGTAGTCACTGTTGTAATGTAGGAAACGCGGCAGCCAATTTCTGCACAGCAAGATCCGACAAACAGCAATGTGATAATGGCCAGGTAGTCTGTTTCAGTAATGTTGGTTGAGGGATAAATATTGACCAGGATAGCGGGGAAAACTCCCCTGCTCGTCTGCAAAATCGCGCCGTTGTTCTTTTACGTCCATACAAGGGGGCAGGCGGCGCCTCGGTTTAACGTCTCATCCGAAAGACGGCACCTCAGACAGTGCAGCACTCCCTCAGTACGGCACTGGAGTATCAGACTAGATTTTGTGCTGAAGTCTGAGCCACGGCTGTTTAGGTCCAAAAAGGCCTCCGAGGATCCCAGTCATATCCCATCTGTGCGGAGATGGCTAGTCGTATCTAAAACAGCCACAGAGAGCTACAATTGGCCTTGGTGTGCAAGGCTAGTTGATGAAAGATCAGTCAGGGTGCTGCTCCTGTTCAACATCCAGTTACTGCTGCTGGAAAGTGTTGTGTATGTACCTTTAAGAGAAGAACTGATTCTATACTGCAGTACCGGCAGTGACCACCCCTGTATATAAAGCCATAGCAGGCTTCTGTACGTCAGTCTTAAGTTATCCTCTGTTCAGTAAATACCTGTTATTATTGTTCTCCTGCAGTCCGTGTATTATTTATACTCGGACACTACATTGGCGACGAACAGGTTCGAACTCACCTGCAGTACTGCATCACCTCACGGGGATCTTTCCCTGAGAAGAAGCTTTTGGAGGTCAAAGTCAGAACAACAGGCGTCGACCGCGGGCAACCGCCCAAGGATCCGTCGGAGTTCGGAGAGTTGCAGGAGAGGCTGTGGAGAGCTGGGCTTGGCTCCCCAGTCAAGGTGTTCCAGCAAATCGTGCTGGTAGCAGGTAGTGCGCTGACCCTTCCGGACTGCGGCGGGCTCAAGCTCGATCGAGCGGCTCTGCAAAGGGGCCGTGCAGTGTCGTCGGGAGGCAAAGAGAGAGAGAGAGGGTGGAGCGCACAGGGCGCGGTCGGTGCTCAAGAACCGGGCAGCGTAGCGAAAATAAAACAACGGGAAGGAAAAGTGAGACGCGCCGAAGCCACTGGTCGCCGCCATTACCCTGCAGAATGCTAGGAGCAACGTGGCAGCAAGGGGAAGAAGGAAAAGCGCGGGAGGCGCCATTTTATTCCATTGGGGAAGAAGGAAAAGCGCGGGAGGTGCCATTTTAATCCATTGGTGAAGAAGGAAAAGCGCGGGAGGTGCCATTTTAAATCACCCAAGATGCCGAAAAGTGGCAGTATCACTGCTTTCGACAACGAGGTAGAAGGCTGGACCACATATGTGGAAAGAATTGAAGTGTACTGCAAGGCAAATGAGGTGGCCGATGGAAAGAAGGCGTCGGTATTATTAAATTTGATGGGCGCGAGAACGTACGGCCTATTGCGGAATTTAATTACCCCAGCTAAACCAATGGAGAAAAGTTTTGAAGAAATTGCTAATACCTTACAGGAACACCTAAACCCTACACTGCTGCTGATAGCAGAAAGATTCAAGTTCCATAAAAGAAACCAGCACAAAGATGAGAGCAATGCTGACTATCTTACGGAACTATGCAAGTTATCGAAGCACTGCCAGTTCGGAGCAGGACTGGCAGACACTTTACAGGATAAGTTTGTCTGCGGGCTCCAGAGTGAAGGAACCCAGAAACAACTACTTTCGGAAAAGGACCTGATGCTAGAACAGGCTTTCAGCGTGGCAGTATCCTACGAAGCAGCAGCACGGGGAGCTGTGGAAATACAACAGAAACCACAAGAATACAGCGCTAACGAAATGGCGTATGGAGCAGAAAAGTGCAATCGCTGCGGCAGAACAACCCATGATCAGAAGGACTGCTAGTTTAAGGACAAAGTATGCAGGCAATGTGGGAAAATGGGACACATAGCAAGAGTCTGCAGGTCGGGAAAGAAAACCAACACGACAAGAACTACTAAGGAAAAGTACAAGAAAGTAAAGAAATTGACAGACAGTAGTTTGGAAGATCAGGAGAGTGATAAGGACTCCGGGAGCAGGAAACTAAGTTGTCTAAAGTTACACAACGTGATCGCAAAGGAGGATAACCGAACCATTTGGGTCACCCTCATGATAGCAGGGTCCCCAGTAAAGATGGAATTGGACACAGGATCAGCCCTAACTGTCATGAATCGACGAGACTATGAGCGGCTATTCCCACACATACCCTTGAAGGACACGTCCATTGTATTGAAGACATACACGGGGCAAAAAGCCTACCCCAGAGGAAAAATAAGGGTGCCAGTTGAATACAACGGCAAGGAAACACAGAAACTGTATCTATATATACTACCAGATGGAGGACCACCATTATTGGGACGTGAATGGATCCGAAAAATACAATTGGATTGGCATTCCATTCAGGCGCGAACTGTGACTGATAAAAAGGATGATGACATCACACCTGGACGACTGTCAAAGATTCTAACTGACGCGAAAGAGGTGTTCCAACAAGGACTTGGGACTCTAAAAGGAGTAACGGCAATGATAAAAATCGAAGATAACGCAAACCCAAAATTTTTAAGGCCAGACCGTTACCTTACGCGATCCGCCCAGCCGTTGAAGCAGAGCTGCAGAGTCTGGAGTGTTCGGGTGTGCTGTCCAAGGTGGACTGGCGTGAGTGGGCCACACCCATCGTTCCTGTAATGAAGAAATCATTGAGCAGCACGCCTGGGGAACCGAAGAAGGTTCGCATCTGTGGGGACTTCAAGGTAACTGTGAACCCAGTCCTGCACACAGTACAATATCCACTTCCACGGATAGAAGATATTTTTGCCTCACTATCTGGAGGGAAACGCTTTACAAAGATTGATCTGGCCCAAGCGTATCTACAAATGGAGGTGGAAGAAGCATCTAGGAAATGCCTCACGATAAACACTCACAAAGGCCATTGCCAGTACAATCGACTGGTATTCAGGGTAGCATCAGCCCCGGCTATTTGGCAGAGGGTGATGGAACAAGTCCTGCAAGGGATCCCGGGGACCCAGTGTTATTTAGACGACATCCTGGTTACGGGCGAAAATGACAGTGAACACCTTGCCAACCTGGAGCAGGTGCTCATGAGATTACAGGAATATGGGCTATGAGCCAACCGCCCCAAATGCGAGTTCTTCAGGAGACAAATCTCGTATTGTGGCCGCATGATTGATGAGGAAGGGTTGCATAAGTCGCTGGACAAGATTGAGGCTGTAGTCAAGGCTCCAGCACCGGAAAATGTGTCGCAACTGAGGTCGTTCCTCGGGTTGGTGAACTACTACCATAAGTTCTTGCCGAATTTATCTACAATTCTGCACCCACTGAACGCCCTACTGCAAACTGGAGTAACATGGAAATGGAGTGATGAGTGTAAGCGTGCCTTTCAGAAATGTAAATGCCTAATCACTTCAAAAGAAGTATTGACCCTCTACAATCCAACACTACTGATTCGGTTAGCCTGTGATGCGTCTCCCTATGCCATCGGAGCGGTGCTGTCACACAAATTCCTTGACGGTTCAGAGAGGCCAGTAGCCTTTGCGTCGCGCTCGTTAACCTCAGCCGAGCGTAACTACACCCAGATTGACAGGGAGGCCCTCAGCCTGGTGTGGGGGGTGAAGAAGTTCAATCACTATCTGCACGGGCAGAAATTCACCCTACTGACTGATCATCAGCCCCTGGTCTCCATTTTTAACCCAAAGAAGGGCGTTCCGGTGATGACAGCGCAACGGCTGCAAAGATGGTCACTTTTTCTAGGGGCACATCAGTACGACATAGAGTACAAGGGTACAAAACAGCATGGCAACGCTGATGGGCTGTCGCGCCTACCGTTGCCTACGGTAGAGGAAGCACCTGCAGTGGACCCTGTTGAGATATTCCATGCGACCATAGTCGAATGTCTACCTGTTACAAACTCAAGTATAGAGAAGGAAACCCGAAATGACCCGACACTCTCTCAGGTCTATGATTTGACGGTGAAGGGATGGCCAGCACATGGCGACTCACTGTTGCCAGCATTCTCGCCAAGGAGAGAACAGCTGTCAGTGTGCCGGGGGACCTTGATGTGTGGATCCCAAGTGGTAATTCCACCCAAGTTGAGAGATAGAGTGCTCAATGAGCTTCATGAGGGTCATCTGGGAGGGGTAAAAATGAAGAGCCTAGCCAGGGCGTTTGTGTGGTGGCCGGGAATCGATAAAGAAATCGAGGATATGACCAAGAGATGCACAGGATGCCAGAAGGTCCAAAACGCTCCACCACAGGCCCCGCTACATCCATGGGAGTGGCCCTCATCTCCATGACAACAGGTACACATTGATTTTGCTGGTCCATTTATGGACTCAATGTTCCTAATCGCTGTGGACGCCCATTCGAAATGGCCAGAGGTCATCAAAATGTCCTCCACCACCACGGAGAAAACTATTGCAGTCCTACGGACCATCTTCGCCAGGAATGGCTTGCCAGAACAGATTTGCTCCGACAATGGGCCACAGTTTGTGTCCGAGGATTTCCGGAGGTTTCTGCGGAATAATGGGGTGAAACATTACACATCTGCCCCATATCATCCAGCTACAAATGGATTGGCTGAGAGGTTTGTTCAGACCTTTAAAAAGGCAATAAAGGCAATGAATAATGACGACATACCACTACAACACAAGGTGGATAATTTCTTGTTTGCTTACCGGAATGCAACACATGCAGTCACCAACCAAGCTCCAGCCATAATGTTCTTCAACCGAAGGCTAAGATGTCCCCTGAATTTGCTCAAACCAAACATAAGACGAGATGTTGAGGATAAGCAATTCCAGCACATAAATGAGAAGCCAACCAGGAGCTTCAAGATAGGGCAACCAGTCTTGGCCCGCGACTACCGAACAGAAAAATGGCATCCAGGAACGATATGCACACAGCAGGGACCACTAATGTACACAGTGGACGTTGGAGAGAGCATCGTGAGACGCCATGCTGACCAGATTCTAGAGTCACAGGAACAAGCCAAACCCGTACCATGAGCAGGTGCACCTGGTAATCAACCTGAAGTACAGATTGCGTCTAGCTCAGAAGCAGTGGTATTGGAAGCTGACGAACCAACCAATGACAATGAACCAGAATCAACTCCGCCGCAAGAACAGGATACTCGAGAAAGGCGCTATCCAGTCAGGATCAGGAAGCCTCCTCAAAGACTGAACTTATAAATGATTATTTCAGTTGATGTATATAGTACAGAGAAAATTGTTATTATTTAGTTGTTAAATGAATGTTATGTACTGTTTATCTAAAAGGGGAGGAATTGTTGTGTATGTACCTTTAAGAGAAGAACTGATTCTATACTGCAGTACCGGCAGTGACCACCCCTGTATATAAAGCCATAGCAGGCTTCTGTACGTCAGTCTTAAGTTACCCTCTGTTCAGTAAATACCTGTTATTATTGTTCTCCTGCAGTCCGTGTATTATTTATACTCAGACACTACAGAAAGTGCGGGTGTATGGGCGTCAAGCCCTCACAGCCGAATACCATACTGTAGCATGGATGACAATCTCCAGGGAGAGAGTTGGAGGGGAAATTAGTTTTTGAAGGAATTTTGCTGTTCAATCACCATCATGGATGATATTCCATGTTCACTGTAACAGACTATTGGATACTAATCACTAAAACGCATTTCAGAATTATACTTGTGACAAACTTTAAAACAAATAAATGCATGGTCTATTGCTTAGCAGCACAGGGCATTATCTCAGTGTGTATGGATTCAAAATGATGCTCTTTTTCTCATTTCACACCAAGGCCGCCAGTGATGAGAATGATTGAAAATATATAAATTGCAGCCACAACAAGCAGCATTCGGTTTAAGAGGCATGCAGTGCCCCCACTTAACTGATTTCATGACATCAACCATGTTGTTGAAGGAGGTGCTGAGCAATAGTCAGGTGCTTTCTTAATAGATACCCCAGAGGTCAGGTCAGGTCAGAAAGGCCTCGATACAGGTCTTTTTTAAAAGTAATATTCATTCTCGGGATGTGGGCGTCGCTGGCAAGGCAGGCATTTATTGCCCATCCCTAGTTGCCCTTGAGGAGGTGGTGGTGAGCCTTCTTCTTGAACCGCTGCAGTCTGTGTGGTGAAGGTGCTGCCACAGTGCTGTGAGGTAGGGAGTTCCAGGATTTTGACCCAGCGACGAGAGAGAAGTATCCGCCCGCTTCCGGCGGGTCCCACAGTCGTCGCCATTTTGGGGAGGTCGGTAGTGCTGCCGTTGCCAGCGCTCGCTCCACATATTTATATGAGGCAGATTGTGATGTCAATTAATGTGCAATGCTGATCTGCCATTTTGGACATCGCCGCTCCATTTAATGCCCTCTCCTAATCAGGACCAGCTGACTAAGCGTTCAGCAGCAGGAAGGAGTCCCCCGGCAGTGCTATTTAAAGGGATCATCAATATCTTACAGCTGACTTGCTTTTTCAGTTCTATGGCTCTGTCCAAGTTTGTGCAACTGTTTGGAGCTTTCTAGAGTTGTTTAAAGTTGCTGAGGTGACAGGGAGTGTTGCTGCAAGTGGGAAACATCTCAATTCTCATCTAAAGGGTTCACACAACTGCTTGTAGTCATGGGGGTTCTACCTGCAGTCCGCCTCATGCTCGAGTATGACAGGGAGATGGAGCGGAGGCAGCAAAGAAGAGGACAAGGTGCTCACAGAGGGAGGAGAAGGAGGGGAAGGGGGGCTCTCAGTAGGTGGCCTTACCCACCTAGGGTCTTCAGGGAGCACTTCTACCTGCACCCAAGCCAGGAGCAGTGTGTTCAGAGGCTCTGCTTCACCAATGAGGTGGTCACAGAACTCTGTCACCTGCAACCAGACCTGCAGCCTCAGAGCAGGGCGATGATGACTCTCCCAGTGGCCCTCAAGGTCACTGTGGCCCTCAATTTTTTCACCACCGGATCCTTCCGTTCTGGAACAGGAGACATAGCAAACATCTCCCAGTTTGCCATCGATCGCTGCATGCGGGAGGTCACAGAGGCTCTCTACTCCAGGAGAAGGGATTTAATTGTCGTCTCACTGAACAGAGAGAAACAGGATGAGCATGTATGTGGCTTTGCCAGGAGAGCGGGCTTCCCCATGGTGCATGGTGACATCAACTGCACACATGTGGCTTTGCGGGCGCCGCATACCAATCCTGAGATGTTCCATCATTGCAAAGGCTACCACTCACTTAATATGCAGTTGTTGTGCGACCACACCCAACGCATCATGATGGTGAATGCCCGCTATCCTGGTAGCAGTCATGATGGCTTCATCCTGCACCAGCAATCTTCCAGCCACCACGACAAACCCAAGGGTGGCTGCTCGGAGACAATGGCTATCTGCTCTGCACCAGGCTGAGGACTCTCTTCCACAACTCCGCCACTCGTGGCCAGCAATCATATAAATACAGCCATGCTGCCACGTGGAAAGTCATCGAGCAGACCATTGGGGTGCTCAAGCAACGGTTCCGCTGCCTTGACCGCTAGGGAGGAGCCATCCCGCACAGGCCAGTGCGGGTGTCCCATTTCATGGTGGTCTGCTCAACAACTTGGCCATCATGAACGTGCAGCCCTTGCCACCACGGGTTCTGGGACCATCTCAGGAGGAGGAGGAAGAGCAAGAGGAGGCAGGCAGCATATCCCAGTTCTGGATGAGCAGTCTGTGAGATCTTCATCAGACTCTGGTTCCAGTGAGTGAAACCCTAGATCCCCATTGCACACCACTTCCCCGTCTTACCATCCTTCTGTCACAGAACATCACAGCATCCTCCTGGGCACAAAGCGGAAATGAGAGCCACCACAAAACACACATTCCAAATATAATTTGTAAATTTATCAAATTCAAATCAAAAGAACAAAGTCAATGAATCACCCTTGTGCATTGCCTTAGTGTCTGTCTTTCGTGTGCCTTTTCCTACTTTAGTGCTCCTACGAAATGCTTCCCCAGTGTCTGCAGTATGGCAGGTGGAAGGCTGCTGACTTTCAGCATGGGAGACTGCAGACGGCCTTGCAGGATGACCTCGACCAGCTCTGGACCTAGAAGGCCCAGCTGTAGACTGCATCACCTCGGCATGGGCGGCAGCAGTCTGGGCTGGCTGGCTGACAGGCAACAGCAAGGGCACTGGCGGAGTGGCAGTGGTGGGAATAGGAATGCTGTCATCCTGAGAGAGGGCAGCAGGTTCCTGCTCCATGGAGCCACTGCCACTCACGCCTCAGCATTCCTAGGCATCTGTTGGAGCACAGATTGCTGGACTGCTGCGACACCCTGCAAGCCCCATTCGACACTCATAAACCCAGCCACGATGGCAGCAGTCTGAGCTTGCGTGGCAGCAAGCTGAGCCTGCAGGAGAGCAGTCTGCGCTTCCACTGCAGCACTGAGATGTTGGGTCACTTCCGCCTGTGCTGCAATGGAAGCTGCGAGATCGCCCATCACACCCAGCATCATTTTTGTGTCCACAAGGTCTCTCATGGAGTTACCCATTATTTCCATCCTGGAAATCATGGGCTCCGTGCAAAACCCTGTGCAAGGTTGGAGCCAGACTCCTCCTTGCTCCTTAACACTGACAGGAGGCTCTCTGGCGGGCTTGCCATTGCACCTAGTGTTTCTGTGTGCATGCCCATCACCCTTCTTCTGAAGGCCGCCCCATTGAGGTCATCATCTGAGACCTGTGGAGCAGAACTTCTGCTCAAACTCGCCCTTCGGGGAGCTGGCACCGGAGCTACCCTTTCTCCCTGGCCTGACTGTAGCCCACTCGTACCTGGTGACTCACCATGTGTGGAACCTGCCTCTATATGACCCTCTAAAATCTGCGCAGTGCTGGTGTCTGCAAGTGTCAAATACAGGGCCGAGGTGTCTTGTTCTTCTTCTTCTCCTCCTCCATCACTCTCCTTCACAACTTCAGGGACAGGCTGGCCAGGTTGGAGTTCTTGGCTATCTGAAAGCAGAAAGGCACAGGGGTCAGGTTGTGGTGAGGGTAGGGCAGGGGGGAAAGTAAGATATCCGTGCATACACCATCAGCAGCTTGTAAGTGAGAAGAGACTGTGGGATGAGGTGGAAGGAGGATTAGGTATGAGCATACAGACATCATCAGCAATGCTTTCCACTTCTCCGCTCGCCATGGACTCTGTCGCAGCCCCTCCAATGATGTCCAGCAGTGCTTCCTCCAGGTCTATCAGGTTGGCAAGTCTTGCTTGGCCGCCTCCTGTCCGCTGGTGCTCTCTCCGGTTGTGAGCCACCTTGGCCTGCAAGAAAATGGAAAGTGGGTCAGTGAGTGCAATGTGTTTGGGTGATGTGCCTGCCATGGTTGAATAACTGTCAGTGTGTGCAGGGTGTGAGATGTGGGTGTGAGTGTTGCAGCAGTGGTAAGTGTGTGAGGGGGAAGTGAAGCTATGATTGTGAGGTATGAGTGGTGATAGCTAGAGATTGTTGGTAGATGAGTAATGGGAGTGTGGTGCATTGAGCAGTGTGTGAGGCTTGTGGTGCAGATGGTGGAATATGGCATTTGCTGATGCATTCACTCACCTTGACCACTTGTGTGAGGTCATTAAACTTTTTCCAGGTCCTGGGGACGACACTCACCGCAGTGACGGCTTGAGTGATCTCCTCCCAGATCCTTCTTATGGTTAACCTTGAAGGACTCTTGCCCCCCTGCGGGTAGAGAATGTCCCAGTGTCGTTGGACCCCCCAGGACCAAGGTCTCCAGCACCGCATCAGAAAATCGTTTTTCACTTTCACTCGACTGTTGCGCCATGGCTTCCTTTCAAATGACAATGCAGTGCTTCTGCAACAAAGTACCTCCGCTTTAAGGAGCGGAGAGAGCCTAGGCCAAATTTTATTAGCCAGTAGACTGATATTGGCCCCCCTGCTAAGCCAATCAGCAACGCTGAGATCGGTGTTGCAATCATGAAAATGAGCAGGCAACATGAAGTTCACGTGCTGCCTGCACCACTTAGAATGGACGCAGGCAAATAGTGCCGGGCGATACCCCCACCAGTTTTCAAGCCTTATCCAATTTCTAGATAGAGATATTATAGATATATAGAGATATCTATCTAAGACCATTTCATTTAGAAACAAAAAGTGAATCTCTTCCATTACCCAAGGAACATAGCAAAACGCTGCACATAGGACGAAGAATAAGGAAAAATGGTTGCATGCTGCCCATCCCCCGACACCAGTGCTTTTCTACCGTTGTTTGATGGCCCGAGGGCCTCAACTAAGTAAGGTAGAAAAACCCACCTCGGATAAGGTGCAACGGCAGTGAGCCATGCCACAATTCGATTTTGCAGCCAGAAAAAAGGCCGTGCATGGAATGCCACCTTCAATGTGAAAGGAGATTGAAAACATCCGTTGGGCCATTTTGTTTAAAAGCTGAGTTTCAGGGCCCAGAGACGCTCTATGTCTCGGTGTAAAAGATGAATGGAGTATTGGATTTTCATTGGAGTCAGCCTTGGCCCAGTTGGCAGCACTCTGGTCTCCAAGGCAGAAGGTCATGGTTTCAAGCCCCACTCCATGAAACACGAGTACAAAATCTAGGCTGACACTCCCGTGCAGTACTGAAGGAACATTTCAACTGAGGCCCTGTCTGCCCTCTCGTGTGGATGTAAATAATCCTATGGTACTGTTTTGAAGACGAGCGAGGATTCTCCCTGGTGTCCTGGACAATATTTACCCTTCAACCAACCAACACAACTAAAACAAATTATCTGGTCATTTTTCTTATTGCGATTTGTGGGCGCTTGCAATGCCCAAATTGGCTGCCCTGTTTCATACATTACAACAATGACTACACTTCAAAAAGAACTTCATTGACTGTAAAGTGCTTTGGGACATCCTGAATGGTGCCATATAAATGCCAATTCTTTCTTTGTTTCGAATGCGGATGCGCATCAAAAAGTCACCATTAATTATGCCATCATATTGAATATAATCCTGCCCCATGAGTGCAGAGATTAGCATGGATAAGGCGAGCAGATATAGATTCAGACTTGCTAAATAAATCCACTTGACTCTTTAATGGATACAAGCATTTTGAAATCCATGTGCACTTACAGTGCTTGCTTACTGGCCCTTTAATAGGTGCCATAAATGTGTGTTACAAGCGTACAATGCTTTTTACACGTACTGAACTAAGCTGTTGCACAAGAGCACCACATCCATCAAAACTGGCAGACCTGCAGCTCTCGATGGGCACAAGGAGTCAAGCCAATTTTCATTCTCCCTTCCAAATAACCAAAGTAAACATCAGAAGCTCCCTGTGGAAAGGACAGTGAACAAGTGAACACTGGGCAGGACTCAAATGCCCCACCAACTGAAAGCAGATGGTACAGGAAAATAAGATGGGGGAGGGGTGGAGAAGCAGTCATCAAATCAGTGGCTGCTCATGAACCGCTGTACAGCTGGGAGAACTTGCAGCTTTGTGTGTGGGGAGGGGGCGGTCAGTAAAAGGGAGATGCAGATGTGAGTGGCCAGTCCCCCATCTGCAGGAATTGCACACTCTGGATCCCTGGTCCATGAAAGAGCCTTGATTAAGGATGAGCTGCAGGCAACTTTGTTTTTGACTTCCTATTTGAGCTATATATTTTTTAATAATAAAAAGGTGCTATGAGATGTATTAAGGGCACTATGAGATGTATTAAGGGTGCTATGCGATGTATTAAGCGTGCTATGAGATGTATTAAGGGTGCTATGAGATGTATTAAGGGTGCTATGAGATGTATTAAGGGTGCTATGAGATGTATTAAGGGTGCTATGCGATGTATTAAGGGTGCTATGAGATGTACTAAGGGAGCAATGGCATGTATTAAGGGTGCTATGAGATGTATTAAGGGCGCTATGAGATGTATTAAGGGTGCTATGAAATGTATTAAGGGTGCTATGAGATGTATTAAGGGTGCTATGAGATGTATTAAGGGTGCTATGAGATGTATTAAGGGTGCTTTGAGATGTATTAAGGGTGCTATGAGATGTATTAAGGGTGCTATGAGATGTATTAAGGGTGCTATGCGATGTATTAAGGGTGCTATGAGATGTATTAAGGGTGCTATGAGATGTATTAAGGGTGCTATGAGGTGTATTAAGGGTGCTATGAGATGTATTAAGGGTGCTATGCGAGGTATTAAGGGTGCTATGAGATGTATTAAGGGTGCTATGAGATGTATTAAAGGTGCTATGAGATGTATTAAGGGTGCTATGAGATGTATTAAGGGTGATATGAAATGTATTAATGGTGCTATGAGAGGCACTAAGGGTGCTATGAGATGTATTAAATGTGCTATGAGATGTACTAAGGGTGCTATGAGATGTATTAAGGATGCTATGAGATGTATTAAGGTTGCTATGAGATTTATTAAGGGTGCTATGAGATGTATTAAGGGTGCTATGAGATGTATTAAGGGTGCTATGAGATGTATTAAGGGTGCTATCAGATGTATTAAGGATGCTATGAGATGTATTAAGGGTGCTATGAGATGTATTAAGGGTGTTTTGGGATGTATTAAGGGGGCTATGAGATGGATTAAGGGTGCATTGAGATGTATTAAGGGTGCTATGAGATGTATTAAGGGTGCTATGAGATGTATTAAGGGTGCTATGATATGTATTAAGGGTGCTATGAGATGTATAAAGGGTGCTATGAGAGGTATTAAGGGTGATATGAGATGTATTAAGGGTGCTATGAGATGTACTAAGGGTGCTATGAGATGTATTAAGGGTGCTATGCGATGTATTAAGGGTACTATGAGATGTATTAAGGGTGCTTTGAGATGTATTAAGGGTGCTATGAGATGTATTAAGGGTGCTATGAGATGTATTATGGGTGTTATGAGATGTATTAAGGGTGCTATGAGATGTATTAAGGGTGCTATGAGATGTATTAAGGGTGCTAAGAGATGTATTAAGGGTGCTATGAGATGTATTTAGGGTGCAATGCGATGTAGTAAGGGTGCTATGAGATGTATTAAGGGTGCTATGAGATGTATTAATGGTGCTATGAGATGTATTAAGGGTGCTATGCGATGTATTAAGGGTGCTATGAGATGTATTAAGGGTGCTATGAGATGTATTAAGGGAGCTATGAGATGTATTAAGGGTGCTATGAGATGTATAAAGGGTGCTATGCGATGTATTAAGGGTGCTATGAGATGCATTAAGGGTGCTATGAGATGTATTAATGGTGCTATGAGATGTATTAAGGGTGCTATGAGATGTATTAAGGGTGCTATGAGATTTATTAAGGGTGCTATGAGATGTATTAAGGGTGCTATGAGATGCATTAAGGGTGTTTTGGGATGTATTAAGGGTGCTATGAGATGGATTAAGGGTGCTATGAGATGTATTAAGGGTGCTATGAGATGTATTAAGGGTGCTATGAGATGTATTAAGGGTGTTTTGGGATGTATTAAGGGTGCTATGAGATGGATTAAGGGTGCTATGAGATGGATTAAGGGTGCTATGAGATGTATTAAGGGTGCTATGAGATGTATTAAGGGTGATATGAGAGGTATTAAGGGTGCTATGAGAGGCATTCAGGGTGCTATGAGATGTATTAAGGGTGCTTTGAGATGTATTAAGGGTGCTATGAGATGGATTAAGGGTGCATTGAGATGTATTAAGGGTGCTATGAGATGTATTAAGGGTGCTATGAGATGTATTAAGGGTGCTATGATATGTATTAAGGGTGCTATGAGATGTATTAAGGGTGCTATGAGAGGTATTAAGGGTGATATGAGATGTATTAAGGGTGCTATGAGATGTACTAAGGGTGCTATGAGATGTATTAAGGGTGCTATGCGATGTATTAAGGGTACTATGAGATGTATAAAGGGTGCTTTGAGATGTATTAAGGGTGCTATGAGATGTATTAAGGGTGCTATGAGATGTATTATGGGTGTTATGAGATGTATTAAGGGTGCTATGAGATGTATTGAGGGTGCTATGAGATGTATTAAGGGTGCTAAGAGATGTATTAAGGGTGCTATGAGATGTATTTAGGGTGCAATGCGATGTAGTAAGGGTGCTATGAGATGTATTAAGGGTGCTATGAGATGTATTAAGGGTGCTATGCGATGTATTAAGGGTGCTATGAGATGTATTAAGGGAGCTATGAGATGTATTAAGGGTGCTATGCGATGTATTAAGGGTGCTATGAGATGTATTAAGGGTGCTATGAGATGTATTAAGGGAGCTATGAGATGTATTAAGGGTGCTATGAGATGTATAAAGGGTGCTATGCGATGTATTAAGGGTGCTATGAGATGTATTAAGGGTGCTATGAGATGTATTAAGGGTGCTATGATATGTATTAAGGGTGCTATGAGATGTATTAAGGGTGCTATGAGAGGTATTAAGGGTGATATGAGATGTATTAAGGGTGCTATGAGATGTATTAAGGGTGATATGAAATGTATTAATGGTGCTATGAGAGGCACTAAGGGTGCTATGAGATGTATTAAATGTGCTATGAGATGTACTAAGGGTGCTATGAGATGTATTAAGGATGCTATGAGATGTATTAAGGTTGCTATGAGATGTATTAAGGGTGCTATGAGATGTATTAAGGGTGCTATGAGATGTATTAAGGGTGCTATGAGATGTATTAAGGGTGCTATGAGATGTATTAAGGGTGCTATGAGATGTATTAAGGGTGCTATGAGATGTATTAAGGGTGCTATGAGAGGCATTCAGGGTGCTATGAGATGTATTAAGGGTGCTATCAGATGTATTAAGGATGCTATGACATGTATTAAGGGTGCTATGAGATGTATTAAGGGTGTTTTGGGATGTATTAAGGGTGCTATGAGATGGATTAAGGGTGCATTGAGATGTATTAAGGGTGCTATGAGATGTATTAAGGGTGCTATGAGATGTATTAAGGGTGCTATGATATGTATTAAGGGTGCTATGAGATGTATAAAGGGTGCTATGAGAGGTATTAAGGGTGATATGAGATGTATTAAGGGTGCTATGAGATGTACTAAGGGTGCTATGAGATGTATTAAGGGTGCTATGCGATGTATTAAGGGTACTATGAGATGTATTAAGGGTGCTTTGAGATGTATTAAGGGTGCTATGAGATGTATTAAGGGTGCTATGAGATGTATTATGGGTGTTATGAGATGTATTAAGGGTGCTATGAGATGTATTAAGGGTGCTATGAGATGTATTAAGGGTGCTAAGAGATGTATTAAGGGTGCTATGAGATGTATTTAGGGTGCAATGCGATGTAGTAAGGGTGCTATGAGATGTATTAAGGGTGCTATGAGATGTATTAATGGTGCTATGAGATGTATTAAGGGTGCTATGCGATGTATTAAGGGTGCTATGAGATGTATTAAGGGTGCTATGAGATGTATTAAGGGAGCTATGAGATGTATTAAGGGTGCTATGAGATGTATAAAGGGTGCTATGCGATGTATTAAGGGTGCTATGAGATGCATTAAGGGTGCTATGAGATGTATTAAAGGTGCTATGAGATGTATTAAGGGTGCTATGAGATGTATTAAGGGTGCTATGAGATTTATTAAGGGTGCTATGAGATGTATTAAGGGTGCTATGAGATGCATTAAGGGTGTTTTGGGATGTATTAAGGGTGCTATGAGATGGATTAAGGGTGCTATGAGATGTATTAAGGGTGCTATGAGATGTATTAAGGGTGCTATGAGATGTATTAAGTGTGCTATGAGATGTATTAAGGGTGTTTTGGGATGTATTAAGGGTGCTATGAGATGGATTAAGGGTGCTATGAGATGGATTAAGGGTGCTATGAGATGGATTAAGGGTGCTATGAGATGTATTAAGGGTGATATGAGAGGTATTATGGGTGCTATGAGAGGCATTCAGGGTGCTATGAGATGTATTAAGGGTGCTATGAGATGTATTAAGGGTGCTATGAGATGGATTAAGGGTGCATTGAGATGTATTAAGGGTGCTATGAGATGTATTAAGGGTGCTATGAGATGTATTAAGGGTGCTATGATATGTATTAAGGGTGCTATGAGATGTATTAAGGGTGCTATGAGAGGTATTAAGGGTGATATGAGATGTATTAAGGGTGCTATGAGATGTACTAAGGGTGCTATGAGATGTATTAAGGGTGCTATGCGATGTATTAAGGGTACTATGAGATGTATAAAGGGTGCTTTGAGATGTATTAAGGGTGCTATGAGATGTATTAAGGGTGCTATGAGATGTATTATGGGTGTTATGAGATGTATTAAGGGTGCTATGAGATGTATTGAGGGTGCTATGAGATGTATTAAGGGTGCTAAGAGATGTATTAAGGGTGCTATGAGTTGTATTTAGGGTGCAATGCGATGTAGTAAGGGTGCTGTGAGATGTATTAAGGGTGCTATGAGATGTATTAAGGGTGCTATGCGATGTATTAAGGGTGCTATGAGATGTATTAAGGGTGCTATGAGATGTATTAAGGGAGCTATGAGATGTATTAAGGGTGCTATGCGATGTATTAAGTGTGCTATGAGATGTATTAAGGGTGCTATGAGATGTATTAAGGGAGCTATGAGATGTATTAAGGGTGCTATGAGATGTATAAAGGGTGCTATGCGATGTATTAAGGGTGCTATGAGATGTATTAAGGGTGCTATGAGATGTATTAAAGGTGCTATGAGATGTATTAAGGGTGCTATGAGATTTATTAAGGGTGATATGAGATGTATTAAGGGTGCTATGAGAGGCATTAAGTGTGCTATGAGATGTATTAAAGGTGCTATGAGATGTATTAAGGGTGCTATGAGATGTATTAAGGGTGCTATGAGATTTATTAAGGGTGCTATGAGATGTATTAAGGGTGCTATGAGATGTATTAAGGGTGCTATGAGATGTATTAAGGGTGCTATGAGATGTATTAAGGGTGCTATGAGAGGTCTTAAGGGTGATATGAGATGTATTAAGCATGCTATGAGATGTACTAAGGGTGCTATGAGATGTATTAAGGGTGCTATGCGATGTATTAAGGGTGCTATGAGATGTATTAAGCGTGCTTTAAGATGTATTAAGGGTGCTATGAGATGTATTGAGGGTGCTATGAGATGTATTATGGGTGTTATGAGATGTATTAAGGGTGCTATGCGATGTATTAAGGGTGCAATGAGATGTATTAAGCGTGCTATGAAATGTTTTAAGGGAGCTATGAGATGTATTAAGGGTGCTATGAGATGTATAAAGGGTGCTATGCGATGTATTAAGGGTGCTATGAGATGTATTAAGGGTGCTATGAGATGTATTAAAGGTGCTATGAGATGTATTAATGGTGCTATGAGATTTATTAAGGGCGATATGAGATGTATTAAGGGTGCTATGAGAGGCATTAAGGGTGCTATGAGATGTATTAAAGGTGCTATGAGGTGTATTAAGGGTGCTATGAGATGTATTAAGGGTGCTATGAGATTTATTAAGGGTGCTATGAGATGTATTAATGGTGCTATGAGATTTATTAAGGGCGATATGAGATGTATTAAGGGTGCTATGAGAGGCATTAAGGGTGCTATGAGATGTATTAAAGGTGCTATGAGGTGTATTAAGGGTGCTATGAGATGTATTAAGGGTGCTATGAGATTTATTAAGGGTGCTATGAGATGTATTAAGGGTGGTATGAGATGCATTAAGGGTGTTTTGGGATGTATTAAGGATGCTATGAGATGGATTAAGGGTGCTATGAGATGTATTAAAGGTGCTATGAGATGTATTAAGGGTGCTATGAGATGTATTAAGGGTGCTATGAGATGTATTAAGGGTGCTATGAGATGTATTATGGGTGTTATGAGATGTATTAAGGGTGCTATGAGATGTATTAAGGGTGCTATGAGATGTATTAAGGGTGCTAAGAGATGTATTAAGGGTGCTATGAGATGTATTTAGGGTGCAATGCGATGTAGTAAGGGTGCTATGAGATGTATTAAGGGTGCTATGAGATGTATTAATGGTGCTATGAGATGTATTAAGGGTGCTATGCGATGTATTAAGGGTGCTATGAGATGTATTAAGGGTGCTATGAGATGTATTAAGGGAGCTATGAGATGTATTAAGGGTGCTATGAGATGTATAAAGGGTGCTATGCGATGTATTAAGGGTGCTATGAGATGCATTAAGGGTGCTATGAGATGTATTAATGGTGCTATGAGATGTATTAAGGGTGCTATGAGATGTATTAAGGGTGCTATGAGATTTATTAAGGGTGCTATGAGATGTATTAAGGATGCTATGAGATGCATTAAGGGTGTTTTGGGATGTATTAAGGGTGCTATGAGATGGATTAAGGGTGCTATGAGATGTATTAAGGGTGCTATGAGATGTATTAAGGGTGCTATGAGATGTATTAAGGGTGTTTTGGGATGTATTAAGGGTGCTATGAGATGGATTAAGGGTGCTATGAGATGGATTAAGGGTGCTATGAGATGTATTAAGGGTGCTATGAGATGTATTAAGGGTGATATGAGAGGTATTAAGGGTGCTATGAGAGGCATTCAGGGTGCTATGAGATGTATTAAGGGTGCTTTGAGATGTATTAAGGGTGCTATGAGATGGATTAAGGGTGCATTGAGATGTATTAAGGGTGCTATGAGATGTATTAAGGGTGCTATGAGATGTATTAAGGGTGCTATGATATGTATTAAGGGTGCTATGAGATGTATTAAGGGTGCTATGAGAGGTATTAAGGGTGATATGAGATGTATTAAGGGTGCTATGAGATGTACTAAGGGTGCTATGAGATGTATTAAGGGTGCTATGCGATGTATTAAGGGTACTATGAGATGTATAAAGGGTGCTTTGAGATGTATTAAGGGTGCTATGAGATGTATTAAGGGTGCTATGAGATGTATTATGGGTGTTATGAGATGTATTAAGGGTGCTATGAGATGTATTGAGGGTGCTATGAGATGTATTAAGGGTGCTAAGAGATGTATTAAGGGTGCTATGAGATGTATTTAGGGTGCAATGCGATGTAGTAAGGGTGCTATGAGATGTATTAAGGGTGCTATGAGATGTATTAAGGGTGCTATGCGATGTATTAAGGGTGCTATGAGATGTATTAAGGGAGCTATGAGATGTATTAAGGGTGCTATGCGATGTATTAAGGGTGCTATGAGATGTATTAAGGGTGCTATGAGATGTATTAAGGGAGCTATGAGATGTATTAAGGGTGCTATGAGATGTATAAAGGGTGCTATGCGATGTATTAAGGGTGCTATGAGATGTATTAAGGGTGCTATGAGATGTATTAAGGGTGCTATGATATGTATTAAGGGTGCTATGAGATGTATTAAGGGTGCTATGAGAGGTATTAAGGGTGATATGAGATGTATTAAGGGTGCTATGAGATGTATTAAGGGTGATATGAAATGTATTAATGGTGCTATGAGAGGCACTAAGGGTGCTATGAGATGTATTAAATGTGCTATGAGATGTACTAAGGGTGCTATGAGATGTATTAAGGATGCTATGAGATGTATTAAGGTTGCTATGAGATGTATTAAGGGTGCTATGAGATGTATTAAGGGTGCTATGAGATGTATTAAGGGTGCTATGAGATGTATTAAGGGTGCTATGAGATGTATTAAGGGTGCTATGAGATGTATTAAGGGTGCTATGAGATGTATTAAGGGTGCTATGAGAGGCATTCAGGGTGCTATGAGATGTATTAAGGGTGCTATCAGATGTATTAAGGATGCTATGAGATGTATTAAGGGTGCTATGAGATGTATTAAGGGTGTTTTGGGATGTATTAAGGGTGCTATGAGATGGATTAAGGGTGCATTGAGATGTATTAAGGGTGCTATGAGATGTATTAAGGGTGCTATGAGATGTATTAAGGGTGCTATGATATGTATTAAGGGTGCTATGAGATGTATAAAGGGTGCTATGAGAGGTATTAAGGGTGATATGAGATGTATTAAGGGTGCTATGAGATGTACTAAGGGTGCTATGAGATGTATTAAGGGTGCTATGCGATGTATTAAGGGTACTATGAGATGTATTAAGGGTGCTTTGAGATGTATTAAGGGTGCTATGAGATGTATTAAGGGTGCTATGAGATGTATTATGGGTGTTATGAGATGTATTAAGGGTGCTATGAGATGTATTAAGGGTGCTATGAGATGTATTAAGGGTGCTAAGAGATGTATTAAGGGTGCTATGAGATGTATTTAGGGTGCAATGCGATGTAGTAAGGGTGCTATGAGATGTATTAAGGGTGCTATGAGATGTATTAATGGTGCTATGAGATGTATTAAGGGTGCTATGCGATGTATTAAGGGTGCTATGAGATGTATTAAGGGTGCTATGAGATGTATTAAGGGAGCTATGAGATGTATTAAGGGTGCTATGAGATGTATAAAGGGTGCTATGCGATGTATTAAGGGTGCTATGAGATGCATTAAGGGTGCTATGAGATGTATTAAAGGTGCTATGAGATGTATTAAGGGTGCTATGAGATGTATTAAGGGTGCTATGAGATTTATTAAGGGTGCTATGAGATGTATTAAGGGTGCTATGAGATGCATTAAGGGTGTTTTGGGATGTATTAAGGGTGCTATGAGATGGATTAAGGGTGCTATGAGATGTATTAAGGGTGCTATGAGATGTATTAAGGGTGCTATGAGATGTATTAAGTGTGCTATGAGATGTATTAAGGGTGTTTTGGGATGTATTAAGGGTGCTATGAGATGGATTAAGGGTGCTATGAGATGGATTAAGGGTGCTATGAGATGGATTAAGGGTGCTATGAGATGTATTAAGGGTGATATGAGAGGTATTATGGGTGCTATGAGAGGCATTCAGGGTGCTATGAGATGTATTAAGGGTGCTATGAGATGTATTAAGGGTGCTATGAGATGGATTAAGGGTGCATTGAGATGTATTAAGGGTGCTATGAGATGTATTAAGGGTGCTATGAGATGTATTAAGGGTGCTATGATATGTATTAAGGGTGCTATGAGATGTATTAAGGGTGCTATGAGAGGTATTAAGGGTGATATGAGATGTATTAAGGGTGCTATGAGATGTACTAAGGGTGCTATGAGATGTATTAAGGGTGCTATGCGATGTATTAAGGGTACTATGAGATGTATAAAGGGTGCTTTGAGATGTATTAAGGGTGCTATGAGATGTATTAAGGGTGCTATGAGATGTATTATGGGTGTTATGAGATGTATTAAGGGTGCTATGAGATGTATTGAGGGTGCTATGAGATGTATTAAGGGTGCTAAGAGATGTATTAAGGGTGCTATGAGTTGTATTTAGGGTGCAATGCGATGTAGTAAGGGTGCTGTGAGATGTATTAAGGGTGCTATGAGATGTATTAAGGGTGCTATGCGATGTATTAAGGGTGCTATGAGATGTATTAAGGGTGCTATGAGATGTATTAAGGGAGCTATGAGATGTATTAAGGGTGCTATGCGATGTATTAAGGGTGCTATGAGATGTATTAAGGGTGCTATGAGATGTATTAAGGGAGCTATGAGATGTATTAAGGGTGCTATGAGATGTATAAAGGGTGCTATGCGATGTATTAAGGGTGCTATGAGATGTATTAAGGGTGCTATGAGATGTATTAAAGGTGCTATGAGATGTATTAAGGGTGCTATGAGATTTATTAAGGGTGATATGAGATGTATTAAGGGTGCTATGAGAGGCATTAAGTGTGCTATGAGATGTATTAAAGGTGCTATGAGATGTATTAAGGGTGCTATGAGATGTATTAAGGGTGCTATGAGATTTATTAAGGGTGCTATGAGATGTATTAAGGGTGCTATGAGATGTATTAAGGGTGCTATGAGATGTATTAAGGGTGCTATGAGATGTATTAAGGGTGCTATGAGAGGTCTTAAGGGTGATATGAGATGTATTAAGCATGCTATGAGATGTACTAAGGGTGCTATGAGATGTATTAAGGGTGCTATGCGATGTATTAAGGGTGCTATGAGATGTATTAAGCGTGCTTTAAGATGTATTAAGGGTGCTATGAGATGTATTGAGGGTGCTATGAGATGTATTATGGGTGTTATGAGATGTATTAAGGGTGCTATGCGATGTATTAAGGGTGCAATGAGATGTATTAAGCGTGCTATGAAATGTTTTAAGGGAGCTATGAGATGTATTAAGGGTGCTATGAGATGTATAAAGGGTGCTATGCGATGTATTAAGGGTGCTATGAGATGTATTAAGGGTGCTATGAGATGTATTAAAGGTGCTATGAGATGTATTAATGGTGCTATGAGATTTATTAAGGGCGATATGAGATGTATTAAGGGTGCTATGAGAGGCATTAAGGGTGCTATGAGATGTATTAAAGGTGCTATGAGGTGTATTAAGGGTGCTATGAGATGTATTAAGGGTGCTATGAGATTTATTAAGGGTGCTATGAGATGTATTAATGGTGCTATGAGATTTATTAAGGGCGATATGAGATGTATTAAGGGTGCTATGAGAGGCATTAAGGGTGCTATGAGATGTATTAAAGGTGCTATGAGGTGTATTAAGGGTGCTATGAGATGTATTAAGGGTGCTATGAGATTTATTAAGGGTGCTATGAGATGTATTAAGGGTGGTATGAGATGCATTAAGGGTGTTTTGGGATGTATTAAGGATGCTATGAGATGGATTAAGGGTGCTATGAGATGTATTAAAGGTGCTATGAGATGTATTAAGGGTGCTATGAGATGTATTAAGGGTGCTATGAGATGTATTAAGGGTGTTTTGGGATGTATTAAGGGTGCTATGAGATGGATTAAGGGTGCTATGAGATGTATTAAGGGTGCTATGAGATGTATTAAGGGTGCTATGAGATGTATTAAGGGTGCTATGATATGTATTAAGGGTGCTATGAGATGTATTAAGGGTGCTATTAGAGGTATTAAGGGTGCTATGAGATGTATTAAGGGTGCTATGAGATGTATTAAGGGTGCTATGAGATGTATTAAGGGTGCTATGCGATGTATTAAGGGTGCTATGAGATGTATTAAGGGTGCTTTGAGATGTATTAAGGGTGCTATGAGATGTATTAAGGGTGCTATGAGATGTATTAAGGGTGCTATGAGATGTATTATGGGTGTTATGTGATGTATTAAGGGAGCTATGAGATGTATTAAGGGTGCTATGAGATGTATTAAGGGTGCTATGAGATGTATTAAGGGTGCTATGCGATGTATTAAGGGTGCTATGAGATGTATTAAGGGTGCTATGAGATGTATTAAGGGTGCTATGAGATGTATTAAGGGTGCTATGCGATGTATTAAGAGTGCAATGAGATGTATTAAAGGTGCTATGACATGTATTAAGGCAGCTATGAGATGTATTAAGGGTGCTATGAGATGTATAAAGGGTGCTATGCGATGTATTAAGGGTGCTATGAGATGTATTAAGGGTGCTATGAGATGTATTAAAGGTACTATGAGATGTATTAAGGGTGCTATGAGATGTATGAAGGGTGATATGAGATGTATTAAGGGTGCTATGAGAGGCATTAAGGGTGCTATGAGATGTATTAAAGGTGCTATGAGATGTATTAAGGGTGCTATGAGATGTATTAAGGGAGCTATGAGATGTTTTAAGGGTGCTATGAGATGTATTAAGGGTGCTATGAGATGTATTAAGCGTGCTATGAGATGTATTAAGGGTGCTATGAGATGTATTAAGGGTGCTATGAGATGTATTAAGGGTGCTATGCGATGTATTAAGGGTGCTATGAGATGTATTAAGGGTGCTATGAGATATATTAAGGGTGTTTTGAGATGTATTAAGGGTGCTATGAGATGTATTAAGGGTGCTATGCGATGTATTAAGGGTGCTATGAGATGTATTAAAGGTGCTATGAGATGTATTAAGGGTGCTATGAGATGTATTAAGGGTGCTATGCGATGTATTAAAGGTGCTATGAGATGTATTAAGGGTGCTATGAGATGTATTAAGGGTGCTATGAGATGTATTAAGGGTGCTATGCGATGTATTAAGGGTGCAATGAGATGTATTAAGGGTGCTATGAGATGTATTAAGGCAGCTATGAGATGTATTAAGGGTGCTATGAGATGTATAAAGGGTGCTATGCGATGTATTAAGGGTGCTATGAGATGTATTAAGGGTGCTATGAGATGTATTAAAGGTACTATGAGATGTATTAAGGGTGCTATGAGATGTATGAAGGGTGATATGAGATGTATTAAGGGTGCTATGAGAGGCATTAAGGGTGCTATGAGATGTATTAAAGGTGCTATGAGATGTATTAAGGGTGCTATGAGATGTCTTAAGGGTGCTATGGGATGTATTAAGGGTGCTAGGAGATGAATTAAGTGAGCTATGAGATGTATTAAGGATGCTATGAGAGGTATTAAGGGTGCTATGAGATGTATTAAGGGTGCTATAATAGGTATTAAGGGTGCTATGCGATGTATTAAGGGTGCTATGCGATGTATTAAGGGTGCTATGAGATGTATTAAGGGTGCTATGAGATGTATTAAGGGTGCTATGAGATGTATTAAGGGTGCTATGAGAGGTATTAAGGGTGCTATGAGAGGTATTAAGGGTGCTATGAGATGTATTAAGGGTGCTATGAGATGTATTAAGGGTGCTATGAGATGTATTAAGAGTGCTATGAGATGTATTAAGGGTGCTATGAGAGATATTAAGGGTGCTATGAGATGTATTAAGGGTGCTATGAGATGTATTAAGGGTACTATGAGATGTATTAAGGGTGCTATGAGATGTCTTAAATGTGCTATGAGATGTACTAAGGGTGTTATGAGATGTATTAAGGATGCTATGAGATGTATTAAGGTTGCTATGAGATGTATTAAGGGTGCTATGAGATGTATTAAGGGTGCTATGAGATGTATTATGGGTGCTATGAGATGTATTAAGGGTGCTATGAGATGTATTAAGGGTGATATGAGATGTATTAAGGGTGTTATGAGAGGCATTAAGGGTGCTATGAGATGTATTAAGGGTGTTTTGGGATGTATTAAGGGTGCTATGAGATGGATTACGGGTGCTATGAGATGTATTAAGGGTGCTATGAGATGTATTAAGGGTGCTATGAGATGTATTAAGGGTGCTATGATATGTATTAAGGGTGCTATGAGATGTATTAAGGGTGCTATGAGAGGTATTAAGGGTGATATGAGATGTATTAAAGGTGCTATGAGATGTACTAAGGGTGATATGAGATGTATTAAGGGTGCTATGCGATGTATTAAGGGTGCTATGAGATGTATTAAAGGTGCTTTGAGATGTATTAAGGGTGCTATGAGATGTATTCAGGGTGCTATGAGATGTATTATGGGTGTTATGAGATGTATTAAGAGTGCTATGAGATGTATTAAGGGTGCTATGAGATGTATTAAGGGTGCTATGAGATGTATTAAGGGTGCTATGAGATGTATTAAGGGTGCTATGCGATGTATTAAGGGTGCTATGAGATGTATTAAGGGTGCTATGAGATGTATTAAGGGTGCTATGAGATGTATTAAGGGTGCTATGCGATGTATTAAGGGTGCAATGAGATGTATTAAGTGTGCTATGAGATGTATTAAGGCAGCTATGAGATGTATTAAGGGTGCTATGAGATGTATAAAGGGTGCTATGCGATGTATTAAGGGTGCTATGAGATGTATTAAGGGTGCTATGAGATGTATTAAAGGTACTATGAGATGTATTAAGGGTGCTATGAGATGTATGAAGGGTGATATGAGATGTATTAAGGGTGCTATGAGAGGCATTAAGGGTGCTATGAGATGTATTAAAGGTGCTATGAGATGTATTAAGGGTGCTATGAGATGTATTAAGGGTGCTATGAGATGTATTAAGGGTGCTATGAGATTTATTAAGGGTGCTATGGGATGTATTAAGGGTGCTAGGAGATGTATTAAGTGTGCTATGAGATGTATTAAGGGTGCTATGAGAGGTATTAAGGGTGCTATGCGATGTATTAAGGGTGCTATGCGATGTATTAAGGGTGCTATGAGATGTATTAAGGGTGCTATGAGATGTATTAAGGGTGCTATGAGATGTATTAAGGGTGCTATGAGAGGTATTAAGGGTGCTATGAGATGTATTAAGGGTGCTATGAGATGTATTAAGAGTGCTATGAGATGTATTAAGGGTGCTATGAGAGATATTAAGGGTGCTATGAGATGTATTAAGGGTGCTATGAGATGTATTAAGGGTACTATGAGATGTATTAAGGGTGCTATGAGATGTATTAAGGGTGCTATGAGAGGTATTAAGGTTGCTATGCGATGTATTAAGGGTGCTATGCGATGTATTAAGGGTGCTATTAGATGTATTAAGGGTGCTATGAGATGTATTGAGGGTGCTATGCGATGTATTAAGGGTGCTATGCGATATATTAAGGGTGCTATGCGATGTATTAAGGGTGCTATGAGATGTATTAAGGGTGCTATGCGATGTATTAAGGGTGCTATGAGATGTATTAAGGGTGCTATGAGATGTATTAAGGGTGCTATGAGATGTATTAATGGTGCTGTGTGTTGTGTATGTAACCTGTTCCACCTTCAGAGAACTTTAGCCTGGTCCACCTTTAGAAAGGTAGTACTTTCTTTGGCTGCTGTATACGGTGACCACACCGGTATATAAGCACAATGTAATAATATTGTATTCAGTATAGTCCGACCTCCAACCAGTAAAGACCTGTTGAATTTACTCTTGTGGTCTGTGTAGTAATTCTCACTATAACACACAGACTTAACAGTGGCGACGAGTCCGATTCTTACCCTGCTGCAGTAATTTCCACGGCGACTTTGTCCAGAGACAGGACGTCGAAGAGAGGTTTCCACCCTCATCACCTACGGGAAGACACGTCGAGCGGCAGGCATCGAGCAACCGGAGTGCAGAAGACATCCTGACCTCGAAGCCTCCATCAGCGACTGTCAGCTTCTTCTACTACCTCGTGGTGGGTAAGCCGGGCAGCGACGCGACAGAAAGTCAACCGCGTTGGCTGTACAGACGGGGCTGGGAAGACGGAGGAATAAGGGTGGTGAGGTCGATCGCGACCAGAGATACGGGCCGGGCCGCTTTCGAGCGAGAGGCGCAGCGCGGGACATCGATCGCGACCGGAGATAAGGGCCGCATTCGGGCTGAAGGCGCAGCGTCTGGGGAAACTGAAGGCGCGAGAGCCGCGGTGAAGCGGAGACAGCGTCGGGGGACGGGTGAAGACCGCCAAGCGCGGGAAAACCGCCATTTTGTGGGCGGAGGACGACGGCAAGAGCGGGAAGCCGCCATCTTAGATAACATTAAAAATACGATAAATTGCTACGATGCCTAAACATGGGAACATTAATGCCTTCGACAGTGGTATAGAAGACTGGGTTATGTATGTAGAACGCATACAAAACTATTGTAAGGCAAATAAAATCCTGAGACAGATAAAGCACTCACATTACTAAACTTAATGGGTGCGAAGACATACGGGCAATTGAAACACCTGTTATCACCAGATGAACCGGCGGATAAGACGTTCGAACAGATTGTGACTGTCCTAAAAAATCATCTTAGCCCCATGCCGCTGATGCTAGCGGAACGATTTAAATTTTACGAGAGAAGACAGCTGCAAAATGAAAGCAATGCTGAATATTTGATGGAATTACATAAGCTAGCAAAATATTGTCAGTTTGGAACGGGACTGACAGAGGCACTTCGAGATAGATTTGTGTGTGGTTTATTTAAACAGGATACACAAAGGTGACTGCTCAAGGAGAATGAGCTGTCTCTCGAGAAGGCGGTCACTATGGCAGCAGCACACGAGGCCGCAGCGAGAGGCACGGCAGTAATGCAGCTACGGCCACCGGAACTCGGTACAAACAAATTGGGTTTGAGTTCTGTCAAATGTTATCGTTGTGGAAAGACAACGCACAATCAGAACCAGTGTTGGTTTAAAAACCAAGAATGCAAAACGTGTGGCAGGCTTGGCCACATAGCTAAAGTATGCCGGTCAGGAAAGAAGACCAGCAATAAAAAGTCACCGCAAGGAAAATATGCAAAGGTACACAAGGTGACAAAGAACAGTTTGACCGAACAGAAGTCAGATTCAGACGCTAGCAGTAATGAACTGGATAGCTTAAGAATACACAACGTTGGTAAGGATACAGACCTCCAGACAATTTGGGTCACTCTTAAGATAGCAGGAATCCAAGTAAAAATGGAATTGGACACTGGATCGGCATTGACGGTCATGAATAAGAAAGATTACAGAAGGTTATTCCAACATATTCCCTTACAGGATACGGAGATTATATTGAAAACGTACACGGGGCAAAGAGTGTACCCCATCGGAAAAATAGAGGTAGAAGTGGTCCACAAGGGCGAAGGAAGCCAAGTAATGGATTTATATGTGCTACCTGAAGGAGGTCCACCACTACTAGGACGGGAGTGGATTAGGAAAATGAATATGGACTGGCACTCCTTGAAAGCACTAACGGTAGATTCCGGGGAAACAGCTGTCAAACCTAAACGGTTGTCCAGAATATTGGATGAGGCTAAAGAGGTGTTCCAGCCGGGACTGGGAACACTGAGAGGAATTACGGCAAACATCAAGATTGATGAACATGCACAACCAAATTTTTTTTAAAGCCAGACCGGTACCCTATGCAATACGACCTGCGGTTGAAGCGGAGCTGGAAGCACTAGAACGTTCAGGGGTACTGTCTAAAGTAGATTGGAGTGAGTGGGCTACGCCCATTGTTCCCGTTATGAAACGTCCTGCGAACAATAAGCCAGGAGATCCAGGGAAGGTTCGCATCTGTGGAGATTTCAAGATCACCGTTAATCCGGTGCTTCACACGGTGCAGTATCCGCTTCCACGGATTGAGGATATTTTCGCTTCACTCTCTGGCAGGAAACACTTCACCAAGATAGACCTGGCGCAGGCGTACTTGCAGATGGAGGTTGAAGAAGAGTCACGCCAATACCTCACGATCAACACGCATCGAGGGTTGTACCGGTACAATAGGCTGGTTTTTGGTGTGGTATCGGCTCCAGCAATTTGGCAGAGGGCCATGGAGCAGGTATTACAGGGAATTCCAGGCACACAATGTTACCTGGACGACATTCTGATCACAGGTGATGGTGATGAACAGCATCTCGCTAACTTGGAACTGGTGCTCAACAGACTGAAAGAGTATGGACTTAGAGTAAATCGGCAGAAATGTGAGTTCTTCCAGAAGCGGATCTCGTACTGTGGTCATGTCATTGACCGGGAGGGGCTTCATAAGTCTCCTGACAAGATAGCGGCAGTTGTAAAGGCTCCCGCTCCGGAGAATGTCTCTCAGTTGAGGTCGTTTCTAGGATTAATTAACTATTACCATAAATTTCTGCCAAATCTATCCATGGTGCTGCATCCGTTGAACGCTCTTTTACAGAAAGGGGTACCATGGGACTGGGGCGAAAACTGTAAGAAGGCATTTCGCAAAAGCAAAGAATTGATCACCTCAGAGGAAGTGTTGGCTCACTTCAACCCGACACTGCCTATTCGGTTGGCTTGTGATGCTTCTCCATATGGTACTGGGGCTGTACTCTCACATAAATTGCCAAATGGCACGGAAAGGCCAGTCGCGTTTGCATCCAGATCATTGACCTCCGCAGAGTGCAACTATGCGCAGATCGATAGGGAGGCCCTTAGCCTTGTATGGGGAGTGAAGAAGTTTAATCATTACCTACAGGGCCAAAAATTCACACTTCTGACGGACCATCAACCGTTGGTGTCCATTTTTAACCCTAAGAAGGGTGTTTCGGTGATGACAGCACAGCGTCGCCAGAGATGGTCTCTTTTCTTAGGGGCACATCAATATCAGATAGAATTCAAAGGTACGAAACAGCATGGCAATGCTGATGGCCTGTCATGCCTGCCACTACCTGAAGATGAAGACACGACGGAAGTTGACCCTGTTGAGTTATTTCATTCGACCATTATCGAGTGTTTACCTGTCACCAACGCAAGTATTGAAAGAGAAACCAGGAACGACCCGACACTGCCCAGAGTCTACGAGGTGACAGTGAAAGGATGGCCAACACGGGGTGATCCTCTGTTACCGGCATTCTCGGCAAGGCGAGACCAGCTGTCCGTCTGCCATGGTACTTTGATGTACGGGACAAGAGTGATTATTCCTCCCAAGTTAAGGGAAAGAGTTTTAAAAGAACTACATGAAGGTCATCTGGGGGGGAGTTAAAATGAAAAGTCTTGCTAGGGCTTACGTATGGTGGCCGGGTATTGACCAACAGATTGAGGAGTTAACGAAAAGCTGCGCTGGGTGTCAAAAAGTGCAAAATGCACCTCCGATAGCACCGCTGCACCCATGGGGATGGCCTTCAGCCCCATGGCAACGCGTACACATTGACTTTGCTGGTCCATTCATGGACTCCATGTTCCTAATCGTGGTGGACGCACATTCCAAATGGCCAGAAGTCATCAAGATGAATACCACTACTTCAGAAAAGACAATTGCGGTGTTAAGAACAATATTCGCAAGGAACGGATTGCCAGAGCAGATCTGTTCGGACAATGGACCACAGTTTGTATCGGAAGAATTCCAACAATTCTTAAAGAAGAATGGAGTTAAACATTATACCTCTGCCCCATATCATCCGGCGACAAACGGGTTGGCTGAAAGATTTGTCCAGACATTCAAAAAGGCTATTAAGGCCATGAATGATGATCAGATTCCGCTGCAACACAAGGTCGATAAGTTCCTGATGTCATATAGAAACGCCGATCATGCCGTGACTAACCAAAGTCCTGCTATGATGTTTTATAACAGGAGGTTGCAGTCCAAGTTGGACTTGTTAAAACCAAATGTGCGGAGGGAAGTGGAAAACAAACAGTTTCGGCATATTAACAGCAAGACCACTCGAACTTTCGACGTAGGACAACCAGTGATGGCAAGGGGCTATGGAAACGACAAATGGCAGTCCGGAACAATCCGGGCCAGACAAGGACTTCTGCTGTACACCGTAGATATTGGTCATAATGTGATAAGGCGTCATGCGGATCAACTGGTAGAGTCGAGAGCAAGGGTCGAACCCATGGTTGTGACAGAGACAGCTGTGGAAGACGTTCATGAACCTGAAGCATCTACCTCGGCCGAGAATGTATTTGATGATGATGACACCCAATACATTGGCAACCAACTAGAGGAGGCACCTCAACAACAAGAATCAGAGACCACTGAAAGGCGTTATCCAAGCCGAATCAGAAAGCCTCCTGAGAGACTGAACCTTTGAACTGTTATACCTGAAGTTACATATGTATATATGTTATGTTTATTTGGGGATATGACTGTTAAGCTAAAAAGGGAGGATTGTGGTGTATGTAACCTGTTCCACCTTAAGAGAACTTAAGCCTGGTCCACCTTAAGAAAGGTACTACTTTCTTTGGCTGCTGTATACGTAATACCGGTGGTGACCACGCCGGTATATAAGCACAGTGTAATAATATTGTATTCAGTATAGTCCGACCTCCAACCAGTAAAGACCTGTTGAATTTACTCTTGTGGTCTGTGTAGTAATTCTCACTATAACACACAGACTTAACACTGTGAGATGTATTAAGGGTGCTATGAGATGTATTAAGGGTGCTATGAGATGTATTAAGGGTGCTATGAGATGTATTAAGGGTGCTATGAGATGTATTAAGGGTGCTATGAGATGTATTAAGGGTGCTATGAGAGGTATTAAGGGTGCTATGAGATGTATTAAGGGTGCTATGAGATGTATTAAGGGTGCTATGAGATGTATTAAGGGTGCTATGACATGTTTTAAGGGTGCTATGAGATGTATTAAGGGTGCTATGAGATGTATTAAGCGTGCTATGAGATGTATTAAGGGTGCTTTAAGATGTATTAAGGGTGCTATGAGATGTATTAAGGGTGCTATGAGATGTATTAAGGGTGCTATGAGATGTGTTATTTTTAAGAGAATCTGGCACAAAACCCAAGATTTAAAGAAAACAAATCTTTTGACACTGGCGGTTTCTAAGAGCACAGAAAGCTTTGGAGATTTTTAAAAAATTAATTCTCAGGATCTGGTGATCTCTGGCAAGGTTGGCATTTAAAGCCCACCCCTAGTCACCCTGAGAAGGTGGTGATAACGGAGTAGCTTACTAGACCACTTCAGAAGACTAGAGTCCACACATAGGCCTTTCTGGGCAAGGATTACAGGTTTCCTTCCCTAAAAAGGACATAAGTGAACCAGTTAGGCTTTTAATGACAATCTTACAAGTTCATGATTACTTTGAATACCAGCTTTTTAATCTCCAGAATCTTTTTTTAAAAACAGAACTTACTTTGTCAAACTGCCACATGATGGGACTTGAGCTCACAGTCCTCAGACCCCTGGATGTGCAATCCCAGTAACATAACCACTACACTACCATACCCTTGTGTGAACTTACAACTGCATAGCTGCATGCAATGGTACCAGATTAGTTTAGTTTCCTGATGTCTTTTGGATGAGACATTAAACTGAGGCCCCGTCTGCTCTCTCAGGTGGACATAAAAGATCCCATGGCACTATTTCAAAGAGCAGGGGAGTTGTCCCTGGTGTCCTGGCCAATATTTATCCCTCAATCAACATGACTAAAAAAGAGATTTTCTGGTCATTATCACATTGCTATTTGTGGGAGCCTGCTGTGCGCAAACTGGCTGCCATGTTTCCTACATTACAATAGTGACTATTGCACATCATCAGACTAAATCTGAGTTTCAGGTCCTATATCTTAACTGTTACCAAAAAACACTTATTTCCACCTCTGCTTTGGGACCTCTGGTGGTCATGCAAGGTGCTATATAAATGCAGGTCTTTCTTTAGGAGCCGTAATTGGAGTTCTTGGTTCCATTCCCACCTGTTCCAGCATAACCACCACATTTCCGGAAAATGCTTCTCCACCCACTTCTGTAGTCACCTCAAATCACAAGTTCCATAATTGGCCTTTGCTATTCATTTGTCTACATCTAGCCCTTTGACAACATTATCTAAAAGGCATGGAGTAAGTTTCCACACATATGCTGGTAACACTATTTTCCACTACTCTTGACTCCATGGCCACTGCTGCACTGTCATTGCTCGACTAACATCAATCCATGGATGAGTCAGAACTTTAGACAATATTGGAAAGCCTGAAGACATCCCATTCAGCTACTGTCAAACTCCAGACCCTTGCTCCCGAATCCATTTCCTCCCCCAGCTTCCAGCTCAGGTTTAATCTGATGATGTGTAATCACTGTACCCTATTTGACCCACAGCGGAGTTTCAGATCCTATATCTTAACTGTTACCAAAAAACACTTATTTCCATCTCTGAATCATCACCTGCCTCTGCCCATACCTTATCCCACACCGCTGTCCAACATCTCATCCTTCCAGGCCCTCAATGACATGGTTTACATTGCCATCTGCAGTGACGCTACCTCTGGAAGCACCAGCAAAACCCACCGCTTTAGGGGAATCTTGGGAGGCTCTAGATGCAGCAGTGCCTTGTTTGATGTACTGCGCTGTTTCCAAAATAAGGGCCTCCCGCTCAACAACAGTGCTGACAAGCAAGTGCTGTGTAAACCGTTCTGCTTTGAGCTACCAGTTTCCTGATGAGAGGTGTGTGTGGAGAATCCTCCTTCAGATAACAGGAATTGTTACGATTAGTATTTTTCGCTTATCTTTCACATCACGTTCTCTACAAACACACAGATGGTCAATGACCAAGGTTGTCAGAGGTGGGTTGGGAGGAAGGGGCCTGTGTACATGGAGGACCAGATCTGAAGGATAAAGGAAATTAGTCCCATAGTATATCCTGTTATCCTAAGGACCCTTCTATCTGGGTCGATAAGAAAACCATGCATACACTTAGAATCATAGAATCATACAGCACAGATGGAAGGAATTTGGCCCACCGTGCCTGCTCATTGAAAGAGCTATTCAATTAGTCCCACTCCCCTGCTCTTCCCCATAGCCCTGTAAATTTTTTCCCTTCAAGTATTTATCCGATTCCCTTTTGAAAGTTACTGTTGATTCTTCTTCCACCACCCTTTCAGGGTGCATTCCAGATCACAACTCACTGTGTAATTGTTTTTCCTCATGTCGCCTCTGGTTCTTTTACCAATCATAAATCCATGTCCTCTGGTTACCGACCCTTCTTCCACTGGAAACAATTTCTCCTTATTTACTCTATCAAAACCGGTCATGATTTTGATCACCTCGATCAAATCTCCGCAAAACCTTCTCTGCTCTAAGGAAAACAACCCCAGCTTCTCTAATCTCGCCACATAACTGAAGTCTCTCATCCCTGGTACCATGTTAGCAAGTCTCTTCTACACCCTCTCCAAGGACTTGACATCTTTCCTAAAGTGCAGTGCCCAGAATTGAACGCAATAGTCCAGCTGAGGCTTAACCAGTGTTTTATAAAGGTTTAGCATAGCTTCTTGCTTTTGTACATGATACCTCTGTTAATAAAGCCAAAGATCCCTATGCTTATTTAACAGCCTTCTCAACTTGTCCTGCCATCTTCAAATATTTGTGTACATACACCCCCAGGTCTCTCTGTTCCTGCACCCCCTTTAAAATTGTGCCATTTAGTTTATATTGCCTCTCCTCATGCTTCCTACCAAAATTTATCACTTCACACTTCTCTGTTAAATTTCATCTGCCATATGTCTGCCCATTTCATCAATCTGTACATCTTCCTGAAGTCTGTTGCAATCCTCCTCATGCCATCTGCAAACTTTGAAATTATGCCCTTTATATACCCAAGTCCAGGTCATTAATATATATCAAAAAGAGCAATGGTCTGAATACCGATCCCAGGGGGACACTACTGTACACTTCCCTCCAGTCTGAAAAACAACCATTCACCACTACTCACTGCTTTCTGTCCTTTGGCCAATTTCACATCCATGCTGCCACTATCCCTTTAATCCCATGGGCTTTAATTTTGCCTACAAGTTTATTATGTGGTTCTTTGTCAAACGCCTTTTGAAAGCCCATATACACATCAGCCGCACTACCCTCATCAACCCTCTCTGTTACTTCAAAGAACTCAATCAAGTTAGTCAAACACAATTTTCCTTTAACAAATTCATGCTGACTTTAATTTATTGGCACTTGGAAACATATGAGCTAATTAATTTTGTCCCGGATTATTATCTCTAAAAGTTTCCCCACATTAGGTTGACTGGCCTGTAGCTGTTAGGTTTGTTCCACTCATCTTTTTTGAACAGGGGTGTAACATTTGCAATCCTTCCGTCCAAGGCACCACCCCCATATCCAAGAATGATTGGGAGATTGTTACCAGAGCCTCCGCATTTTTCACCCTTACTTCCCTCAGTAACCTAGGATGCATCTCATCTCGACCAGGTGACTTTTCTACTATGAGCACCTCTTTATCTTTTTTTTAATCCTATCCAACATCAGTACTGCCACCTCCTTCACTGCTACATTGGCAGCATCCTCTTCTCTAGTGAAGACAGATGGCAAAGTATTCATTTAGTACCTCAGCTATACCCTCTGCCTCCACAAGATGATCCCCTTTTGGTCCCTAAATCGGTCCCACCCTTCTTTTGACGATTTATATGTTTAAAAAAGACTTTTGCATTCCCTTTTAGGTTAGCCGCTAATGTATCCTCATACTCTCTCTTTGGTCCTCTTATTCCCTTTTTTAGATCTTCTCTGTGCTTTCTGTATTCAGCTTGGTTCTCCCGCAAAATTCAGCGGCGGCGGTGGCCGGTAGCGCCCCGTGGCACTGCGCCTCCAGTGATGATGTCATTGCAGTGCGCAGCGCCCCGCTCGCGCCCCGGCTGCAAACTTTGATCGCGCCCCTTGACATACCGCCGGATGCTATGTCCGACAGGGTCAGGGGGGCGTACGTGCGGCCGGGGCGGCGATATTTATAGGGGAGGTGCCGGGCGGCCATTTTTTTTGCTGGCTGCCTGCCAGCACCTGCCCCCTCTGCCATCCCCCCCCCCCGGGTGCCGGCCGCAATCAGGCAGCTCGGCACTCCTCTTGAATGCCAGGCTCTTCTGCCGGCACGCCGATCCCACTGCTGGTGTTACTGTATAAGTGAGTTCAAATAAAATGAGTCACACTATTGCTTTGAGAGCGTGGAGATGCCTGGGACACAAGCTCACGGTTTTTTTGGTTGCCACTGATTTCATGGGAACGTAGGATCAGGAGTCGGCCATTTATCCCTTTGAGCCCGTTCCGCCATTCAATTCGATCGTGGGTGATCTGTATCAACTCCATTTACCCACCTTGGTTCCATATCCCTTAATACTCTGGCCTAACCAAAATCTATCAATTTCACTTCTGAAATTTTCAATTGACATAGCACAACAGCCTTTGGGCGGGGGGGTGGGGGGAGAGAAATTTCCAGATATCCATTACCCTTTGTGTGAAGAAGTGCTTCCTGACATCACCCCTGAGTGGCCTAGCTCTAATTTGAAGGTAGTACCCCCTTATCCTGGACTCTCCTACCAGAAGAAATAGTTTCCCTCTACCTACCCTATTAACTCCTTTAATCACCTTAAACACCTGAAACGAAAAAAGACTTTGCATTTATATAGCGCCTTTCGTGACCTCAGGAAACCCCAAAGCGCTTTACAGCCAATTAATTCCTTTTGAAGTGTAGTCACTGTTGCAATGTAGGAAACCCGAATTAGATCACCCCTTAATCTTCAATATTCAAGGGAACACAAGCCTGGTCTATGCAACCTGTCCTCACAATTTAACCCTTTTAGCCACAGCACAATTTCACTTTATCCTTTGCGACAGGAAAGCAAAGCGAGAAACCACATCTGACATCTTCAATGGCCAGTCTTCCAAACAGCTATCTTGAAACTGTGCCATTTACAGAGGCAGCTGGGATCTGGCGTCATTCAGTTCCCATTAGCTGCTATGGATAGATCGGAGAGTGAAATGGGACTCTGGATTATTATTAATGTGCCGGAACTACATTATCATTAATATGGATAGCAATTATAGGAATCCTACTGTCAGCAAATATCAAGAGATACCAGTCCCCAGAGACAGTGGCAGAAATCAGCAGAATCGTTCAAACCAGCTGGAGCAGCGTAGATTTATGGTAGCAGAGATTTGCAGCAGGATATTTACCACTGATGTGGGACATTGCAGCTCAGCTAGATTCTAAAATCACTGACAGTTCGTTCACCCAGTGGCTCAGTGGGTAAACGTGGTGTGGCACAGAGCCATGAGGAAGGCTTTAGGCTGGATCCTTGGCCTGTGCAGAGGAAGACTGCGAAAGAACCAGGGGAAGAGCTGGGTCACGACTCGGGCTGAAAATGATCAGCTCTGCTCCACACTGGTAGAAATGCAGTAAACGGGCAATGGCAACATTCACTTGACCCCACTTGAGTGTCCGTGATGAGGGTGGGGTCAATTTCAATACCTGCAGCAGGCATCTGTGCCACTATGGGCATGTCAGGTGCCCACTGGAGGAAGGGAGCAGTAAAAGTGGCAATTACAATCTACTCACTAAAGCCAGCGCCACCGGCTAAAGCAGCTCAATTACTTAGGGGATAGTATTATTAGGGGGATAGATAGAGTTCTCTGCAGCCGAGAACGAGAGTCCCGAAGGCTGTGTTGCCCAGGGTTAAAGACATCTCCTCTGGGCTGGAAAGAAACTTGCAGTGGGAGGGGGTGGATCCAGTTGTCGTGGTCCATGTTGGTACAAACGACGTAGATAGGACTAGGAAGCCGGTTCTGTTAAAGGAGTATGAGCAGCTAGGGGTCAAATTAAAAAACAGAACCTCAAGGGTAATAATCTCTGGATTATTACCTGAGCCACGAGCGAATTTGGCTAGGACAAATAAAATTCGAGAGTTAAATGCGTGGCTCAAAGACTGGTGTGGGAGAAATGGGTTTTGCTTCCTGGGACACTGGCACCAGTACTGGGGCAGGAGGGAGCTGTTCCGTTGGGACGGGCTTCACTTGGCCAGTGCTGGGACTAGAGTCCTGGCGGATCATATAACTAGGGCTGTAGAGAGGGCTTTAAACTAACTAGTGGGGGGGAGGTTCCTAGAGAACAAATAATAAAAATGACAACAGAGAAGGTCATAGACTTAGGTAGCAGTGGGGAAATTAAAAACCAGAGCATGTCAGGAAGGGGCAGAAGGTATGGAGTAAAAGGTAAAGTAATAAAAAGGGCAAAAGCAGGAACTAAGTGTCACAAAACATATTTGAAAGTTCTCTATCTGAATGCATGTAGCATTCGTAACAAAATAGAAGAGTTAATGGCACAAATAACGACATATGGGTATGATCTTGTGGCCATTACAGAAACATGGCTGCAGGGTGACAATGCCTGGGAATTAAACATACCAGGTTATTTAACGATCAGGAAGGACAGGCAGGAAGGAAGGGGAGGTGGGGTGGCTATGTTAATAAAGGAAGGAATCACGGTAATACAGAGAAATGATATTGGGTCAAAAGATCAGGATAATGAAACAGTATGGGTGGAGGTAAGGAATAATAAGGGGAAAAAAACACTAGTGGGCGTAGTCTATAGGCCTCCGAACAGTTGCAACTCTGTTGGACGGAGTATCAATCAGGAAATAGTTGAGGCTTGTAATAAGGGAACATCTATAATTATGGGGGATTTTAACTATCATATTAATTGGACAAATCAAATTGGGCAGGGCTGCCTTGAGGATGAGTTCATTGCGTGTACTGGGGATGGGTTTCTTGAGCAGTATGTAACTGAACTGACCAGGGGGCAAGCAATCTTAGATCTGGTCCTGTGTAACGAGACAGGATTAATTTAAAATGTCCTAGTAAAGGATCCCCTTGGAATGTGTGACCATAACATGGTTGAATTCCATATTCAATTAGAGGGTGAGAAGGTTGGATCTCAAACAAGCGTGCTAAGCTTGAATAAAGGAGACTATGAAGGTATGAGAGCGGAATTGAGTAAAGTGGATTGGGAAAATAGATTAAAGGGTAAGATGATACATGATCAGTGGTGTACATTTAAGGAGTTATTTTACAACTTCCAAAAAAAATATATTCCACTGAGAAGAAAAGGGTGTAAAAGAAAAGACAGCCATCCGTGGCTAAGTAAAGAAATTAAGGATAGTATTCGCCTAAAAACAAGGGCATATAAGGTAGCCAAATCTTGTGGGAGGATAGAGGATTGGTAAAACTTTAAAAGACAGCAAAAAATAACAAAAAGATTGATTAAGAAAGGGAAGATAGATTATGAAAGTAAATTAGCAAAAAATATAAAAACAGATAGTAAGAGTTTTTATAGTTATATAAAAAGAAAAAGGGTGGCTAAAGTAAATGTTGGTCCCTTAGAGGATGAGACCGGGAAATTAATGGTGGGAAATATGGAGATGGCAAAAACACTGAATGAATATTTTGTATCAGTCTTTACAGTAGAGGACACTAAGAATATCCCAACACTGGACAAACAGGGGGCTATAGGCGGGGAGGAGCTAAACACGATCAAAATCACTAAGGAAGTGGTACTCGGTAAAATAATGGGACTCAAGGCAGATAAATCGCCTGGACCTGATGGCTTACATCCTAGGGTCTTGAGGGAAGTGGCGGTAGGGATTGTGGATGCATTGGTAATAATTTTCCAAAACTCCCTGGATTCAGCAAAGGTCCCGGCAGACTGGAAAACTGTTAATGTAACACCCTTATTTAAAAAGGGCAGTAGACAGAAGGCTGGAAACTATAGACCGGTTAGCCTAACATCTGTGGTAGGTAACATTTTGGAGTCCATTATTAAGGAGACAGTAACAGGACATTTGGATAATCATAATTTAATAGGACAAAGTCAGCATGGTTTTATGAAGGGGAAGTCATGTTTGACAAATTTGCTGGAATTCGTTGAGGAAGTAACATATAGGGTGGATAAAGGGGAACCAGTGGACGTAGTGTATTTAGACTTCCAAAAGGCATTTGACAAGGTGCCACACAAAAGATTATTGCTTAAGATAAAAAATCATGGGATTGGGGGTAATATTCTGGCATGGATAGAGGATTGGCTATCTAACAGAAGGCAGAGAGCTGGGATAAATGGTTCATTCTCAGACGGGCAATCAGTAGCTAGTGGTGTTCCGCAGGGGTCGGTGCTGGGTCCCCAACTCTTTACAATCTATATTAACGATTTGGAGGAGGGGACCAAGTGTAACATATCAAAGTTTGCAGATGATACTAAGATGGGAGGGAAAGTAGTGAGTGAGGAGGACATAAAAAACCTGCAAGGGGACATAGACAGGCTAAGTAAGTGGGCTGAGATTTGGCAGATGGAATACAATACTGGAAAGTGTGAGGTTATGCACTTTGGCAGGAAAAATCGTAGAGCAAGTTATTATCTTAATGGCAAGAAACTGGAAAGTACTGAAGTACAAAGGGATCTGGGGGTCCTGGTGCACGAAACTCAAAAGGTTAGTATGCAGGTGCAGCAAGTGATTAAGAAGGCCAATGGAATGTTGGCTTTCATTGCTAGGGGGATAGAATATAAAAATAGGGAGGTATTGCTTCAGTTGTACAAGGTATTGGTGAGACCGCACCTGGAATACTGCATACAGTTTTGGTGCCCATACTTAAGAAAAGACATACTTGCTCGCGAGTCAGTACAAAGAACATTCACTCGGTTAATCCCGGGGATGAGGGGATGGACATATGAGGAGAGGTTGAGTAGATTGGGACTCTACTCATTGGAGTTCAGAAGAATGAGAGGCGATCTTATTGAAACATATAAGATTGTGAAGGGGTTGGATCGGGTGGATGCGGGGAGGATGTTCCCGATGATGGGTGAAACTAGAACTAGGGGGCATAGTCTTAGAATAAGGGGCTGCTCTTTCAAAACTGAGATGAGGAGGAACTACTTCACTCAGAGGGTGGTAGGTCCATGGAATATGCTGCCCCAAAATGCTGTAGAAGCTACATCATTACATAAATTTAAAACAGAAATAGACAGTTTCCTAGAAGTAAAGGGAATTAAGGGTTATGGGGAGCGGGCAGGAATTTGGACATGAGCCTAGGTTCGGATCGGTCATGGCCCTGTGGGTAGCGGAGCGGGCCCAGGGGCCGTGTAGCCTGATCCTGCTCCTATTTCGTGTGTCTAATTCTGTTGGATTCAGGAGATGGTTCTTTGATAGTAGATTGGCGGTTAGGATCAGATCAGCCATGATCTTATTGAATGGCGGAGCAGGCTCGAGGGGCCGATTGGCCTACTCCTGCTCCTATTTCTTATGTTCTTATGTTCTTACTTATATCACTAATGAAGCTAGTCTTGTTAAACAGTGGAAGAGGGAAGGTGGTGGGGAAGAGAAGAGGCTCCAGGGCAGGACCCAGACATGAACTTCTAGATTGGGCCCACTTGCACCACTGAATCGACCTGTACACCAGGTTACATAACAACATAAGAACTAGGAGCAGGAGTGGGCCATACGGCACTTTGAGCCTGCTCCGCCATTCAATAAGATCATGGCTGATCTTAGACCTCAAGTCCACTTTCCTATACTATCCCCATATCCCCTCTGGAGTCCAAAAATCTATCTGACTCAGCCTTGAATATACTCAACGACTGAGCATCCACAGCCCTTTGGGGTAGAGAATTCCAAAGATTCACAACCGACTGGGTGAAGAAGTTCCTCTTCATCTCAATCTTAGAAGGCCAGTCCCTTATCCTGAGACTATGCCCCCTAGTTCTAGACTATCCAGCCAGGGGAAACAATCTCTCAGCATCTACCCTGTCAATCCCCCTCAGAATTTTGTATGTTTCAATGAGATCACCTCTCATTCTTCTAAGCTCCAGAGAGTATAGGCCCATTCTGCTCAATCTCTCCTCATAGGACAACCCTCTTGACGTAATAAAGACTCACTATGCACTTGGTTGAACATAAAGCAAGGCTTTAATTGACTTATAACAAAACATGGAGGTTTAGTCAGTAGTCACTAGCTTCCTGTTTCCAGATTGTCTCTGGCCAAGTTGGGCCCACGCCCGAGTATTTATACTCCTCGGACGGCACCCTCAGCTGGCCGTCCAGTAGTACTTCCTGAGTTACTTCTTGTAGAAGTTGCGATTTATGACATCTCTCATCCCAGGGGTCGATCCTCTCATCCCAGGGATCAATCTAGCGAACCTTCATTGCACCGCCTCTAAAGCAAGTATATCCTTCCTTAAATAAGGAGACCAAAACTGTGCACAGTACTCCAGGTGTGGTCTCACCAAAGCCCTGTACAATTGTAGCAAGGCTTCTTTACTCTTGCACTCCAACCCTCTAGCAATAAAGGCCAACATGACATTTGCCTTCCTAATTGTTTCCTGTACCTGCATGCTGATGCGCTATCAATTACTCATAAAAGACGGAGAGTTAGGAGAGTAACTAAAGGCTTTTATTAGCAAAGAACAGAGCATGCCTCTCGTGGTTGACTGGGTTCCAAGAAGGCAGGAGGCTGCAGGGCAATCACCTTTATACCTGGGCCTGTGGGTGGAGCCAGGGGCGGAGCCAGCAGAGACATGCTGAGGCATGCATAGGTACAACAGTGTGCAACAACAACAACAACGGTGAACAACAATAACAGTGGTTTACCACATTCACCCCTTGTTTAAAATTGAGTCCGGCGGGGTGAAGTGTACTAAAGGTTCGTGTAAGTAAGTCTATCATGTGGCCTTGTATGCCGTCCTGATCGTCGTGGTGGTGGCGGTGATGGTGCAGCATCCAACGTTGAATCTGGCGTCTCATTGAGTGGTTGGGTGGTCAATGACGGGTCCTGGGGCTACGGCATGCCGTCTAGCGGGGTTGGGTTGTGGGTAGTGGTGGATGGCAATGGTAGTGTTTCAGGGGCACCCGAAGGTGCGAGATCTCGTGTGGGGGCTGTGTCCTCCCGCCCGTCCGGGTACGCTACGTAAGCGTACTGGGGGTAGGCGTGGGTAGTGGTGGGTGGCGAGGGAGGTGTTTCGGGAGCACCCGAAGGTGCGAGGTCTCGTATGGAGACTGTGTCCTCCCGCCCGCCCGGGTACACCACGTAAGCATACTGAGGGTTGGCATGGAGGAGGCTCACCCTCTCGACCAGGGGGTCCGTCTTATGGGACCTCACGTGCTTCCGCAGTAGGACGGGTCCTGGAGAAGTCAGCCATGTCGGTAACGAGATCCCCGATGTGGACTTCCTGGGGAAGGAGAAGATTCTCTCGTGAGGGGTAGCATTGGTGGCTGTACAGAGCAGTGACCAAATGGAATGGAGCGCCGCAGGGAGGACTTCCTGCCAGCGAGAGGTCGGAAGGCCCTTAGATTTCAAGTTTAAAAGGACTGCCTTCCAGACCGTCGCATTCTCCCTTTCCACCTGGCCATTCCCCCGGGGGTTGTAGCTGGCGGTCCTGCTTGTAGCAATACCTCTCGAGAGCAGGTACTGTCGAAGTTCGTCGCTCATAAAGGATGAGCCCCTGTTGCTATGAATATAGCTAGGGAAACCGAACAAGGCGAAGAGGTCATTCAGACATTTAATGACCGTGGTACTGGTCATGTCTGAGCAAGGGATGGCAAACGGGAAACGGGAGTGCTCGTCAATTATGTTGAGGAAGTACACATTGCGATCGGAGGAGGGGAGAGGCCCTTTAAAATCGATGCTCAGCCGTTCAAAGGGGCGCGTGGCTTTGATCAGGCTTGCTCTGTCTGGCCTATAAAAATGCGGTTTGCACTCGGCACAGATTTGGCAGTTCCTGGTCATGGTCCTGACCTCCTCGATGGAGTAGGGCAGGTTACGGGATTTGATGAACTGAAAAAACCTGATGACCCCCGGGTGGTAGAGGTCATTGTGGAGGGTCTTCAGTCTATCGACCTGCGCGTTGGCGCATGTACCACGTGATAGGGCATCTGGGGGCTCATTGAGTTTCCCGGGCCGGTACAAGATATCGTAATTGTAGGTGGAGAGTTCGATTCTCCACCTCAAGATCTTGTCGTTCTTGATTTTGCTCCTCTGCTTATTATTAAACATAAAAGCTACTGAACGCTTGTCAGTGAGCAGGGTAAATCGTTTTCCGGCCAGGTAATGCCTCCAATGTCGCACAGCTTCCACAATGGCCTGGGCCTCCTTTTCGACAGAGGAGTGTCGAATCTCGGGGCCCTGGAGGGTCCTTGAGAAAAAGGCCACGGGTCTCCCCGCCTGGTTAAGGGTTGCAGCTAGGGCAAAGTCAGATGCGTCACTCTCCACTTGGAAAGTGATGGACTCGTCCACTGCGTGCATCGTGGCCCTCGCAATATCTCTTTTTATGAGAGTGAAGGCTGCACAGGCCTCTGCTGCCAGGGGGAAGGAGGTGGACTTGATGAGGGGTCTGGCTTTGTCCGCATAGTTGGGCACCCACTGAGCATAGTACGAGAAAAACCCTAGGCATCTCTTCAGTGCTTTTTGGCAGTGGGGGAGGGGGAGCTCCATAAGGGGGCGCATCCTGTCGGGGTCGGGGCCGATGACTCCGTTCTCCACTACACAGCCGAGAATGGCAAGGCGCTTGGTACGAAACATACATTTGTCCTTGTTGTATGTTAGGTTCAGCCGCTGGGCCGTATGGAGGAATTTCTCTAGATTAACATCATGGTCCTGCTGGTCGCGGCCGCAGATGGTGACGTTGTCTAGATAGGGGAAAGTGGCCTGGAGTGCGTTCTGGTCGACCATCCGGTCCATCTCCCGTTGGAAGACTGAAACCCCGTTGGTGACGCCGAAGGGAACTCTGAGGAAGTGGTAGAGACGACCGTCAGCTTCAAAAGCTGTGTACTGGCGGTCCTCAGCCCTGATGGGGAGCTGGTGGTATGCCGACTTCAGATCAATCGTCGAGAACACCCGGTATTGTGCTATCTGATTGACCATGTCAGATATGCGGGGGAGTGGGTATGCATCTAGCTGGGTGTAGCGATTGATCGTCTGGCTGTAGTCAATAACTAGGTGCTGTTTTTCGCCAGTCTTCACTACCACCACTTGTGCTCGCCACGGGCTGGTGCTACTTTCAATAATCCCTTCCTTCAGGAGTCTCGCTACCTCGGATTTAATGAAGCTCCTATCCCCGGCACTGTAACGCCTGCTTTTGGTAGCGATGGGCTTACAGTCGCGGGTGAGGTTAGCGAACAAGGAGGGGGGGGGGACTTTAAGGGTGGAGAGGCTGCAAATGGTGCGCGGCGGGCGATTTAAAAGCTGCTGGCTGCAGACTGTGAGTGGGGGGAGGGGCCTGTCGTACGCTAATGTGACACTCTTAAGGTGGCACTGAAAATCCAACCCCAGTAGAACGGCAGCGCAGAGATGGGGCAGGACCAGGAGTTTAAAATTTTTGTATTCTGTGCCCCTTACTGAAAGGGTCACTACACAGTAGCCACCGACGTCCGCTGACTGGGCTTTGGAAGCCAAAGAGATCCGATGGCGCGTCGGCAGGACCGGGAGAGAGTAACTGCGCACCGTGTCGGGGTGGATAAAGCTCTCCGTGCTCCCGCTGTCAAAAAGGCAGGTAGTGGCGCGGCCGTTTACTGTAATGTCCATCATGGACCTGGACAGTTGATGAGGGAGAGATTGGTCCAGCGTCACGGAGGCCAGCGTATGGTCGAGCGAGTCGATGTGGTCGTCAGATGAGGCGGTGGTTGAGTCCAGGCCCCCCGTGGTTGAAGTTGGAGACGTCCAAGATGGCGGACAGGATGGCGGCGCCCATGATCCCGATCCCCACGCAGCTGGGGGAGCCCAAGATGGCGGACAAGATGGCTGCCCCCACGGTTCACACGCGGCGCTGCTGGCGTTAGCGGTTTTACCTTTCCAGGTGCTGACATAGTGTCCTTTCTTCCCGCAGCCGGAGCAGGTAGCGTTTCTCGCCAGGCAGCGTGCTCTGGGGTGTTTTGCCTGGCCACAAAAATAACATTTCTGTGCCTTGGACATCGCAGCAGCAGTTGAAGGTGGCGGTCCCATGACCCAAGGTTGTGGCGTCCACGTTGCGGAGCGGTTAGGGGAGAAGGCGTCCATATTCCTGTGGGCCGCGTCGAGCGAGAGCGCGAGGGACACTGCCTTCCTCAGGTCCATTTCTCCCTTTTCCAACAGTCTCTGCCGGAAGTAGTCGGACCTTAGGCCCGCAACGAAAGCATCTCGGATCAGTCCCTCCGTGTGTGCTGCGGCTGATACTTCTTTGCAATCGCAGCCTCGGCCGAGTATCCGTAGTGCCCGTAGGAAGGCCTCCACCGATTCCCCGGGCTGCTGTCTGCGGGATCTTAAGAGGTGCCTGGCATAGACCGTATTTACCGGGCGTGCGTATTGCCCTTTTAGCAGATCGATAGCCGCCGCGTAGGTCGTCGCGTCCTGGAATATTGTATAAACTTGGTGGCTCACCTTTGAGGCCAGGATTTCCAGCTTGTTTTCGTCCAGGGTCACGGTTGAGGCTTGCAGGTAGGCCTCGAAGCAACGCAGCCAATGCGCAAATTTGGTAGCCGAACCCGATTCTTGGGGGTCTAGGTCCAGGCATGTTGGTCTGAGGGCTCGCAGCAGCTCCTGCTGCTCAGCGTTTGTTGTCGACATTTTGTTTTTGCTAATAAAATTGATGCGCTATCAATTACTCATAAAAGACGGAGAGTTAGGAGAGTAACTAAAGGCTTTTATTAGCAAAGAACAGAGCATGCCTCTCATGGTTGACTGGGTTCCAAGAAGGCAGGAGGCTGCAGGGCAATCACCTTTATACCTGGGCCTGTGGGTGGAGCCAGGGGCGGAGCCAGCAGAGACATGCTGAGGCATGCATAGGTACAACAGTGTGCAACAACAACAACGGTGAACAACAATAACAGTGGTTTACCACACATGCCAACTCTGTTTCTTGTACTAGGACACCCAAATATCTCAGAACACCAACATTTAATAGTTTCTCACCATTTAAAAAATATTCTGTTTGTCTATTCTTCCTACCAAAGTGAATAACCTCCCATTTCCTCACATTATACTCCATCTGCCACCTTATTGCCCAATCACTTAATCTGTCTATATTCCTTTGCGTCCTCCTCACATCTTACTTTCTGACCTAGCTTTGTATCACCAGCAAACTTGGATACATTACACTCGGTCCCTTCATCTAAGTCATTAATATAGATTGTAAATAGCTGAGGCCCAGCACGGATCCTTGCGGCACCCCGCTAGTTACAGCCTGCCTATCTGAAAATGACCCGTTTATCCCTACTCTCTGTTTTCTGTCTGTTAACCAATCCGTTATCCATGCTAATATCTTACCCCCAACCCCAAGTGCCCTTATCTTGCTTAACAATCTTTTATGTGGTGCCTTATCGAATGCCTTTTTGAAATACAAATATACTACATCCACTGGTTCCCCTTTATCTACCCTGCCAGTTACATCCTCAAAAAAACTCATGCTGATTCTGCCTAATCATATGATTTTCTAAGTACCATGTTACCACTTCCACAAACTCCATTCCCTAGCCACTGACTCCATCCGTCTCCCTAACATCTGTCTGAGGCTGAACCAGACTGTTCGCAACCTTGGTGTCATATTTGACCCTGAAAGGAGCTTCTGACCACATATCCACAGCGTAACTAAGACCGCCTATTTCCACCTCCATAACATCGCCCATCTCCGCCCTTGCCTCAGCTCATCTGCTGCTGAAACCCTCATCCATGCCTTTGTTACCTCTAGACTTGACGATTCCAATGCACTCCTGGCTGGCCTCCCACATTCCACCCTACGTAAACCTGAGGTCATCCAAAACTCAGCTGCCCATGTCCTAACTTGCACCAAGTCTCGTTCACCCATCACCCCTGTGCTCGCTGACCTACATTGGCTCCCGGTTAAACAGCGCCTCGATTTCAAAATTCTCATCCTTGTTTTCATATCCCTCCATGGCTTCACCACTCCCTATCTCTGTAATCTCCTTCAGCCCCACAAACCCCCCCCGAGATATCTGCGCTCCTCTAATTCTGCCCTCTTGAGCATCCCTGATTATAATCGCTCAATCATTGGTGGCCGTGCCTTTATCTGCCAAGGCCTTAAGCTCTGGAATTTCCTGCCAAAACCGCTCCACCTCGCTACCTCTCTTTCCTCCTTTAAGACGCTCCTTAAAACCTACCTCTTTGACCAAGCTGTTGGTCACCTGCCCTAATTTCTTCTTATGTGGCTCGGTGTCAAATTTTTGGTCTTTTAGTACTCCTGTGAACGCCTTGGGACGTTTTACTATGTTAAAGGTGCTATATAAATACAAGTTGTTGTTGTAATAATGGATTCCAACATTTTCCCAATGACTGGTGTCAGGCTAACTGGCCTGTAGTTCCCGGTTTTCTCTCTCCCTCCTTTCTTGAACAATGGGGTTACATTTGCGACCTTCCAATCCACTGGGAACTTTCCTGATTCTCGGAAATTTTGGAAGATCACAACCGCTATCTCTGCAGTCACCTCTTTTAGAACCCTAGGATGTAGGCCATCAGGTCCAGGGGATTTGTCAGCTTTTAGTCCCATTAGTTCCACAAGTACTTTTTCTCTACTGATAGTAATTACTTTAAGTTGCTCACTCTCATTAGCCCCATTTATCCTGATATCCAGGTCACTTGCAAAGGAAATTCACGCTCTTCAGCCCTGCCTCCTCACGTTGTCAAAAGGCCACGTTTGGGGCAGATGAAAGTTTCACCCGTCCCCAGGCCCCTGCATGAATTGGGACGAGGTGGGATTCTGAGTGGGAATGTTATGTCCTCAGGATCCTGCTAGAAATATCATCACTATCTCCACCCACCCCCCCCCCCCCCACCCCCAACCCATGCCCAATTTGCACCACAGTACATGACTGGTGCAATTAATTCTAATTCATGTAAACAATAGTTGACAATCTCCATTCAGAATTCAACAAACAAAACTACACTGATAGGCCTAATCAGAAATTCTTGCTACGTTATGGCCACGATATTTAAGGGGAGGGAGCAGGGGGCGTCTGTTTGCAGCCGGGAAACACGGAGGTCCTGCCAACTTTAACAGTAGGACCTCATTAACATTTTTATATTCCGTTTCCCACCTGGCAGATTGAAAGGCTGGCCAGAAGGAAAGCCAACGGTAGAAGGCCGCAACGGGGACGGTCCCCTACAGTGAGGAAGAGAGAGAGGAGATAGTCGGGGCATAGTGGGGAGGGGTGTGTTAGACTGTGGGCAGGGAGGCAAATCATGGCGGCAGGTTTGCTTGAGGGGCCGGGGCTGGGGGCGGTGGTGGTGGTGTGTGGGTGACGAGGGTGGGGGGGGGGGGTGGAGTGGTGGTGTGTGGATGACGGGGGTGGGGGGGGTGGTGGTGGTGTGTGGGGTGGGGGGGTGGTGGTGGTGTGTGGGTGACGAGGGTGGGGGGGGGTGGAGTGGTGGTGTGTGGGTGACGGGGGTGGGGGGGTGGAGTGGTGGTGTGTGGGTGGCGGGGGTGGGGGGGTGGTGGTGGTGTGTGGGTGACGGGGGTGGGGGTGGGGGGGTGGTGGTGTGTGGGTGACGGGGGTGGGGGTGGGGGGGTGGTGGTGGTGTGTGGGTGGCTGGGGTGGGGGGGTGGTGGTGGTGTGTGGGTGATGGGGTGGGGGGGTGGTGGTGGTGTGTGGGTGGCAGAGGTGGGGGGGTGGTGGTGGTGTGTGGGTGGCCGGGGTCGGGGGGTGGTGGTGTGTGGGTGACGGGGTTGGGGGGGTGGTGGTGTGTGGGTGGCGGGGTGGGGGGGTGGTGGTGTGTGGGTGGCGGGGGTGGGGGGGGTGTGTGGGTGACGGGGTGGGGGTGGTGGTGTGTGGGTGGCGGGGGTGGTGTGTGGGTGATAGGGATGGGGGTGGGGGGGTGATGGTGTGTGGGTGGCGGGGATGGGGTGGTGGTGGTGGTGTGTGGGTGACGAGGGTGGGGGTGGGGGGGTGGTGGTGGTGGGCGGGTGGGGGATTGGAGAAGCACACCCGCTCCTCCCGACCCACAAGCAGTGCTCTAAAAAGCACTTGCATGCTGCAGTCGGCAGCTCCCGCCTCCCTTTAGCTGCCGGGTTTCCTGAGCTCTGGGAAACCCGGCCCGCAGCCGTTAAATTCAAATGGCTCCCAAAATCTGAGGAACCGAACCTCATTTAAACATTATAATCACTGACCCGCCTCTCCAGAGCGGGTTACTCAGTTGACCCTAAACCCACCGCAGTTAAACCGGAAACAGGCACGTTCGCGGTACGTGGGGGTCGGTTTTCAAATATTTTCCAATTTAACCCCCCCATCTCCCGCCCGTTGTGAGAGGGTGGGGTTGAAATTACCCCGATAATGTCTTCAACGATGATTTCATCACAACAGCTCATCATTTTATTAAGGGAAGGAAGGATGTGAGGTGGGGGAAAAGCCCAAAAATGGCTGAAGTCTTGTTCCAATTAGGTGGGACTCCAGCCCTGTACTTGACCTGCAACTGGATATATAAGGTATATAAAATCTAGCCCGCATTCTGCCTGCACCACAGGTCTCTGCTCACCTTCATGCTCAACTAAAACCATGATTTAAGATGAAAAATACCCAATAACCTGCCAAGAGTGAATTTACAAATATGGGTTCTAACACCCAGCAGCAACCAGCCTGGATGGAAAAATCACACTCACATCTCTGTGTGGCAAGCCTTGTGCACACTCAGCCTCCTGGTATTAAACAACACCTCTTGTTAGGATTTTATACAGATCACCCTCTCCAAAGGCACAGCACCAGCTTCAGGCTAACTAGAGGGAGTTGGGATGCAAATACCCTCCGAATTAACATTAGTGTCTATCAGGAGCAAGTGTTTTAAATTTGGATAAATAGCCCTCACAACTGAAGAGAATAATCCTCTTTTTACTCATTAAAGGACTGGGGCATTATACAAATTGACAATTAAGGCAGTTGACAGTGATTATAAAACAATAGCCTGGATTTTGCTGTCAGCGGCAAACGAGCGATGCTAGATGCTCATTACACTTACACTTCCCCACAGACTTTCTATGGGCTTGTGCACTGGAACTTGTGGTGATTAGATAGCCATTTCGGGACAGTGCCCTCTACAGGAGATCTGGGACCTGTGTGAACAGGGCACAACTGTGTATCTCCTTAACCAATCAGATTGAAGATTCCTTACTGAGGCACAACGGGTCTAAACCAGGACGTGTCAGTTAGAATAGTTAATTCAATGCCAAATCATGTACAGAAAGTGAAATAAAGAGAGGGAAAGAAAGATGGGATTAAGAGAGAGAGATAAAAGAGGCAGAAAGAAAAAGTAAAAAACCAATTATTTCAGTTTTTTTTAAATATTAAAGCCTCCGCCGCTTCCCTCCCTTCCACCAAGCCAGACTTCCCCTAAGGTTCTCCCTGCCCTACTGCTGAACTCGCATCTTTCTCCAGTTTCTCCCCTATCTCTGCTCATGCCCTCTCTGAGCTCATCTTGTCCATGAGACCCACTTCCTGCTCCCTCGACCCTATTCCCACCAAACTGCTGACCACCCAACTTCTATTTCTGGCCCCGATGTTAGCTGATATTGTTAATGGTTCCCTCTCCTCAGGTACTGACCCCCTCCCAATCAAATTTGCTGTCATCAGCCCTCTTTTCAAAAAAGCCTCCCTTGATCCCCTTGTAAATCGGTCGATTCCTGTAGCAGCTGATTGATCCACGGCACGACAAGTTGAAAATCTCCCTCAAAGTTACAATTAGAGTTTCAAAAAAAATTTGGCTGGCAACCATTTTCCTTTTGGTCTCTTTAATCTTTGTCACTTAGCTTTTGTCCATATTTGTCGAGTGATAATCTGAATCAGACTGCCAAAAAATAACATAGAAATAAAGGAACAGGAGTAGGCCAGTCTGCCCCTCGAGCCTGTTCCACCATTCAATTAAATCATGGCTGATTTGTATCAACTCCAACAGTCTTGGTTCTGTAACCTTTAATAGCCTTGCCTAACAAAAATCTATCAATCTCAGTTTTGAAATTTTCAATTTACCTAACCGAACAGCTTTTTGGGGGAGAGACTTCTAGATTTCCACTGCCCTTTGTATGAAGAAGTGCTTCCTGACATCACCCCCGAACGGCCTAGCTCTCAGTTTAAAGTTATGCCCCCTTGTTCTGACCTCCCCCACTGCAAGACGTTACAAACTGATTAAAAAAGAACCTTTTAACTACCGTCAGCTCTATAGTAAAGCAAAAGCTCTGCCTCTTTGCCTTTGTTGAAATTTCAACTTATCTTGTGAGAATTCCAGGCCACCGGCCTGGTTGACAGCAGGCACAGGCCGATAAAAATTTAACGTGATTTTCTGTACGCCCTAGCATTCGGGAAAATCCTAAAGGAGCAGCTACAAATCCAACGCTGGAGACCCAGGAGAGAAATCCATAAACCTCTGAAGTGATTAAATCCTGGAAAACTGCCAGTCCCTGACAGCCTGGGGAAAGTTAGCCATTTCACAATAGCTACTATGAACAGCAAATAATTTCCTTTATTCATAAGTATATGGGATTTTTTTCTCTATCAATACATAATTTTGCAATATTTTCAAGTGTGTTTTGCCGCAGTGTAATTCAAACACAATTTTTAAAAAAGCTACTAGATTACAACAGTTTCTGGTGCATTCACTACAAGTTTGTAATATTTGTTTTTCTTAGTCTCATTAATACGAGACTTATTTATTATTATTAAGACACTTGAGCACATAATCCAGACTGACACTCCAATGCAGTACTGCAGGAGTGTTGCACTGTCAGAGGTTCTGTCCTTCACCTGAGACGTTAAACCAAAGCCCCGACTTCCCTCTCAAGTGGATGTAAAAAATCCCATGGCACTATTTCAAAGAAGAGCAATGTTGGTGAAGGTATACAAGGTCAATGCATAGCCTACATGTAGTTTACATGTAGTTAGGATCATTAGTGCACGGGACGGATCAGACACTTAAGTGAGCGTCTCATCTTTGAAAGTCTGGCATGTGACTTCCTGGCTGCAAAGGTGTTTCAGCAGGATTAGTGTCAGTATCCTCCTCTAAAGAAAGACTTGCATTTTTATAGCGCCTTTCACAACCTCAGGACATCTTAAAGCGCTTTACAGACAATTTGGTGTAGACACTGTTGTAATGCAGGAAATGTGGCTGCCTATTTGCACATAGCAAGGTCCCATAAACAGCAATGTGATAATGATCATTTTTTTTTAAGTGATGTTGGTTGAGGGATAAATATTGACCAGGACACCGGGGAGAACTCCCCAGCCCTTCTTCAAAATAGCGTCATTGGATCTTTTACGTCCAACCGAGAGGGCAGTCAGGGCCTTGGTTTAACATCTCAGCTGAAAGACGACACCCCCGACAGTGCCGCTCTCCCTCAATACTGTACTGGAGTGTCAGCCTAGATTTTTGTGCTATAACTGGGGTTCGAACCCATGCCCTTCTGACTCAGAGACAAGAGTTCTACTACTGAACCACAGCTGATGTCTAAAGTGTGGCATGCAGGGGCTGAGGTGGGTGGCACTTACTTTTGTTGTCCTGGCCAATGTTTAATCCCTCAACCAACATCACTAAAAACAGACCTTCTGGTCATTATCACATTGCTGTTGTGGTTGAGGTTGCTGTTGATATTACGATGCCCCATTGGGAGAACTTTCAAGCAAGTTCGGCACCGAAGGTGTAGCAAAATGGTTTTTGATTTTACTACACCTAGGTTACAGTGGAAACCTTTCCCCACCACTGCCTAATTGGATATGTTTTGATTCCATAGGCAAACCAAAATCTACCCAAACTGATAGCCAGGGCCAAGAACTGAACCGTCTGATTCAATACTTAAGGGAAAACTGTCTTCTGAGGGAAAAAAAGTGGGAAGACCCACACGGGGATCAAGTGGAGAGCAGCACTGGCATACTATAGGGGCGGGGCGAGTGCTCAGATAAAAGATGGCTAAAGGTGGTGATCATACCTGGAGCTGGCAACACTGCTGTATCTGTGGGCATCAATAACAACAGAAACAGCAACGTGCAATTATATAGCACTTTTAACATAGTAAAACATCCCAAGATGCTTCACAGGAGCGTTATCAAACAAAATTTGACACCAATCAACACAAGCAGATATTACGACTGGTGATAGAAAGAGATAGGTTGTAAGGATCATCTTAAAGGAGGAGAGGGAGGTAGAGAGGCGGAGAGGTTTAGGGAGGGAATTACAGAGCTTAGGGCCTAGACAGCTGAAGGCACGACCACCAATGGTGGGGTGAAGGAAGTGGGGGATACACAAGAGGCCAGAAGTGGAAGAACATAGAGTTCTCGGGAATTGATCTCGTGGGGCAGTCACGCTACCCCATTTAATGCAAAAAGGGGTCCACAAAACATGAAAAGGGTTGATTTTACACAGCACAACTGTGTGTCTTAAAAGCTTTTAAGAGACGTTTTTACACATATATATGCAGCACGAGCAAACAGGAACTCTTTGGGATTCACTTCTCATTTGTTTCCATTTTCGCTTTAACGCGTGGTCTGAAGTCATCCCTCCGACTGCTTTCTAATTGTAATGTATTTATTCTTTCAAAAATTGTACCTTTTTTCTGCAAATAACCATTAGGGATTTTTTATTTTATGGCAACTCCGCCCCTATTAAAAATATTCAATGGCGGTTTATTCTTTTTTTGTATGGAAGAGTCAACCTTACTGTTATGTCCGTGTATCTTAATGTTGTGTCCTTCAATAATCAGACAACAGACTGCAGGGAACGATTCAACAGGTGTTTACTGAATGAGGGTTACTCTAGAACTAACTATACAGATCACTACTCAGGGTTTATATACAGGTGTGGTCACTGCCGGTACTACAGTATACAGGAGCTGTAAAAAGTATTTCTCTCCCTTAAGGTATATATACATTACATACATTACAATTCCTCCCCTTTTAGATTAACAGTACCATAATACTCATTTAACAATTAACATTTTTAATATACAAAGTTATATGAAAATAGTCCATTCATATATTCAGTCTCTGGGGAGGCTTCCTGATTCTTTCTGGATAACACCTTTCCCGAGTGTCTCGCTCTTGGTGCGGAGGCGATTCTAGCACCCTGTCGTCAGTTGCTCCATCAGCTTCCAATGCTATTGTTTCTGAGGTAGATGCGACCTGTACATCGGGTTCCTCACCAGGTACGTATGGCCGAGACATGGGGTTGACTCGTTCCTGTGACTCTAGGATCTGGTCAGCATGGCGTCTCACAATGTTCTCCCCAACATCCACTGTGTACATTAGTGGCCCCTGCCGCGTGCATATCGTTCCTGGCTGCCATTTCTCTGTTCGGTAGTCGCGGGCCAAGACTGGTTGCCCTACATTGAAGCTCCTTGTCGGCTTCTCATTGATGTGCTGGAATTGCTTACTCTCAACATCTCTTCTTACATTTGGTCTGAGCAAATCCAGACGAGATCTCAACCTTCGGTTAAAGAACATCATGGCCGGGGTCTGGTTGGTGACTGCATGTGTCGCATTTCTGTAGGCTAACAGGAAATTGTCCACCTTATGCTGCAGTGGAATGTCGTCGTCGCACATGGCCTTTACTGCTTTTTTAAAGGTTTAACGAACCTCTCAGCCAATCCATTTGTGGCTGGATGATACGGGGCGGTTGCGTAATGCCTTACCCCATTCCTTTTCATAAATCTTCGAAACTCTTCGGACACAAACTGTGGTCCGTTATCAGAGCAAATCTGCTCTGGCAAGCCGTTCCTGGCAAAAATGGTCCGTAGGACTGAAATAGTTTTCTCCGTGGTGGTGGAGGACATTTTGATCACCTCAGGCCATTTCGAGTGCGCATCCACGGCTATTAAAAACATTGAGTCCATGAATGGACCAACAAAATCAATATGCACCCGTTGCCATGGAGATGAGGGCCACTCCCATGGGTGTAGAGGGGCATGTGGTGGTGCATTTTGGACCTTCTGGCATCCTGAGCAGCTCTTTGTCAGGTCCTCGATTTGCTGATCGATCCCCGGCCACCACACATAAGCCCTAGCAAGGTTTTTCATTTTCACCCCTCCCAGATGGCCTTCGTGAAGCTCATTGAGCACTCTCTCCCTTAACTTGGGTGGAATTACCACTCGGGATCCACACATCAAGGTCCCCTGGCATACTGACAGCTGTTCTCTTCTGGATGAGAATGCTGGCAACAGTGAGTCGCCATGTGCTGGCCATCCCTTCACCGTCAAATCATATACCCGAGACAGTGTCGGGTCATTTCGGGTCTCCTTCTCTATACCAGCGTTAGTTACTGGCAAGCATTCAATTATAGTCGAATGAATTATTTCGACAGGATCCACTGCTGGTGCTTCCTCCGCAGTAGGCAGTGGCAGGCGTGATAGCCCATCAGCGTTTCCATGCTGTTTCGTGCCTTTATACTCGATTTCATATTGGTGCGCCCCTAGAAAAAGGGACCATCTTTGTAGCCGTTGCGCAGTCATCACCGGAACGCCCTTCTTTGGATTAAAGATGGAGACAAGTGGTTGGTGGTCAGTCAGCAAGGTGAACTTCTGCCCGTGCAGATAGTGATTGAACTTTTTCACTCCCCACACTAGGCTGAGGGCCTCCCTGTCAATCTGGGCGTAGTTACGCTCGGCTGAGGTTAGTGACCAAGACGCAAAGGCTACTGGCCTCTCTGAGCCGTCCGGGAATTTGTGTGACAGCACCGCTCCAATGCCATAGGGTGATGCATCACACGCCAACCGAATTGGTAGTGCTGGGTTGAAATGAGCCAACACCTCTTTTGATGTGATCAATGCTTTGCTCTTCTGGAAAGCTCGTTTACATTCGTCACTCCACTTCCATGGTACCCCCGTTTGCAGTAGGGTGTTCAGTGGGTGTAGTACGGTAGACAAATTCGGCAAGAACTTATGGTAGTAGTTCACCAGCCCGAGGAACGACCTCAGTTGTGACACATTTTCCGGTGCTGGAGCCTTGACTACTGCCTCAATCTTTTCAGGGGACTTATGTAACCCCTCTTTATCAATAACGTGTCCACAATACGAGATCTGCTTCTGGAAAAACTTGCATTTGTGGCGATTAGCTCGGAGCCCATATTCCTTCAATCTAGTGAGCACCTGCTCCAGGTTGGCGAGGTGATCGCTGTCATTTTCGCCCGTGACCAGGATGTCGTCCAAATAACACTGGGTCCCTGGAATCCCTTGCAGGACTTGTTCCATTGCCCTTTGCCAAGTAGCCGGAGCTGATGCTACCCCGAACACCAGCCGATTGTATTGGTAGAGACCTTTATGAGTGTTGATCGTGAGGTACTGTTTCGAGGCTTCTTCTACCTCCATTTGCAGGTACGCCTGGGCCAGATCAATCTTAGTGAAGCGTTTCCCTCCAGATAGCGAGGCGAAAATATCTTCAATCCGCGGAAGTGGATATTGTACAGTGTGAAGGACTGGGTTCACTGTCACCTTAAAGTCCCCACAGATGCGAACCTTCTTTGGTTCCCCAGGCATATTACTCAACGACCTCTTCATTACAGGAACGATGGGTGTAGCCCACTCACTCCAGTCCACTTTGGACAGTACTCCTGAATGTTCCAAACCTTCCAGCTCTGCTTCGACGGCTGGGCGGATCGCATAAGGTACCGGTCTGGCCTTAAAAAACTTTGGGCTTGCATTTTCCTCTATTTTGATCGTCACTGTTATGCCTTTTAGTGTTCCGAGTCCCTGCTGGAACACTTCTTGTGCATCAGTTAGCATTTTTGACAGTCGTCCAGGTGTGACGTCGTCATCCTTTTTGGCATCTACAGTCAGTGCTTTTATGGAATGCCAATCTAGCTGTATCTTCCGATCCATTCACGTCCTAGTAGTGGTGGTCCTCCATCTGGCAATACATATAGGTCCATTTTTGGTGTTTCCTTGCCGTTATATATAACGTTCACCCTTATTTTTCCTTTGGGGTAGACTTTTTGCCCCGTGTACGTCTTCAAGACAATCTTTGTATCTCTCAAGGGTATATGTGAGAATAGCCACTTGCAGTCCCTTCGGTTTATGACTGTTAGGGCTGATCCTGTGTCCAATTCCATTTTCACTTGGACTCCTGCTATCTTGAGCGTGACCCAGATAGTTTGGTGATCCTCCATTTTGATCACATTATGTAGTTTCAGACAACCCAGCTCCTTGCTTCCGGAGTCTGTATCACTCTTCTGTTCATCTGAACTACTCTCCGTCACCTTATGTACCTTCTTGTACTTCTCCTGTGGAGATTTCTTGCTGCTGGTTTTCTTTCCCGACCTGCAGACTCTTGCTATGTGTCCTACTTTTCCACACTGTCTGCACACTTTGTCCTTGAACCAGCAATCATTATGGTCAAGTGTTGTTCTGCCGCAGCAATCGCACTTCACTGTTCCGTATGACATTTCATTTGTGCCATATTCTTGCGGTCTCCATTGTATCTCTGCAGTGCCCCGTGCTGCTGCTTCGTGTGATACTACAATGTTGAAAGCCTTGCCCAGCGTAAGATCCTTTTCTGATAGAAGCCGTTTCTGTGTTCCTTCACTTTGAAGCCCACACACAAACTTGTCCCTTAAAGTATCTGCTAGTCCCGTTCCAAACTGGCAGTGTTTCGATAGCTTGCACAGTTCCGTTAAATACTCAGCATTACTTTCATCTTTATGCTGGTTCCTTTTGTGAAACTTAAATCTTTCTGCTATCAGCAGCGGTGTGGGGTTTAAGTGGTCCTGTAGGATTGACACTATGTTTTCAAAATCCTTTTCTACTGGCTTCTCTGGGGTTACTAGGTTTCATAGTAAGCCATACGTTTTTGCACCCATTGAATTCAACAATACCAGCGCTTTCTTGTCATCTGGCACTTCATTCGCCTTGCAGTATACTTCTATGCGTTCAACATATGTCATCCAATCTTCGACTTCATTGTCGAACGCTGTGATACTGCCACTTTTCGGCATTTTTGGGTGTGGTTAGACTGGCTTAAAATGGCGTCTCTCGCGCTTTCCTTTCTTCCGCGCTGCGGCTTAAAATGGCGTCTCCCGCGCTGCTGCCAACGCCGCTCTCGGCGGTCCTCGTGGCAAATGGCGATGCCCTGTGGGTTTCGCGCGCTGCTCCTGCGCTGCTGCCAACGCCGCTCTCTGTGGTCCTCGTGGCAATGGCAGCGCCTCGCGTTTTCCTGCGCGCCTCTCTCCCCCGTTGACGCTGCTCGGCCCTTGAACACCGGCTGTGCTCTGCTCTCTCTCGTCTCTCTCCCCCGTTGACGCCGCTCGGTCCTGAACACTGGCTGCGCCCTGTGCGCTCTGCCCTCTCTCTCTCCCCCGTCGACGCTGCTCAGCCTTTTTCTGTACCGCTCGGTCGGGCTCTAGCCCACCGCTGTCCGGGAAGGGTCTGCGCAGTACCTGTTGCCAGCCCGTTTCGCTGGACCACCATGACTGGAAAGCCAAGCCTGGCTCTCGACAGCCTCCCCCGCGATGCTCAAATCTCCGCTGGATGACTGGGCGGTTGCCCGTGGTCGACGCCCGTGCTTCTGGACTCGACCTTCTTCCACTGTTCTCCAGGAGCGAATCCCTGGGAGGTGATGCAGAGTTGCAGGTAGGTCCAAATCTATCTCGTCGCCAATGTTATGTCCGTGTATCTTAATGTTGTGTCCTTCAATAATCAGACAACAGACTGCAGGGAACGATTCAACAGGTGTTTACTGAATGAGGGTTACTCTAGAACTAACTGTACAGATCACTACTCAGGGTTTATATACAGGTGTGGTCACTGCCGGTACTACAGTATACAGGAGCTGTAAAAAGTAGTTCTCTCCCTTAAGGTATATATACATTACATACATTACACTTACTACACCACAGGTTCAGCTGTTAAAGGGCAATGCCACCTGGCTGGGAGGATTTTGTGGGGCACCTCAATTCTTGGCAAAGGCTGCACTGAAAAGGGGAGATCTAATTGAGGTGTTTAAGATGATTGCTCTGGCGGGGGAGTCCAGAACAAGAGGGCATAAGCTTAAAATTAGAGCTAGGCCGTTCATGGGTGATGTCAGGAAGCACTTCTTCACACAAAGGGCAGTGGAAATCTGGAACTCTCTCCCCAAAAAGCTGCTGAGGCTAGGGGTCAATTAAAAATGTCAAAACTGAGATTGATAGATTTCTGTTAGCCAAGGGTATTAAAGGTTATGGAACCAAGGCGGGTAGATGGAGTTAAGATACAGATCAGCTATGATCTAATTGAATGGCGGATCAGGCTCGAGGGGTTGAATGGCCTACTCCTGTTCCTATGTTCCTAAAAGACCAGCAGATCTGCTGCAGCCCAGGCTGTTGTAATACTTTTCCTAGTTCTATTGTTTTGTACATATTTCATTTTTATATGAAGAAAAACAAATTTAATGGCAGACAAAATTGGTGATATATATGCCCACCATTTACCAACCTGCCACTGTACCCCTTGGAGTCCAAAGCAGTCTCTTCCTGCCCAATGATTGACCTTCTAATTCAGGTAAAAATGAATACATTTGGTATCTGCAGCCTCAGGAGACAAGGGCTGTGCAGAGATAAATTAATGTAATAAAATGTAAATAATCACTGGGACGAATAATGTGAGAGATTAAAAGAGATTCAAACAGTGCCATAAAGTGTATGGTTTGCTTGCAATTCTATTAAAGTGTCGGGAATGGGCTTATTGCAACTTTAAAATATTTATCAAGTTTAAAAGAAAAATCAAAAAGAAATTGTGAATATTTAAAACTGTTGTACCTTGAATTTGATTGTATAATGCTTCTTCTACAAGATAAGGGTACTGCCTTCAGCACTGTTTAGTGCATAGAAAACAAGCATCAATGACACAACGCTTTAATATGTTGTAACTCGGTACATCAGCTGATACAACAACAAATGTCCTCTTTACTCAGATTTCTGCTTCTACTTCATCCTGATCATTTTTCTTGCGTAATTTGTAAAGCATTTGCCTTATTGAAAAGAAAAGACAAAGAAAGATCGTGCATTGATATACCGCCTTTCATGACCTCAGGATGTCCCAAAGCACTTTTCAGCCAACTAAGTACTTTTTTTGAAGTGTTGTCACTGTCGTAATGTAGGGAATCTCTATGTAGAGATCATGATCGTGGAATGTGCATTTCATTTAATGCAAAGATTAACCTGCCTCTGTGCAATTTGGGCCATTTTTTTTATAACTGGCTTGTGGGTTATTCCTTAGGGCTCTATTATCTTCTCCTCGCTTCCAAAAAATGATTGCAATAACCAACGCAAACTGCCCAAGTACAATAAAATGCTAATTTCTTATCAAACGTTGTACAGATAGAGCCTCTTCACACAGAATCACAGAAACCCCACAGTGCAGATAGAGGCCATTTCGGCCCATCGAGCCTGCACCGACACATATCCCACCCGATCCCCGTAACCCCTACACCAAGACATGTCCCACCCTATCCCCGTAACCCCACGTATTTAATCCCCCTAACACTAAGGGTCAATTTATCATAACCAATCAACCTAACCCGCACATCTTTGGACTGTGGGAGGAAACCGGAGCACCCGGAGGAAACCCACGCAAACACGGGGAGAATGTGCAAACTCCACACAGACAGTCACCCGAGGCCAGATTCGAACCCGGGTCCCTGGCGCTGTGAGGCAACAGTGCTAACCACTATGCTCTTACCTAATTTTTTCCCCAATGCCAGGCATGCACGCCAAAATAAGCCCTCTTAAGATTGGACGAGCTGAGCCAGAGTCAGGCAGCAAGACCATGGAGGACCTGAAAAGCTAAGCGTCCTATTTTTTTCAGGCCCACCTGCCACCCACCACTTAGCTCAGGACTGGAGGCCTACTGGCTGCTGTTCTGGCCATTACTGCTGCTCTAGGCCTCAGGCCTGCAGCTGCATCGGGGTCCACCTCCATTTCCAGGCTCAAGACACTCTGTAACTGGCCACTAGGAGAAACATGAGAGAAGCTCATGGTTGTAAAATCTGTGGGTTATATGGTGAATTAATACACAGACTACAAGAGTAACTTTAACAGGACTTTACTAGTCGAAGGTCAGGGCGAATCTGCCCAATAAATCCTTACACAGCACTTATATACTGGTGTGGTCACCACCGGTATTACAGTATACAGTAACCAAGATAAAGTAGTGCAACCCTTAAAATAGTTCTCTTAAAGGTGGAACGTTACATACACTACAATCCTCCCTTTTTAGGTTAACAATATATACATATTCCCATTAATATAACATCTTAACATATATACAACTTTATGTGAAACAGTTCACAGATTCAGTCTCTCTGGAGGCTTCCGGACTCTGTCCGGATAACGCCTCAGTGGTGTAGTCGTTTTTGGTGGTGTAGTAGGTTCTTCTGGCAAGGTCGATTCGGCTTGAAGGACCGTTTCAGGTTCATCGGATTCCAGTATTACCGGATCGGAGGTAGATGCTCTGGGTATCTCTACTTCCACATTAGACGTATAGAGTTGTGGAGTAGGTTGGGCCTTTGTGGATGATTCTATGATCTGGTCAACATGGCGCCTTATTATGCTTTCACCAATGTCCACGGTATACATCAAAGGTCCTAGCCTTTTTCCAATAGTTCCCGGCTGCCATTTCTCGGTACGGTAGTCCCGGGCCAAAACTTGTTGACCTATCTGAAAGGATCTAGTTGGCCTTTCATTCATGCCTTGAAATTGCCTGTTCTCTACGTCCCTTCTGACGTTTGGCTTAATCAAATCCAGCCGGCATCTTATTCTTCTATTGAAAAACATCATGGCGGGAGTTTGGTTTGTGACCGCATGTGTTGCATTCCTGTACGCCAACAAGAAGTTATCTACCTTATGTTGTAGATTTATGTCTTCATTACCCATGGCCTTTATGGCCTTCTTGAAGGTCTGGACAAACCTTTCAGCTAATCCATTGGTGGCGGGATGGTATGGGGCGGACGTATAGTGCTTGACCCCATTGCTTTTTAAGAACTTCCTGAATTCTTCGGACACAAATTGCGGTCCATTATCAGAACAGATCTGTTCCGGCAGCCCATTCCTGGCAAATATGGTCCTTAATACTGTGATGGTTTTTTCCGTGGTGGTGGAGGACATTTTTATTACCTCCGGCCACTTGGAGTGTGCATCCACCGCGATTAAAAACATTGAGTCCATAAATGGACCAGCAAAGTCGATATGTACCCTTTGCCATGGAGATGAGGGCCACTCCCATGGATGCAGAGGAGCTTGTGGTGGCTCTTGGTTATTTCTTCGATGTCTCCATCAATACCTGGCCACCACACAAACGCTCTGGCTAGGTTCTTCATTTTCACTCCACCCAGATGCCCCTCGTGAAGCTCCTTTAGTACTTTCTGCTGGAGTTTGGGTGGAATCACCACTCTAGATCCACACATCAAGGTTCCTCGGCACACTGACAGCTGTTCTCTTCTGTGCGAAAATGCTGGCAGCATTGGTTCGCCATGTACTGGCCATCCCTCCACCGTTAAATCGTAGACTCGTGAGAGAGTCGGGTCATTTCTTGTTTCCTTTTCGATCATGGAATTTGTTACTGGTAGACATTCCATTATGGTTGAGTGGAACATCTCCACTGGGTCCACTGTAGTCGCCTCTTCTTCCACTGGCAATGGTAGGCGCGATAACCCATCAGCATTTCCATGCTGTTTGGACCTTTTGTATTCAATGTCATATTGGTGTGCCCCTAGTAGAATGGACCACCTCTGTAGCCTTTGTGCTGTCATAGTGGAAACGGCCTTGTTAGGGTTGAATATGGACACCAACGGCTGGTGGTCTGTCAGCAATGTAAGCTTCTTGCCCTGCAGGTAATGATTGAATTTCTTTACTCCCCACACAAGGCTGAGAGCCTCCCTATCTATCTGAGCATAATTTCGCTCAGCGGAGGTCAATGATCGGGACGCAAATGCGACTGGCCTTTCCGAGCCATTTGGTAACTTGTGTGAGAGTACAGCTCCAATACCATAAGGGGAAGCATCACAAGCTAGACGAAGAGGTAGCGTTGGGTTGAAGTGAGCCAACACTTCCTCAGAGGTAATCAACGCCTTGCTTCTGCGAAAGGCCTTCTTACAGTCCTCGCTCCACTTCCATGGTACTTCTTTCCGCAACAGAGCATTCAGCGGATGCAGCACCGTGGATAGATTTGGCAGAAACTTATGGTAATAATTAATCAACCCCAGAAACGACCTCAACTGTGATACATTTTCCGGAGCGGGGGCCTTCACGACCGCTTCGATCTTGTCAGGTGACTTGTGCAGCCCCTCTTGGTCAATGACATGACCGCAGTACGAGATCCGTTTCTGGAAGAACTCACATTTCTGGCGATTAACTCGAAGGCCATATTCCTTCAACCTGGTGAGCACCAGTTTCAAATTTGTGAGGTGTTCCTCCTCGTCTTCTCCCGTAATCAGGATATCGTCCAAGTAACACTGAGTGCTTGGAATACCCTGTAAGACCTGCTCCATGGCCCTCTGCCAAATTGCTGGAGCCGAAGCTACTCCAAAAACCAGTCTATTATATCGATACAAGCCTCTGTGCGTGTTGATTGTGAGATATTGGCGTGACTCTTCCTCGACCTCCATCTGTAAATATGCTTGTGCCAGGTCTATCTTGGTGAAGTGTTTCCCGCCAGACAATGAAGCAAAGATATCCTCAATCCGCGGAAGTGGGTATTGTACCGTGTGAAGCACCGGATTAACTGTGATCTTGAAGTCTCCGCAGATGCGGACCTTCCCCGGTCCCCCTGGCTTGTTACTTGATGAAGACTTCATGACGGGAACAATGGGCGTGGCCCACTCACTCCAGTCCACCTTCGACAGTACCCCTGCACGTTCAAGCTCTTCCAGTTCTGCCTCCACAGCAGGTCGTATCGCGTAAGGTACCGATCTGGCTTTGAAAAATTTTGGGCTTGCATGTTCTGCAATCTTGATTTTTGCCTTAATTCCTCTCAGTGTTCCCAGTCCCTGCTGGAATACCTCTTTAGCCTCGTCCAATATTCTGGACAACCGTTCAGGTTTGACATCTTTCTTTCCAAAATCTACCATCATTGTGTTTAGTGAGTGCCAGTCTATCTTTATTTTCCTGATCCACTCCCGTCCCAGAAGTGGTGGACCTCCCTCGGGTAGTACATATAAGTCCATTCCTTGGTGATCTTTGCCCTTGTGTCTCACCTTGACTATTATCTTTCCGATGGGGTATACTTTATGCCCCGTGTGTGTCTGCAATACTAGCTCCGTATCCCGTAGGGGAATATGTTTGAATAACTTTTTGTAATCTTGTTTATTCATGACCGTCAATGCCGATCCGGTGTCCACTTCCATCTTCACTTGGACTTTTGCAATCTGCAGTGTGACCCAGATAGTTTGTCGGTCAGCTTCTTTACTCACATTGTGAATCCTCAGACTACCCAGTTCCTTGCTGTTGGGGTCTGAATCCGAATTCAGTTCATCTGGACTCTTCACAGTCACGTTATGTACCTTTCTGTACTTCTTCTGCGGTGACTTATTGTTGCTGGTCTTCTTTCCTGACCGGCATACATTAGCTATGTGACCCAGTTTGCCACATTTTCTACATTCCTGGTTTTTAAACCAGCATTGGTTCTGGTCGTGTGTTGTCTTTCCACAACGGTAACATTTCGTTGTACCCGAAGTCATTTGATCCACACTGAGTACCGCTGTCTTCAGCTGCATTTCCGCCGTGCCTCTCGCTGCGGCTTCGTGCGATGCTGCAATAAGGACAGCCTTATCAAGTGTAAGATCGTTCTCTTCGAGCAGTCGCTTTTGTGTTCCTTCCTTCGACATCCCGCACACGAACTTGTCTCTCAGTGCCTCTGTCAGATTTACCCCAAACTGACAGTATTTTGCTAGCCTACGCAGTTCAACCAGGTACTCCGCGTTGCTTTCCTCCTTTAATTGCGTTCTCCCGTAAAATTTAGCTCGTTCCGCTAACATCAGCGGTGTGGGGTTCACATGATCCTTCAGGACAGCAACAATATTAGCGAAAGACTGATCCGCCGGTTTAGCTGGTGATAGAAGATGCTTCAATAACCCGTATGTCTTCGCACCCATTGAGTTTAGTAAGGTTAGAGCTTTATCATAATTTGCTATCTTATTGACCTTACAATATATCTCGATGCGTTCTACATACGTGGTCCAATCTTCCACATCAGAATCGAATTCGTTGATGTTGCCACGCTTAGGCATCTTCACAATCTTCCTGAGAAACAACAACGAAATTTTTCTTTAACTTTTTTTTTTCCAAAAATGGCGGTTTCCCGCGCTTGTCTTCTCCCCCGCCCACTTTCAAAATGGCGGTTTCCTGCTCCTGTCTTCTTCTCCGCCTACTGGCGGGAGGGGTAAGCTTTTCCCTCGGGCGACGACCGCTGGCTTTCGGGGTTCGCAGCCTGCGCGCCGGCTTCAGCGCGTTCTTTGTTCCCTTTTCTCGGCAGGGCAACCGGCGCTGGGGACAACCCGTTGACGGCGAACAGTTCCAGCCGTTGGCTGAATCTCCTCGGTCTCCCTCGCTCAGCTCTGTCTCTCCCGCTCGCTCGGGCTCTGTCTCTCCCTCAGCGGCTTCCAATCGCGCCTCCCAGCCCTCTCGCAGTCCGGTCCTTTCCTCCCCCGGCTGCGGCTGAGTTCTCCGCGGTTTCTTATTTTTATTTCTTCCCGCGCCTTACGATCCCGGTCGCAGCGCCTCGCGGCCTCGGTAGCTGCCCGGCCTTTCGCCGGTCGCGGTCGAGCTGTCTCACGACGCTGTTGCGTCTCCCAGCCTGCTTGTAGCCCGGTCTCTCACACCGGCTGCGTTCCCGCTGGTAGCCCGGTCTCTCACACCGGCTGCGTTCCCGCTTGCACCGCGGCTTCCGTGCCCCACGCTGCCCCAGTCTCAGCGCCTCTGGGCCTGACTTCTGTCCGGCTCCTTTCCCCCCCGACCGTGGTCGAGTTCACCGCCCTTCCTCCGTTCTTTTTTTTTTATTTTCCCCCTACTCACAGTCAACGTGGCCGACATGCTTCTCGTGGCTGATCGGCTCACTCACCACCGTGGCAGAAGGGACGATCACTGCCTGTTGCTGATGGAAGGCTTCGTGTCTGAATTCTTCCTTCTTCCTTGCTCTGCAGACTCGAGTCTTCTCTCAGCAGAATGACGAGGGCGGGTGCCTCCTCTCGACGCTCGTTAACTGCTTCGGATGTATCGCTGCCGCAGGGTAAGATCGAACTCGTCGCCACTGTAAAGTCTGTGGGTTATATGGTGAATTAATACACAGACTACAAGAGTAACTTTAACAGGACTTTACTATTCGAAGGTCAGGGCGAATCTGCCCAATAAATCCTTACACAGCACTTATATACCGGTGTGGTCACCACCGGTATTACAGTATACAGTAACCAAGATAAAGTAGTGCAACCCTTAAAATAGTTCTCTTAAAGGTGGAACGTTACATACACTACAATGGTGACTGGTCCTTCACTCACTGTTGGGAAATGCCACCCCAAAATGACGCAACTAAACTTGAACAACACCCATGTGGGCGAAGGTGACGTAAGGTAACAAGGTAAGAAGGAAGGTAATAAGGAAGGAAGGAAGGAAGGAAAGAATGAAGAAAGGAAGAAAGGAAAGAAAGAAGGAAAGAAGGAAGGAAGAAAGGAAAGAATGAAGAAAGGAAGGAAGGAAAGAAGGTAGGAAGGAAAGAAGGCAGGAAGGAAGGAAGAAAGACTTGCATTTATATAATGTCTTTCACAATCGCAGGATGTCCCAAAGCTCTTCACAGCCAATTAATTATTTTGAAGTGTAGTCACCATTGTAATGTAGGAAACGCAGCAGCCAATTTGCGTACAGCAAAGCCTCACAAACAACAATGAGAAATGACCAGATAATCAGTTTTAGAGATGTTGGTTTAGGGATAAAGATTGTGCAGGACACCAGAGAGAACTCTCCTGCTTGTCTTCGAAAAGTTCCATGGAATGTTTTATATCCACCTGAGAGGCCAGACGGAGCCTCGGTTTAATGTCTTACCTAACAATAGACTATACATAAAAATATATTTTGCATCAGAGCCCTATTGATACTGAAGCCAATATGTTCACATTTCATCGTTATTATATTTAACAACATTGAATTAATTTGTTCCGTATCATATGGCTCTCTGCTCGTGCTAATTAAACCATCTGTAACACATGGACAGGTGGAGTATTATTACAATGCTTGAATTTGCCACTTGCGAATGCAATGTGTTATGATGAAGCTAATTAAACAAGTCACACTGCAGATGTATGAAGGAGGGATAGAAGTGGGGAATGGATAAAAGCCACTGGACTGATATCACTATCTGTTGCTTTGAATCATCACTTGCTAGCTTCTTGTGTGTCAGCCATCACTCAGTTGGTAGCTCTTTTGCCTCTGAGTCAGAAGGTTGTGGGTTCAAGCCCTACGCCAGGGACTTGAGCACAAAAATCTAGGCTGACACTCCAGTGCAGTACGGAGGAAGTGCTGCACTGTCAGAGGTGCCGTCTTTTGGATGAGATGTTAAACCAAGGCCTCATCTGCTCTCTCAGGTGGACGTGAGAGATTCCATGACACTATTTCAAAGAAGAGCAGTGGAGTTATCCCCAGTGTTCTAACCAATGTTTATCCCTCAATCAACATCAGTAAAAAAAAAGATTATCTGGTCATTATCACATTGCTGTTTCTGGGAGCTTGCTGTGTACAAATTGACTGCCGCGTTTCCTGCATTACAACAGTGACTACACTCCAAAAAGTACTTCATTGGCTGTAAAGTGCTTTGGGACGTCCGGTGGTCATGAAAAGGCACTATATAAATGCAAGTCTTTCTTTCTTCTTTGTTCCTTCTTGAAGTATTGGAAGAAAGTCATAGATTGATTTAACATTAAAGGACAAGTTTTTCTCTTTTCTCAAATAAAGGGTGAATTGCTCTTATATTGTAAATAAAAACAAATCTAGGGGGTGGGGTGCACATTATTTTGCTTCGAAGTTTCAGTATAAACCAAGTCCAATAGAGTTGACTTTTTAAGCAGCTGAATTGGCATTTAGCCGACCTAACTGGCGACAGTTTCATACATCTGCCAATCCAATATTCAAAATGGATCAATGAACATTTCACAAAGTGGGGCTCAAAGGTCCTTTGAAATAGCGACCAATGGACATCCACAGGGCACAATGGGTGAGGCAGCAGATCACTGGCCAAGTCAACTCAAGGCCCATGACTATGAGGACCTGGGAGGGTGTCTGCAAGAAGTTCCATGACTTGAAAAAGATGACCAAGCTAAGGGAGGCAATTCAATTCTCTTAAAAAGGAGATATTTAAGAAAGGTGAGAGAAGGAAACCAGGGAATTATAGATCGGTTAGCCTAATATCTGTTGTCAGGAAATTAATAGAATCTATAATTAAGGATGGAGTGACTGAACACCTTGAAAATGTTCAGTTGATCAGAGAGAGCCAGCATGGATTTGTGAAAGGTAGGTCAGGCCTGACGAACCTGATTGAATTTTTTGAAGAGGTGACTAAAGTAGTGGATAGGGGATTGTCTATGGATGTTATTTATAAGGACTTCCAGAAGGCATTCGATAAAGTCCCTCATAAAAGACTGGTAGCTAAAGTTGAAGCTCATGGAATTGTGAGAAAATGATTGAACTCGTTAGGAGATTGGCTGAGTGGCAGGAGACAGAGAGTAGGGATAATGGGTAGGTACTCTAATCGGCAGAATGTGACGAGTAGCGTCCCACAGGGATCTGTGCTGTTCACTGTATTTATTAACAACTTAGATGATGAGGTAGAGAGCAACATATTCAAGTTTGCCGATGACACAAAGATAGGTGGCACTGTAAACAGTGTAGATGGAAGCATAAAATTACAAAGCGATATTAATAGATTAAGTGGATGGGCAAAACTGTGGTAAATGGATATCAATATAGGCAAGTGTGAGATCATCCACTCATAAACAGGATGGATCAGACTAGAGGTCCAATGAGACTTAGGGGTCCAGGTACATAGATCATTAAAATGTCATGGTCAGGTACAAAAAATAATCAAAAAGGTTAATGGATTGCTGGCCTTTATATCTAGAGTGTGGAGATGCCGGTGTTGGACTGGGGTGGACAAATGTAAGAAATCACACAACACCAGGTTATAGTCCAACAGCTTTATTTGAAATCACAAGCTTTCGGAGCGTTGCTCCTTCGTCAGGTGAAGTGGAGAGATGCATAAAAACACAGCTTATATAGTCAGAGAATAATGTCAGATGTTTACAGGTAATCTTTCTAACTGCCATTTATCACACCTCGGCAGAGAGATAATCACAGCAATCAAAGGTGTAAATGGTGTCCAAACAGGTCAGTCAGGAAAACATTACATCAAAGAGCAATGAGGTGGGGTCACAAGGGGTCAAATGTTGCAGATGCTGGGGTCTGTATGAAAAACAAAAAACATTTTTTTTGCTGGAAATCACAGCAGGTCCGGCCGCATCTGTGTGGACAGAACAAGCCAACGACGACTCGAGTCTGGATGACTCACCTGACGAAGGAGCAGCTCTCCGGAAGCTTGTGATTTCAAATAAAGCTGTTGGACTATAACCTGGTGTTGTGTGATTTCTTACATTTGTCCACCCCAGTCCAACACCGGCATCTCCACACCATGGCTACTATCGACACCACAAACTGCCGGCTCAAAGTGGAGAGGATCTCCAAGAAGATCGCGCATATTGACACAGACATCAAGTTTCTACAGAGATGCAAGAAAGCACACAAGATCCCGAAAGGACTACAGATCACGAACCCACTCAAGTCGACCTACAACACAGACTACGCTGAGAGACTCTGCCGTCGTACCTCTCGCACACTCCTCAACCATCTCGTACACCAGCTCTACAGCAGACGCCGCAACCTCGAAACCGAGATGGAGTCCATGTTCTCAGCCTGTGCTCAGGACACAGCAGACCAGCTACGAGATACCGCCAAACAGACGAGGCAACGGAACTACGCTGCCTACATGCACACCAAGAACAGGAAGCTTGAGAAACTCGGCATCACCAGCAGCAGCAACCAAGCCTCTCCCGGTACCACGGTTGAAACCACAGGGAAGTCCATCATCAACCTGTCCGACCACACCCTTCAACCAGATGAAATTGAAGTTCTCAGCCGAGGGCTCAATTTCTGCCCCACCACCAAAATGGACCCCATCGGTCTCGCGGCAGACACAGAGGAATTCATCAGGAGAATGAGGCTCCGGGAATTCTTCCACAAATTCCAAGATGTCAGCAGCGAACCCAATGAGACAATCAATGATCCGGACCAGCAGACAGAGGGATCCGCAGTGCAGCAACCGAAGAAGAAAGAGTTACATTGGACCCCTCCGGAGGGTCGCTGCCCTAAGCTTGACATGTATGCTCAAGCTGTCAGGAGATGCATCAACGCCAGATTCATCAGCCGCACTCACAAGACAGTCCAGAATGTCACCCGAGCACAACGCAACGCCATCCACGCTCTCAAGACCAACCGCAACATCGTCATCAAACCAGCAGACAAAGGATGAGCCATCGTCATACAGAACAGAACGGACTATTGCAAAGAAGCATACCGACAACTGGACAACCAGGAACACTACAGACAGTTACCCGCAGATCCGACCAAAGAACACACCCGCCAACTCAACAGACTGATCAAGACCTTCGATCCAGACCTGCAAAGCATCCTACGCGCTCTCATCCCACGTACTCCCCGCGTGGGAGACTTCTACTGCCTCCCAAAGATACACAAAGCCAACACGTCCAGACGTCCTATCGTATCAGGCAACGGAACCCTGTGTGAGAACCTCTCTGGATACGTCGAGGGCATCCTGAAACCCATCGTACAGGGAACCCCCAGCTTCTGTCGTGACACTACAGACTTCTTACAGAAATTCAGCACCCACGGACCAGTCGAACCAGGAACACTCCTCGCCATGATGGACGTCTCGGCACGCTACACCAGTATCCCCCACGATGACGGCATCGCTGCGACAGCCTCAGAACTCAACACCAACAACAGCCAATCTCCAGACGCCATCCTACAACTCATCCGCTTCATCCTTGACCACAATGTCTTCACCTTCGACAACTAGTTCTTTACCCAAACACACGGAACAGCCATGGGGACCAAATTCGCACCCCAATACGCCAACATCTTCATGCACAAGTTCGAGCAAGACTTCTTCACTGCACAGGACCTCCAACCAACGCTATACACCAGATACATCGACGACATTTTCTTTCTATGGACCCACGGCGAAGAATCACTGAAAAGACTACACGATAACATCAACCAGTTCCATCCCACCATCAAACTCACCATGGACTACTCCTCAGAATCGGTTTCATTCTTGGACACACGAATCTCCATCAAAGACGGACACCTCAGCACTTCACTCTACCGCAAGCCCACGGACAACCTCATGATGCTCCACTTCTCCAGCTTCCACCCTAATCACGTTAAAGAAGCCATCCCCTATGGACAAGCCCTGCGAATACACAGGATCTGCTCAGACGAGGAGGAACGCGATGGACACCTACAGACGCTGAAAGACGCCCTCGTAAGAACGGGATATGACGCTCGACTCGTCGATCGACAGTTCCGACGGGCCACAGCGAAAAATCGCATAGACCTCCTCAGAAGACAAACACGGGACACAACCAACAGAGTACCCTTCGTCGTCCAGTACTTCCCCGGAGTGGAGAAACTACGCCATGTTCTTCGCAGCCTTCAACATGTCATCGATGGCGACGAACACCTCACTAAGGCCATCCCCACACCTCCACTACTCGCCTTCAAACAGCCGCCTAACCTCAAACAGACCATCGTTCGCAGCAAATTACCCAGCTTTCAGGAGAACAGCGACCACGACACCACACCACCCTGCAACAGCAACCTCTGCAAGACATGCCAGATCCTCAACACAGATACCATCATCACACGTGAGGACACCACCCACCAGGTACATGGTACATACTCATGTGACTCGGCCAACGTTGTCTACCTCATACGTTGCAGGAAAGGATGCCCCGGAGCATGGTACATCGGCGAGACCATGCAGACACTGCGACAACGGATGAACGGACACCGCGCAACAATCGCCAGGCAGGAGTGTTCCCTCCCAGTCGGGGAACACTTCAGCAGTCAAGGACATTCTGATATACCTATCAATTCATCCAATGAAAAGCGACGAGTTAAGACAGTAACTATAGGTTTTTATTGGCTAAATAACAGAGCCCACCCTCGTGGTTGATCGGATCCAACAAGGAGGAATACCAGCCAGTCGACCACCTTTATACCTGGGCAAGTAGGTGGAGCCATGGGCGGAGTCAGCAGTGGTCAGCCCAGGTATAACAGCGTGACAAGAGGCGACCTCGTGTAGTGATACAACAGTGTAAACAGTGATAACCATAGTGTAACGATATAACAGTGATAACTATAGTGTAACGATAGTGAACGATAAAAGTGGTTTACCACATTCACCCCTTGTTTAGATTTGAGTCCGGCGAGGTGAAGTGTACTACCAGTTCGGGTATGTCAGTCTGTCCGGAGGCCTCGTAAGCCTTTCCGATCGTCGCAGCAGCGGCGGCGGTGATGCAGTATCCAATGTTAATGCTGGTGTCTGCGTGGTCGGCGAAGGCTCGTGGGGTTCCGGCATGCCGTCTACCTGGGCTGGATTTGGGGGGGTGGTGGGGGGTAACGGTGGTGTCTCAGGGATGCCCGAGGGTGCGAGGTCTCGTAAGGAGACTGTGTCCTCCCGCCTGTCTGGGTATGCCACATAGGCGTACTGGGGGTTGGCGTGCAGGAGGTCCACCCTCTCGACCAGGGGGTCCATTTTATGGGCCCTCGCGTGCTTTCGCAGCAAGACGGGCCCCGGAGAGGTCAGCCAAGTTGGTAGCGTGGTTCCCGTAGTCGACTTCCTGGGGAAAACAAACATTCGTTCATGGGGGGTGGCGTTAATGGCAGTGCAAAGCAGTGACCGGATGGAATGCAGCGCTGCCGGGAGGACTTCCTGCCAGTGAGAGGTTGGGAGGCCCTTGGACTTTAAGGCTAAGAGAACGGCCTTCCAGACAGTCGCGTTCTCTCTTTCCACCTGGCCGTTCCCTCGGGGGTTGTAGCTGGTGGTCCTGCTTGCAGCAATACCTCTCGCTAGTAGGAACTGGCGAAGTTCCTCGCTCATGAAGGAGGAGCCCCGGTCGCTATGTATATAGTTCGGGAACCCGAACACGGCGAAGAGGTCGTTCAGGCATTTGATGACCGTGGTACTGGTCATGTCTGGGCAGGGGAAGGCAAAGGGGAAACGGGAGTACTCGTCAATGATGTTGAGGAAGTACACATTACGGTCAGAGGACGGGAGGGGCCCCTTAAAATCGATGCTCAAGCGCTCGAAGGGGCGGGTGGCCTTGATCAGGCTTGCTCTGTCCGGCCTAAAGAAATGCGGTTTGCATTCGGCACAGGTTTGGCAGTTCCTGGTCATGGTCCTGACCTCCTCGATGGAGTAGGGCAGGTTGCGGGCCTTAATGAAGTGGTAAAGTCTGGTGACTCCGGGGTGGCAGAGGTCGTTGTGGAGGGTCTGCAGTCTATCAATTTGCGCGTTGGCGCATGTACTTCGTGATAGAGCATCTGGGGGTTCGTTCAGTTTACCAGGCCAGTACAAGATCTCATAATCATAGGTGGAGAGCTCGATTCTCCACCTCAAGATCTTATCGTTCTTGATTTTGCCCCTCAGCTTGTTATTAAACATAAAAGCGACCGAACCCTGGTCGGTGAGGAGGGTAAATAGTTTGCCTGCCAGGTAATGCCTCCAGCGTCGTACAGCCTCCACGATCGCCTGGGCCTCCTTCTCGACTGAGGAGTGTCGGATCTCAGGGCCCTGGAGGGTCCTTGAGAAGAAGGCCACCGGTCTCCCCTCCTGGTTAAGGGTTGCGGCTAGGGCGAAGTCGGATGCATCGCTCTCCACTTGGAAAGGGATAGACTCATCCACCGCGTGCATTGTGGCCTTAGCAATGTCTCCCTTAATGAGGGAGAAGGCTGCGCACGCTTCTGCCGTCAGGGGGAAGGAGGCGGACTTCATGAGGGGTCTGGCTTTGTCCGCATAATTCGGCACCCATTGGGCATAGTAGGCGAAGAGCCCCAGGGTCCTCTTCAGCGCCTTTGGACAGTGGGGGAGGGGAAGCTCCATGAGGGGGCGCATTCTTTCGGGGTCGGGGCCGATGACTCCGTTCTCTACTACGCAGCCGAGGATGGCAAGGCGCGAGGTGTTAAACACACATTTCTCCTTATTGTAGGTGAGGTTCAGCCGTTGGGCCGTACGGAGGAATCTCTCCAGATTAACATCATGGTCCTGCCGGTCGCGGCCGCAGATGGTGACGTTATCTAGATAGGGGAACGTGGCTTGCAGCCCGTTCTGGTCAACCATCCGGTCCATCTCCCTTTGGAAGATCGAAACCCCGTTGGTGACGCCGAAGGGAACCCTAAGGAAGTGGTAGAGGCGGCCATTCGCCTCGAAGGTGGTATACTGGCGGTCCTCAGGGTGGATAGGGAGTTGGTGGTAGGCCGACTTAAGGTCGATGGTAGAGAATATTCGGTACTGTGCAATCTGATTGACCATATCAGATATGCGGGGAAGGGGGTATGCGTCCAGCTGGGTGTACCGGTTTATGGTTTGGCTGTAGTCGATGACTAGGCAGTTTTTATCGGCGGTCTTAACGACTACGACCTGGGCACGCCAGGGGCTGTTGCTCCTCTCGATGATGCCCTCTTTCAGGAGACGCTGCACCTCAGAGCTAATAAAAGCTCTGTCCCCGGCGCTGTACCGCCTGCTCTTGGTAGCGACGGGTTTACAGTCACGGGTGAGGTTGGCGAACAGGGAGGGGGGCGGAACCCTGAGGGTGGATAGGCCGCAGGTGGTACGCGGTGGGCGGTTTAAAGGCTGTTGGTTGTCGACTGTGAATGGGGGGAGGGGTCCACCGTATGCCAAAGTGACACTTCGAAGGTGGGATTAGAAATCCAGCCCTAGTAGGACGGCAGTGCAGAGTTGGGGCAGGACAAGAAGTTTAAAATTTTTATACTCCGTGCCCCTAACCGACAGGGTCACAACACAGTATCCGCTGATGTCTGTTGAATGGGACCTCGACGCCATCGAGATCCGGTTGCGCGTTGGCTGGACAGTGAGGGAGTAGTGGCTCACCGTGTCTGGATGGATGAAACTCTCCGTGCTTCCGCTGTCGAACAGGCAGGTCGTGGCGTGGCCGTTTACTTTGATGTCCATCATGGACTTGGACAGGTGATGCGGGTGAGCTTGGTCCAGTGTGACGGAGGCTAGTGTATGGCTGAGCGAGCTGCTGTAGTCTGCGGGTGAGGCTGTGGTCGGGTCTGGAGACAAGGTGGCGGTCGAGTGTGGTGAACAAAATGGCGGTGCCCATGACGTTGCATAAAATGGCAGAGAAGATGGCCGCCCCCACAACTCACATGAGGCACTGCCGGTGTCGGTGGCCTTGATCAAAGATGGCCACCCCCACGACTCACATGAGGGGATACTGGCATCTGTGGCCTTGATGAAAGATGGCCGCCCCCACAACTCGCATGAGGCACTGCTGGCGTCTGTGGCTTTCCCCCTGCAGGCCTTCGCGAAGTGGCCTTTCTTGTGGCAGTCGGAGCAGGTCGCGTTTCTTGCAGGGCAGCGCGCCCTCGGGTGTTTCGCCTGGCCACAGAAAAAGCAGCCAGCGGCCCGATCGCGGGGCTCCGATGTCGCAGCCGGTACCAGGGGTGGCGGTCCCGATCGGGTCCGGGACGCCGACGCTGAGGTAGGTCCCAGAGGCGGCGGTGCGAGGGGTATTGCGGTCGGGGTCGGGCCCGAGTCCCAGGGTCGCGCAGCACAGTACCTGGAATACGCCTCGAGGTCCCGATGGGCCACTTCCAGAGAGCGAGCGAGGGCTGCAGCTGTGTTCAGGTCGAGGTCCTTTGATTCGCGCAGTCTTTGCCGTGAGTAGTCGGACCGAAGGCCTTTCACGAAGGCATCGCGGATATTCTCTTCAGTATTTTCTGCAGCCGTTACAGCTTTAAAGTCACAGTCCCTGCCGAGCGTTTGTAGCGCCCATAAAAATTCATCTACAGACTCTCCTGGCTGTTGCGGGCGGGATCTTAGGAGATGTCTGGCATACATAGAATTTACCGGGCTCCGGTACTGCTCTTTCAGCAGGTTGAGGGCGGCCTCGTATGTAGTAAGGTCCTGGATGAGTGCAAATACTTTAGGGCTCACTTGGGCGGTCAGAACTCTTAGTTTGGATCTCTGAGGCACGCCGGATTCTCCCAGGTAGGATTCGAAACAGCTCAGCCAGTGTTTGAAGTCAAGGGCTGAGTTTGCTGCCTGTGGGTTTAGATCCAGGTACGGCGGTCGGAGGGCTCCCAGCCAGGCCGGCTGCTGTGGCTGTTGTAGCTGGGCGTCTGACTGGTCGTTTGGCTGCTCCGTTAAAGACATTTCAAAATTTAGCCAATAAAATTGATATACCTATCAATTCATCCAATGAAAAGCGACGAGTTAAGACAGTAACTATAGGTTTTTATTGGCTAAATAACAGAGCCCACCCTCATGGGTGATCGGATCCAACAAGGAGGAATACCAGCCAGTCGACCACCTTTATACCTGGGCAAGTAGGTGGAGCCATGGGCGGAGTCAGCAGTGGTCAGCCCAGGTATAACAGCGTGACAAGAGGCGACCTCGTGTAGTGATACAACAGTGTAAACAGTGATAACCATAGTGTAACAATATAACAGTGATAACCATAGTGTAACGATAGTGAACGATAAAAGTGGTTTACCACACATTCAGCCTCCGATCTTCGGGTAAGCATTCTCCAAGGCGGCCTTCGAGACACACAACAATGCAAAATCATCGAGCAGAAACTGATAGCCAGGTTCTGCACCCATGAGGACAGCCTGAACCGGGATCTTGGGTTCATGTCACGCTACATGTAACACCACCTGATGTAGGGTCATCCAGACTCGAGTCGTCGTTGGCTTGTTCTCTCCACATAGATGCGGCCGGACCTGCTGTGATTTCCAGCAAAAAAAATGTTTTTGTCTTTTTTTGTTTTTCATACAGACCCCAGCATCTGCAACATTTGACCCCTTGTGACCCCACCTCATTGCTCTTTGATGTAATGTTTTCCTGACTGACCTGTTTGGACGCCATTTACACCTTTGATTGCTGTGATTATCTCTCTGCTGAGGTGTGATAAATGGCAGTTAGAAAGATTAACTGTAAACATCTGACATTATTCTCTGACTATATAAGCTGTGTTTTTATGCATCTCTCCACTTCACCTGACGAAGGAGCAGCGCTCCGAAAGCTTGTGATTTCAAATAAAGCTGTTGGACTATAACCTGGTGTTGTGTGACTTCTTACATTTATATCTAGAGGACTAGAATACAAGGGGGTAGAAGTTATGCTGCAGCTATACAAAGCCCTGGTTAGACCACACCTGGAGTACTGTGTGCAGTTCTGGGCACTACATGTTAGGAAGGATATATTGGCCTTGGAGGGTGTGCAGCATAGATTTACTAGAATGATACCTGGACTCCAAGGGTTAAATTATGAGGAGAGATTACACAAACTTGGGTTGTATTCCCTAGAATTTATAAGATTAAGGGGTGATTTGATCGACGTTTCCAGATATTAAGTGGAACTTATAGGGTAGATAGAGAGCAACTATTTCCTCTGGTTGGGGATTCTAGGACTAGGGGGCATAGTCTAAAAATTAGAGTCAGACATAGGAAATAGGAGCAGGAGTAGGCCATTCGGCCCTGCTCCACCATTCAACGAGATCATGGCTGATCATCCAAACCCTAGCACCCGGTCCCTACACCAACAGCCATCCCACCCAAGCCCTATCCCCATAACCCTGTAACCCCACGTATTTAATCCCCCCTAACACTAAGGGCCAATTTTTATCATGGCCAGTCAACCTAACCCGCACATCTTTGGACTGTGGGAGGAAACAGGAGCACCCGGAGGAAACCCATGCAAACACGGGGAGAATGTGCAAACTCCACACAGACAGTCACCCGAGGCCGGATTTGAACCCGGGTCCCTGGCGCTGTGAGACAACAGTGCTAACCACTATGCCACCATGCTGCCCTTTCAGGCATGAAGTTAGGAAACACTTCTACACACAAAGGGTGGTAGAAGTTTGGACCTCTCTTCCACAAATGGCAATTGATTCTAGATCAATTGTTAATTTTAAATCTGAGATTGATAGATTTCTGTTAACCAAAGGGATATGAGGCAAAGGTGGGTATTTGGAGTTAGGTCACAGATCAGCCATGATCTCATTGAATGACAGAACAGGCTCAAGGGGCTAAATGGCTTACTCCTGTTCCTATGTTTCTATCTATGGGTGATGGGACTCTGAGTGGAAGCTGTTACAGATACAAGTGAGGTAAATAAAGTACAACTACAAATGAATTAATGTAATTCCAGGAAGCACATTATGCTTTCTCATCACATCGCTGTTTAAAGGCAAAACATAGATCAAGGAGAGAAAGAGATGGTGGACAATACTGTGAGGGACCTCAGCCAGCACAAATGGTGCACAGAACGGGAGGCTCTGGAAAGCACTAATTCTCAGCAGGTTGGAGATGTGCATAAACCATCCGGTGTGTGCCATTTGATAATACATTCTATGCTGTGCACTTTATGTTACATTAATGTGTCCATGCAGATTGATAGTGTAATCATGCTTCAAACTTCGTGTAATGAAAACAAAATACCCAAATGGCTAAGTCTGCTTGAGTACTAATGACGTCTCTGTGTTCTCTTCACAGCACCGCATGGAGAAGCCAATGGTCTTCAAGACTATAAAGAAGCGCTCACCACAACATCAAGTTTCATCACCCATAATATAAGATAGCAGCAGCCCAGGTGTATATATTTAGGGTAAATCAATTGATCCCATGCTCCCAGTGGGGAGCCATACTCACATAGGTTGCAGGCTGGAGATAGGGCTACAATAAAATGACACTCATTCTTCAACACACGTTTCCCTTCCAGAATGGCTACCTGCTGGGAGTGTGGGCTTGGTGAATTTATCCATTTTTGTCCATTGTTTGAGCTATCAGCCATAACTCAGTTGGTAACACTCTTGCCTCTTAGTCAGAAGTTGCAGTTTCAAGTCCCACTCCACTGAAAACAAAAGCTAGGCTGATACTTCTGTGTAGTACTGAGGGAGCTGATGTCTTTTGGATGAGGTGTTAAACCGAGGCCCCGTCTGCCCTTTCAAGTGGACGGAAAAGATCCCATGGCAGTATTTTGAAGAAGAGAAAGGGAGAGCTCCCCGGTGTACTGGCCTCTCTTAACCCCTCAACCAACTACTAAAAACAGATTATCTGGTCATTATCACCTTGCTGTGTGCAAAATGGTTGCCATGTTTCCTACATTACCACAGTAACTACATTTCAAAAATGATTTCATTGGCTGTAAAGCGATTTGGGAGGTCTTGGGGTCATGAAAGGCGCTATATAAATGCAAGTCTTCCTTTCTTTATGTGATATGGATGAGGCAGCATAGGGTGGAGCACAGATCACTGGTGCTGAAGGTGATGGTTGCTCACAGTACAGTGCAGAGGTCTGGCATGCGAACTGTCCCTTGCGAATTGTCTTGGGATGCAAATCCTTAGTGGGCCTGCTGTTCAATGTAACAAATGGGCCACGTTGAGCAGGCACTTGGCTCCATGCAAAGGATGGATGAATGATTGTCCACACCGCAGTCTTATATTGTGTAGTCAGAAGTACCAGGTCACTGGAAAGCCCCTCCAGAAGTTATTGGTGTCTGAGCGCTATGCACTAGGTCGGGCATTTACAAGACCACATTGCATAGCAAGGGTAAAAATGAGCAGATGCAACTACAGCTTGCTTCTGCTCATTTTTAGCCTTACCGTGCATCAGCTTGTAGGCTTGTGATCCACACTGTATGGTCAGACAGGTGCCCTGTGTCCCTCTACATTTGTCAATCGTCATAACCAAATGACTTGGTGGATTGTGATTTCCTTGGGTGATGTTCTCAATCAGTCTAGGGTGAATGAGAAAGTCGCTTTTTGTAACGAGTGGTGCCTCTTCTGACCTGAGGCAAATCGAAGAGACATACAGTAGACTATTGGTTTTGTCTGGTTTGATTGCTTTTCCCCCTCTCCTGCTGCTATCTGCTCAGCCTGCCATTATAGGTTAGTGGTCAGTACGCAAATGTGCTTACTTTATCACTCAATATGCAGCTTCCTCTCTTCTCAATATGACAGGAAGAGATTGTTACAATGGTTATAATGAATGCAATCCTGATCTCAACAACATGTGACAGAAAGGGATGATTTTATTGGGAGATAAGTGGAGTATGTTTTACTGAGATTCTTTCATACTGTGCATATATATTCTAAATACTGGATAGCAGAGAGTGACTGGAATGTAAATGCAGCCAAAAGGTTCAGGTGATTTATATGTAGAATAATGGATATGTGGGAGAGACTATTAGTCGGTGATTTAATCAAAACCCTCATATGATAGCGCAAACTATTGTCTGAACCCAAAGATCAGATTAGTTCCCATGATACACTTCAGGTATTTATTATTTTAATATCATAAATTTTATCAGATAGGTATTATTCAGTTTTAGCTCCATTTCAGTGCTGGCAACAGCTCTCGTCACAGAGCTTGACTGTCAATATGAATTTTGTTGTTGAGGCATTTGTCAAGAAACAATTTACAGTTGATTAGCAGCAAGATTTTGTTTTGGCCTGTATGTATTTTAAATCAATAATTTCCAACAGTCTCGCATAAAACTAATATTGTTCTTGCATGTTACTCACAAAAACAATCTGGTACTCTTAGGTCTCAGTTTACACGTTGTTTTCCCACGCAGAGACAAGCTGTGAGCAGTATCTGCGTGAAGATGAATAATCAAATAGGGATAGCGTTTAACAGCAATACCGATACAGCAAAAATAATTAGTAAGTTATTATTACCAACCCCATTAGCTGAAACCTCACTGTACTCACACAGATGTTATCTCCTCAATGAAGCCCACCCGCTACAACAAATATTTACACTGGAGAAAATCCCATTTCCCATATCAATTAAAGTACCTCCCACATTCACTTTACGTGAGGGGGAAGCTTAGCTATTGTTTGTGGTTTAAGTCACTCAATGCTCTTTTATGCAGGAGTGCAAAGTGACACTCTCAGATTACCCAATCTCTCTCCAAATTTCTAGTTTGCTGGATTTCATTTGTTTTACAGCTGTTGATATTTTGCTACGCTTATTTTCTTTTTAAGTTGCGTAAAACAAACAGGAAGTTAAACTAAAGTATTTTTCCTCCTCGGGACTGGAGCTTTTACTACAACTATTACTGCTATTAACATTACTACTACTATTTCTGGTGCTACTAACATTACTCATTTTGCTGGTGCTACTCGTGCTACTAGTGTTCTGAATACTACCATTAATGGCCTTCATTGCAAGGGGATTTGAGTACAGGAGCAAGGATGTCTTACTACAGTTGTACAGGGCCTTGGTGAGACCATACCTGGAGTACTGTGTGCAATTTTGGTCTCCATAGAGGGAGTGCAGCAAAGGTTCACCAGACTGATTCCTGGGATGGCAGGACTGTCGTATGAGGAGAGATTGGGTCAACTAGGCCTGTATTCACTAGAGTTTAGAAGAATGAGAGGGGATCTCATTGAAACGTATAAAATTCTGACAGGGCTAGACAGACTGGATGCAGGGAGGATGTTTCCCCTGGCTGGGGTGTCTAGAATGAGGGGTCACAGTCTCAGGATACGGGGTAGGACATTTAGGACTGAGATGAGGAGAAATTTCTTCACTCAGAGGGTGGTGAACCTGTGGAATTCTCTACCACAGAAGGCTGTGGAGGCCAAGTCACTGAATATATTTAAGAAGGAGATAGTTAGATTTCTAGACACAAAAGGCATCAAGGGGTATGGGGAGAGAACGGGAATATGGTATTGAGATAGAGGATCAGCCATGATCATATTGAATGGCAGAGCAGGCTTGAAGGGCTGAAGGGCCTACTCCTGCTCCTATTTTTCTATGTTTCTATGTTTCTATTACTATTGCTGCTACTACTGCTGCTAACATTACTAATTCTATTGTCGGTGCTGCTATTGTTGGGATAAATATTGGCCAGGACACTGGGGAGCACTCCCCTACTCTTCTTTGATTTAGTGCCATGGGATCTTTTATGTGAGAGCGCAGACGGGGCCTCGGTTTAACGTCTCATCCGAAAGACGGCACTTCCGACAGTGCAGCACTCCCTCAGTACTGCACTGGGAGTGTCAGCGTAAATGTTGTGCTCAAGTCCTTGGTGCGGGATTTGTACCCTCAACCTTCTGCCGCAGAGGCGAGAGTGCTACCACTGAGCCACGGTTGATTCCAGCCAATACCACTACAACAACAGCTTCGATTTCTACAATGTTCATTGCGTATAGCGAGACTGAAAGCAAGTTAAATTCTGGGCTTTTGAAGTTACAATCCTTCCTTCTCAACTTAACTTAAGTGAAATAGCCCATTGTAGTCACTTTGGCTGAAAGATTAGTTGAGGTATATAAGGACAGTGAGGGTGACTGATTTCCATGAGTTCCACATGTCACCTTGTTTGTAAGGTGAGCTGAAGTTTGCATAATTCATCACAATTTGCAAGATCACCATGATTAGAAGGTGCCTTGAGGTTTGAATTATTTGCAGATATCAACCTTGCTTAAAGTTAAGTTGAGGTAAGGATAGAGGAAATAAAGCAAGAGCTTGTTCAACATAAATTTGTAATATTGGTAGTGTAAAGTGAATTGAAGATTAATGACACATGGAAATCAGTCGAAGTATAAAGTGATACAAAAAGAAAAAGAAAATACTGCAGATGCTGGAAATCTGGAATAAAACCTGAAACGACCTGAAACGTTAACTCTGTTTCTCTCTTCACAGATGCTGCCTGACCTGCTGAGTTCCTCCAGCATTTTCTGTTTTTATTTGAAGTATAAAGTGAGATGGATTTGCTCAGTCTGTTGGACTCACTCACTGTAAGGTAATTTACAGTTTACATAGTTTGTGGATGTCACACTGTGGGTGTAAGCGATAGTGTAAAACGGACGATAGCGAATCGGGCGCCCCTTTTCCATCTCTCCCGATTGAAGTCAATGGAAATAAAAACCCGGAGAGATGTAAAATAGGCTGCCGACACCCATTTTACACTATCGCACAAAGTCAAGATGACCCCCACAGTGTGTGGAAGGTAAACAGGGATTTACACAATCTGTAGAAATCGCCCTGAGTGAAAAATGACTTAAGGTAAATGAGAAGAGTGAGAGTAGCTAATCAGAATAATATGATCACATTCCCCCTTCATGTAAGGTGAGCTGAGGTTCACATAACTCTGAGTCTGAGTGCAAGATAAGAACTGGTAAATGAAGAGTGAACAAAGTTAATTTATAGCAGCCACCAAGTGTAAGGTGAGTTGATGTTGCCATAGATCACCAATCATCTTGAATGGATGATGAACTGAGATAAGTGTGAATACCAAGTGTACATAACTTAAATAGTTGGTTGTGTCACCCCAAGTGCAAAGTGAGTTGAAGGTTTCAAAGATTATAGAAGCAGGGTCACCCTGACTTAAAGGGGAGTTAAAGTAAATAGGGAGGAGACCAAATTTGTATGATTTGTAGCGTCACCCTGCGTATAAAGTGAGTTGAAAAATGCTTAAGATTTAAAGATTGCACTGCATTTACAGTGATTTGAAGGATGTATGGGTTTAAAGATCACACTATTACACATGATAGAATTTACAGCCCAGAAACAGGCCATTTGGCCCGACTGGTCTACGCCGGTATCTATGCTGCACACAAACCTCTTCCCACCCTACTTCATCTAACCCTGTCAGCATTTCCTTCAATCTCTTTCTCCCTCATGCACTTATCTAGCTTCCCCTTAAATGCATCTGTGCTATTTGCCTCAACTACTCCATGTGGTAGCAAATTCCACATTCTAACCTCTCTCTGGGTAAAGAAGTTTCTCCTAAATTACCTATTGGATTTTTTAGTGATTATCTTGTATTTATGACCCCTAGTTTTGGACTCTCCCACAAGTGGAAACATCTCTATGTCTGTTGTGTATGTAATATGTGTGCTACTTTGAACCTATGGACAGGACTGCACTACTTGTAGGGCGTAGTGATACGCAGTACCACTCCTGGCCATAGGGGTATAAATAGTACTGTGGGTACTGATCTCCCCTCAGTTCCCGCCTGTGGGCATGAAGTAAAGACCTACGTATAGTCCCTACCTCCAACCAGTAAAGACCTGTTTGAGTTAGACGTTTAAGTCCTTGTGTTAATTGTTCAATACAATACACATACTTAACACTGGCGACGAGTCAGGTTCTTACCCTGCGGCAGTTGAAGAGAGGTTTCAAACATCACCACCTCACTAGAAGTGACAGGCTTTAGGACTCTGAAGCCTCCATCAGCGATTGAGCACTGGAGTGCAGCAGCCATCCTGACAGCTTCCAGCGACTGACAGAAGTCTTTCTGCAGTTTCCTTGTTCAACCTAGGTGGTGGGGTAAGCCGTGCAGTGTTGGCTGCAAAGACAGGGCTGGGGAAGTTGGAGGAGATAAGGGCGATCGCAATCCCTGATAAGAGCCGCGGTGAAACGCGCGAGCGGGTAAGCCAGAGCCTGGGAGGGAGCGAGCAAGAGACGCGCGAGCAGGTGAGCCAGAGGCCGGGAGCCGCTTCAAGTGCGAGGCGCAGCGCGGGCCAGCGATCGGGACCAAAGATAAGGGCCGCACTCGGGCTGAAAGGCGCAGCGTCGGCAGACACTGAAGGCGCGAGAGCCGCGGTGCACAGCGCGGGCTATCGATCGTGGCGAAGATAAGGGCCGCACTCGGGCTGAAAGGCGCAGCGTCGGCAGACACTGAAGGCGCGAGAGCCGCGGTGAAAAGCGCGGGCCATCGATCGCGGCGGAGATAAGGGCCGCACTCGGGCAATCGCGGCGGAGATAAGGGCCGCACTCGGGGCTGAAGGGAGACGGCGTCGGGGGACGGGTGAAGACCGCCAAGCGCGGGAAAACCGCCATTTTGTGGGCGGAGGACGACGGCAAGAGCGGGAAGCCGCCATCTTGGATAGCAGTAAAAAAAAAAAAAATCTGAGAAATTGTAAATCTGATAAAGTACTACAATGCCTAAACACGGGAATATTAACAACTTTGAAAGTGACATCGAAGATTGGGCCATATATGTTGAACGAGTTAAAAATTATTGTAAGGCCAATAAAATTCGTGAGGCTGATAAAGCACTAACATTATTAAATTTAATGGGTGCGAAGACATACGGGCAATTGAAACACCTGTTATCACCAGATGAACCGGCGGATAAGACGTTCGATGAGATTGTTACTGTCCTGAAAGATCATCTAAACCCCACGCCGCTGATGTTAGCGGAACGATTTAAATTTTATGACAGAAGGCAGCTACAGCATGAAAGCAATGCTGAATATTTGCTGGAATTGCGTAAATTAGCGAAATATTGCCAGTTTGGAACGGGACTGACAGATGCACTACGAGACAAATTTGTGTGTGGTTTATTTGAACAGGATACACAAAAGCGACTGTTCGAGGAGAATGAGCTGACGCTTGAGAAGGCGGTCACTATGGCAGCAGCACACGAAGCCGCAGCGAGAGGCACGGCAGTAATGCAGCTACGGTCACCGGAGCTCAGTGCACACAAATTGGGTGAGAGTTCTGGCAAATGTTATCGTTGTGGAAAGACAACGCATGATCAGAACCAGTGTTGGTTTAAAAACCAAGAATGTAGAACTTGTGGTAGGCTTGGACATATAGCTAGAGTATGCAGGTCAGGGAAGAAGACCAGCAACAAGAAGTCAGCGCAAGGAAAATACGCAAAGGTACACAAGGTGACCGAACAGGAGTCCGATTCAGACGCTAGCAGTAATGAACTGGCTAGCTTAAGCTGTAATGAACTGGCTAGCTTAAGAGTACTCAACGCTGGTAAGGGTGCAGACCTCCAGACAATTTGGGTCATTCTTCAGATAGAAGGAGTCCAAGTAAAACTGGAATTGGACACTGGATCGGCATTGACGGTCATAAATAAGAAAGATTACGGAAAGTTATTCCAACATATTCCCCTACAGGATACGGGGATTATATTGAAAACATACACGGGGCAAAGAGTGTACCCCATCGGGAAAATAGAGGTTGCAGTGGTCCACAAGGGCGAAGACAGTCAAATAATGGACTTATATGTGATATCTGAAGGAGGTCCTCCACTACTAGGACGGGAGTGGATTAGGAAAATGAATATGGACTGGCATTTCCTACAAACAATAACGAGTGAGAACTCGGTGAAGATAGTCGGCCCAGACTCTGGAACGGATGATGGTAAGCCCAACTCAGGTGCAAAAGACAAAGTTTCAGCACAGAATTCCACTGAGCAACAACAACATAGTTTAACTGTGGATTCTGAGTCTGGCAAGTCTACTGATGTGCCCATTTCTGAGGGACACCGGGCTCGAACTCAACTCCATTTCAAACTACAACAGCAATTAGAACAAATGCTTCGCCGTTTTGAGCAAGAGTTGAATGCAACGAAAGAGTTCTTTGATATAGAGTTGGAGAATCTGGAAAGACAACAGAAGCAGCTGATGGAGAAAATGGAGCAGGAGCACACAAAACGTCTGATGTCAGAGGAGTTAACGGTCAGCCAACTCCTGCATATGCTGAAGGACAGGACTCTGAAATGGGAAAAACTTGAACACGAACTTCAATATTCAAACGAAAGGGGTTCGGAGCTCTCAAAGGTTATTGGAAGAGCTGAGGTGGCAACACAGACTGAGATGACTGCAACAGAGCAGCCCTTGGATGCCAAAAGTACGCTGACTCACGTCAACGTAGAACAACAGACCGCTGAAACAGCTGCTCCGGTAGAGGGATTGAATAGTCCGATCAATCAATCTCCAAAAGAAGTTGAAGTAGTAAAATCTCAAATGAGGTCATTAGTAAACGACTTGCTGAAAGCCCAGAAAAAGCTGGATGAAGAGGTACGCATGAAGAAGTCTCTTCAGGAAAGATGTCTGGACTTGGAACAAAAGCTGGCTAACGCCCAGCTGGGTATGGAGGAAATAGAAGACCCTCTCGCTGGCCTAGATCAGGACGACACCGAATATTACTATGTCCTGTCCTGCCCAACTTGTAACTTCGACTCCCACCATACAGAAATCATGGAGGAGCACCGAAAGTCTACGGAACATCGGGAGAAGGTGGCTCTACTACGGAAAAAGGAGGAAGAGAAGGAGGAACTGCGCATGCAGCTGGCAGCTGACAGTGGAGCCCAGAGAGTCTCCAAGAAGCAGAAAAGGAAAAGTCGAAACAGAAGATGACCCATCTGAACCATTATTACCTCTACCAGATCACACACGTGGTCCCTCCGAACGGAGCCAATTCAGTTCGGAAGTTCAAACTGTTAAATCCATGGAAGGACTATTGAATGAGTCACTCCAGCAACGTGAACCGACTACACCACAGAGATTGAATCTGTGAACTGTTTTCCGCAGAGACTGAATCTGTGATCTGTTTTGACATGAAGTTATCTATGTATCTATGTTATTCTGTTATGTAAACCTGAAGTTATATATGTATATATGTTATTACGTTATGTTAAATGGGGAGATGACTGTAAAGCTAAGAAGGGAGGAATGTTGTGTATGTAATATGTGTGCTACTTTGAACCTATGGACAGGACTGCACTACTTGTAGGGCGTAGTGATACGCAGTACCACTCCTGGCCATAGGGGTATAAATAGTACTGTGGGTACTGATCTCCCCTCAGTTCCCGCCTGTGGGCATGAAGTAAAGACCTACGTATAGTCCCTACCTCCAACCAGTAAAGACCTGTTTGAGTTATACGTTTAAGTCCTTGTGTTAATTGTTCAATACAATACACATACTTAACAATGTCGACCCTATCAAACCCTTTCATAATTTTAAAAACCTCTATCAGGTCACCCCTCTGCCTTCTCTTTTCTAGAGAAAAGTGCCCAGCCTGTTCAGTCTTTCCTGATAGTTATAACCTTTCAGTTCTGGTATCATCCTTGCAAATCTTTTTTGCACCTTGTCCAGTGCCTCAATATACTTTTTAAGGACATGTATCAGGTGAGTCGAGGGATTCACAGGGTTTTGAAGTCACCCTGGTGTACTTGAGTTCAGACATCAATACATGCCCCCGTGCCCACCTTGCTCGGTAAAACCCGTCAGCGAAGAAGCGATGGCTCTAAAAAGGCTCTAACTTATCTTTGTTGAGCCAGGAGGAGCAGGTTTGCTGCTTTGAGCTCTACAAGGAGAGTCAGGGCCTTAGCTGCCCCAGACAACCTTCGACCCCCCCACCCCTACCACCCATGAGCCCCTGTTTAACCCCCCCCCCCGCCTCAACAAGCGATTTATCTGAAGGCTGTCCAATCTTTACATAAGAACATAAGAACATAAGAAGTAGGAGCAGGAGTAGGCCAATTGGCCCCTCGAGCCTGCTCCGCCATTCAGTAAGATCATGGCTGATCTGATCCTAACCGCCAATCCACTATGACAGGACTATCTCCTGAATCTAACAGAATTAGAACAGGAGCAGGATCAGGCTACACGGCCCCTGGGCCCGCTCCGCTACCCACAGGGCCATGACCGATCCGAACCTAGACTCATGTCCAAATTCCTGCCCGCTCCCCGTAACCCTTAATTCTCTTTTCTTCTAGGAAACTGTCTATTTCTGTTTTAAATTTATTTAATGATGTAGCTTCGACAGCTTTTTGGGGCAGCATATTCCATGGACCTACCACCCTCTGAGTGAAGTAGTTCCTCCTCATCTCAGTTTTGAAAGAGCAGCCCCTTATTCTAAGACTATGCCCCCTAGTTCTAGTTTCACCCATCATCGGGAACATCCTCCCCGCATCCACCCGATCCAACCCCTTCACAATCTTATATGTTTCAATAAGATCGCCTCTCATTCTTCTGAACTCCAATGAGTAGAGTCCCAATCTACTCAACCTCTCCTCATATGTCCATCACCTCATCCCCGGGATTAACCGAGTGAACCTTCTTTGTACTGACTCGAGAGCAAGTATGTCCTTTCTTAAGTATGGACACCAAAACTGTATGCAGTATTCCAGGTGCGGTCTCACCAATACCTTGTACAACTGAAGCAATACCTCCCTATTTTTATATTCTATCCCCCTAGCAATGAAAGCCAACATTCCATTGGCCTTCTTAATCACTTGCTGCACCTGCATACTAACCTTTTGAGTTTCGTGCACCAGGACCCCCAGATCCCTTTGTACTTCAGTACTTTCCCGTTTCTTGCCATTAAGATAATAACTTGCTCTTCAATTTTTCCTGCCAAAGTGCATAACCTCACACTTTCCAGTATTGTATTACATCTGCCAAATCTCTGCCCACTTACTTAGCCTGTCTATGTCCCCTTGCAGGTTTTTTATGTCCTCCTCACTCACTACTTTCCCTACCATCTTAGTATCATCTGCAAACTTTGATATGTTACACTCGGTCCCCTCCTCCAAATCGTTAATATAGACTGTAAAGAGTTGGGGACCCAGCACTGACCCCTGCGGAACACCACTGGTTACTGATTGCCAGTCTGAGAATGAACCATTTATCCCAACTCTCTGCCTTCTGTTAGATAGCCAATCCTCTATCCATGCCAGAATATTACCCCCAATCCCATGATTTTTTATCTTAAGCAATAATCTTTTGTGTGGCACCTTGTCAAATGCCTTTTGGAAGTCTAAATACACTACGTCCACTGGTTCACCTTTATCCACCCTATATGTTACTTCCTCAAAGAACGCCAGCAAATTTGTCAAACATGACTTCCCCTTCATAAAACCATGCTGACTTTGTCTTATTAAATTATGATTATCCAAATGTCCTGTTACTGTCTCCTTAATAATGGACTCCAAAATTTTACCTACCACAGATGTTAGGCTAACCGGTCTATAGTTTCCAGCCTTCTGTCTACTGCCCTTTTTAAATAAGGGTGTTACATTAGCAGTTTTCCAGTCTGCCGGGACCTTTGCTGAGTCCAGGGAGTTTTGGAAGATTATTACCAATGCATCCACAATCCCTACCGCCACTTCCCTCAAGACCCTAGGATGTAAGCCATCAGGTCCAGGTGATTTATCCGCCTTGAGTCCCATTATTTTACCGAGTACCACTTCCTTAGTGATTTTGATCGTGTTTATCTCCTCCCCCCCTATAGCCCCCTGCTTGTCCAGTGTTGGGATATTCTTGGTGTCCTCTACTGTAAAGACTGATACAAAATATTCATTCAGTGTTTTTGCCATCTCCATATTTCCCACCATTAATTTCCCGGTCTCATCCTCTGAGGGACCAACATTTACTTTAGCCACCCTTTTTCTTTTTATATAACTATAAAAACTCTTACTATCTGTTTTTATATTTTTTGCTAATTTACTTTCATAATCTATCTTCCCTTTCTTAATCAATCTTTTTGTTATTTTTTTGCTGTCTTTTAAAGTTTTCCCAATCCTCTATCCTCCCACTAGATTTGGCTACCTTATATGCCCTTGTTTTTAGTCGAATACTATCCTTAATTTCTTTACTTAGCCACGGATGGCTGTCTTTTCTTTTACACCCTTTTTTTCTCAGTGGAATATACTTTTTTTGGAAGTTGTAAAATAACTCCTTAAATGTACACCACTGATCATGTATCGTCTTACCCTTTAATCTATTTTCCCAATCCACTTTACTCAATTCCGCTCTCATACCTTCATAGTCTCCTTTATTCAAGCTTAGCATGCTTGTTTGAGATACAACCTCCTCACCCTCTAATTGAATATGGAATTCAACCATGTTATGGTCACTCATTTCAAGGGGATCCTTTACTAGGACATTTTTAATTAATCCTGTCTCGTTACACAGGACCAGATCAAAGGTTGCTTGCCCCCTGGTCGGTTCAATTACATACTGCTCAAGAAACCCATCCCTAATACACTCAATGAACTCATCCTCAAGGCAGCCCTGCCCAATTTGATTTGTCCAATTAATATGATAGTTAAAATCCCCCATAATTATAGATGTTCCCTTATTACAAGCCTCAACTATTCCCTGATTGATACTCCGTCCAACATAGTTGCGACTGTTCGGAGGCCTATAGACTACGCCCACTAGTGTTTTTTCCCCCTTATTATTCCTTATCTCCACCCAAACTGTTTCATTATCCTGATCTTTTGACCCAATATCATTTCTCTGTATTACAGTGATTCCTTCCTTTATTAACATAGCCACCCCACCTCCCCTTCCTTCCTGCCTGTCCTTCCTGAATGTTAAACAACCTGGTATGTTTAATTCCCAGGCATTGTCACCCTGCAGCCATGTTTCTGTAATGGCCACAAGATCATACCCATATGTAGCTATTTGTGCCATTAACTCGTCTATTTTGTTACGAATGCTACGTGCATTCAGATAGAGAACTTTCAAATGTGTTTTGTGACACTTAGTTCCTGCTTTTGCCCTTTTTATTACTTTACCTTTTACTCCATACCTTCTGCCCCTTCCTGACACGCTCTGGTTTTTAATTTCCCCACTGCTACCTAAGTCTATGACCTTCTCTGCTGTCATTTTTATTATTTGTTCTCTAGGAACCTCCCCCCCACTAGTTAGTTTAAAGCCCTCTCTACAGCCCTAGTTATATGATCCGCCAGGACTCTAGTTCCAGCACTGGCCAAGTGAAGCCTGTCCCAACGGAACAGCTCCCTCCTGCCCCAGTACTGGTGCCAGTGTCCCAGGAAGCAAAACTCATTTCTCCCACACCAGTCTTTGAGCCACGCATTTAACTCTCTTATTTTATTTGTCCTAGCCAAATTCGCTCGTGGCTCAGGTAATAATCCAGAGATTATTACCCTTGAGGTTCTGTTTTTTAATTTGACCCCTAGCTGCTCATACTCCTTTAACAGAACCGGCTTCCTAGTCCTATCTATGTCGTTTGTACCAACATGGACCACGATGACTGGATCCACCCCCACCCACTGCAAGTTTCTTTCCAGCCCAGAGGAGATGTCCTTAACCCTGGCACCGGGTAGGCAACACAGCCTACGGGACTCTCGCTCTGGGCTGCAGAGAACTCTATCTATCCCCCTAATAATACTATCCCCTACCACTACAACATTTCTATTTACTCCCCCCTCTTGAATGGCCCCCCGCTCCACGGTGCTGTGGCCAGGTTGCTCATCCTCCCTGCAGCCCCTGCTCCCGTCCCCACAGGGAGTAAGAACCTCGAACCTGTTGGACAAGAGCAAGGGCTGCGGCTCCTCCAACACTACCTCCTGGTTCCCCGTACCTGCCTCACTCGTAGTCACACCGTCCTGACCCTGGCCATGGGCTACATCTGAATTAATTAACTTCATAGGTGTGACCACCTTCTGATACACAGAGTCCAGGTACTTCTCCCCCTCCCTGATGTGTCGCAGTGTCTGAAGCTCAGACTCCAGCTCATCAACACGGAGCTGGAGATCCTGTAGCAGCAGACACTTGTCACAGATGTAATCACCGTTAGCCTCAATGGGGTCTACCGGCTCCCACATCTCGCAACAGTAACACATCACCTGCTCCATTCTATGTAATTAATTAAATTTTTTATTGTTAGTTATGGACACCCTCTGCCCGATTATAGATGCTAGTATCCCCTTTAATTAATTGGAATTAAATTAAATCAATCCCTCTAATTACACCAGTTAAATGGTTTACCAACTGTCTCCACTACAGCACAGAGACCCTAGAAAAAAACCGCAGAATTTAAGCTTGTAATGAAAAGAAGAAAGAAATACTCACCAACCAATCCAACCAATCACTTACCTGCTTCCTGGTGACGTCACTCTTGGATTATTTTTTACCTCTCTCCTCTGCTGTTGAATTGGTATGCCTCGCCTCACCTCACTGCTCACTCCCAGGTCTGATGCTGTAGTCGGGCCTCGGGTCGCTGCCGGTTTTAAGCTCCGCCTCGCCTCACCTCACTGCTCACTCACTGCTGGCAGCCTCTATACACCCATGCCCACTTTCCATACCTCAGGAGCCCACTGTCAACAAGGGCAGACATCAATGACGAAGTCCAACACCACCTTCAGTGTTCCAGTGTAGCCTTCGGTCGTCTGAGGAAGAGAGTGTTTGAAGACCAGGACCTCAAACCTGGTACCAAGCTCATGGTCTACAGAGCAGTAGTGACACCCACCCTCCTGTATGCTTCAGAGACATGGACCATGTACAGCAGGCACCTCAAAGCACTGGAGAGGAACCACCAACTCTGCCTCCGCAAGATCCTGCAAATCCATTGGCAGGAAGGCGCACCAACGTCAGTGTTCTTGCTCAGGCCAACATCCCCAGCATCGAAGCTTTGACCATGCTCGATCAGCTCCGATGGACGGGCCACATCGTCCGCATGCCCAATATGAGACTCCCAAAGCAAGCGCTCTACTCGGAGCTCTGACAGGGCAAGAGAGCTCCAGGTGGGCAGAGGAAACGCTTCAAGGACACCCTCAAAGCCTCCTTGAAAAGTGCAACATCCGCACCGACACCTGGGAATCCCTGGCCCGCACAAAGTGGAGGAGAAGCATCCGGGAAGGTGCCGAACACCTCGAGTCTCTTCGCAGGGAGCAAGCGGAAGCCAAGCGCAAACAGCGGAAGGAGCGCACATCAACCCAAGCTCCCCACCCACACGCCCCTTCAACTACCGTCTGCCCCACCTGTGACAGAGACTGTAGGTCCCGCATTGGACTCATCAGTCACCTGAGAACTCATTTTTAGTGTGGAAGCAAGTCATCCTCGGTTCCAAGGGACTGCCTAAGAAGATTACACCCGTATCAGGCGGGCCACTGGCCAGCGGGATGTAAATGAAGCCCAGGCTTAGGCCTCAAATTGATGATGTCGTGGAGGAGGCGGGACGTGGGTTGAGATTTGCCCCATCACCCACCAGTAATCTGCTCCTGGTTAAAATCCATTCCCCTGCCCTTCCTGTTCCCCAATATGTTGAATGCTGGCCCACCTGACTGTTCAATTGGACATAAAAGATCCCATGCCACTATTCAAAGGTGAACAGCAGAGTTCTCCTGGTGTCCTGGCCAACATTTATCCCTCAATCAAATACAGATTAACCGATCACTTGTCTCATTGCTTTTTGTGGCACCTTTCTGTGTGCAAATTGGCTGCAACATTTGTATGCTTGACAACAGTGACTACACTTCAAAATAATTCATTGACTGTGCAACGCTTTGAGATGTGACAGGCTCTATATAAATGCAAGTCCCTTCTTTCTTTTTGCCTTTGTTTCCTTCTGTGGACTTCCAGTCCTTCACTCGGATTCTTCCTGCACACTTTTGTTCGCCTCTTCACTCTGCTGCCCTTGAACTTTGCTCTGAGGTTTCAGCACCCTTCTGATTATGGGATGTCTCTTTCTGCAGCAGGTCTTGCCCTAAATCTTTTCCTTTCAAAATGTTCTAAACTGCATAGTCAATTGATTAATCCCACTCTGTAATCAGTTGGATTGAGGAATGATGATCTGCCCTGATACTTGTACCTGACTTTCACAAGCTGGCTCAGAGTATCGATATGATTTTTTTCTGATAGGATTTAAATGCGTGAGGAAGAAATATTGCAGTAACTAGTTGCCCCTTTAAGGTGCGGATGTTAGGTAGGGAGAGGATTGTTCCTGTCTCTGATGCCCCCCCCACTTACAATGTTTGACAACATTAAGAACAGTTACCTGGGTGAGGTATTGGAGGGCACCGGACATCCCTTGAACCTTACCCCTAGCATAGGTCAGATCTTCGGGGGAAGGTCAAAGAGGCATCACTTTCAGTGAAAGGAGAAAACCCTTTTTTTAAGCTTGCAAGCCCATCAAATGATGGCGCAAATGTGTCAACACACACCATGATGTCATCGGCATGTGGTATTACCATAGTAAAGGGAAAGCACAATTCTTTTACCTTCTGTCTCTTCCTAAGTGAAAAAAGAAGGTCTGGATGGCACTTTTAGTAAAGAAACAGGCCTAGAAATTCGGTGGGCTGCGCCACCAGTTAGCGCCTAAAGAGGGCACTCAGTGGCTTTAGCACCACTGGCCACGCCTCCCGCGAAATTTAGCGGGGCGCTAATGGCGGCGTTAGCCTGTAGCGCTGCGCCGCCACCGATGACGTCGTCGATGTGCGCAGCGCCCCGCTACCGCCCCGAACGCGATATTGGGTCACGCCCCCCCCGTAGCGCTGGTCGCAAATCGCAACCAGTTCAGGGGGGCCTACCTGTGGCAGTAGTGGCGCAAATTAAAGGGGAGGTGCGGGGCGGTCATTTTTTTCGGTGGCCGCCTGCCAGCACCTCCTCGCGCCACCCTCCCTGACCTCCTGATCCCCCCCCCCCAGGCAGTGCCGGCTGTGTCCCAAGAGCCCAGCACCTCTCCTCGGTGCCGGGCTCTTTTGCCGGCACTCACGATCAGAGATCGCGCTGGTGCAGGCCCCTCCCCTTTAAGAAGGGGAGGAAGGCCTGCAGTACCGCAGCGCACCGTGCCGCAGCGTGTGGCGCTGCGGCACGTTGTGCTGCGATATTCAGTTTCAGCGCCCCAAGACGGATGCAGGGCGCCTCGAGCAGCGCCCCGCTTCCGTTTGGGGCGCTCAAACTGAATATCCCGCTGGCGCTGGGGCGCCACCGAATTTTTAGGCCACAGTCTTTTTAAAGTAAAGGGATGGGGGAAAGGGGGAGAGCAGAAAGAGAAAACAGAGACTAAGGACTGACTTGCAGTCAACAATCAGGAAAACTGGTGTAGTAGCAACAGACCGACAGACAGCGCCCAGTGAAAAAGACTGAACAGTCCTGTCAGGGGCTGTGTCAAGAGGAAATCCTCCGACTGTGCAAGGATGACAATGTATTTCCCGTTCACGTGACCTTTCATTTAACATCGGTCAGCATTTTACCCAGCGAGTGGAAAATGATGAAAGCAGAATGACCAGCAGGAATAATATTGTTGCTGCGGCAGTGACCGGTATTCGAATAGCAACAACGCACTTATCAACGCGAACTGACGTGGTTGGTGGGAAAACACGGGTGTGGTTTTTATCCCTCTAGGTTTCTCATGGATCCCCGTTGCCTTCACAGAATTCCAGTTTTTAACTCTTTACATGCCTAATGCTGTTCAAGGTATATAAAGAAAGACTTTCATTTATATAGCGCCTTTCACGACCTCAGGACCTCCAGCCAATGAAATATTTTTTGAAGTGTTTTTTTTATTCGTTCCTGGGATGTGGGTGTCGCTGGCAAGGCCAGTATTTATTTGCCATCTTTAATTGCCCTTGAGAAGGTGGTGGTGAGCCACCTTCTTGAACCGCTGCAGTCCATGTGGTGAAGGTACTCCCATAGTGCTGTTAGGGAGGGAGTTCCAGGATTTTGACCCAGCGACAATGAAGGATCAGTGATATACTTCCAAGTCAGGATGGTGTGTAACTTGGAGGGGAACTTGGAGGTGATGGTGTTCCCATGCGCCTGCTGCCCTTGTCCTTCTAGGTGGTAGAGGTTGCGGGTTTGGGAGGTGCTGCTGAAGAAGCCTCGGCAAGTTGCTGTCATACATCTTGTAGATGGTGCACACTGCAGCCACGGTACGCCAGTGGTGGAGGGAGTGAATGTTTAAGGTGGTAGATGGGGTGCCAGTCAAGCGGGCTGCTTTGTCCTGGTTGGTGTTGAGCTTCTTGAGTGTTGTTGGAGTTGCACTCATCCAGGCTAGTGGAGACTATTCCATCACACTCCTTACTTGTGCCTTGTAGATGGTGGAAAGGCTTTGGGGAGTCAGGAGGTGAGACATTCGCCGCAGAATACCCAGCCTCTGACCTGCTCTTGTTGCCACAGTATTTATGTGGCTGGTCCAGTTAAGTTTTTGGTCAATGGTGACCCCCAGGATGTTGATGGTGGGGGATTCAGTGATGGTAATGCCATTGAATGTCAAGGGGTGGTGGTTATACTCTCGCTTGTTGGAGATAGTCATTGCCTGGCACTTGTGTGGTGCGAATGTTACCTGCCACTTATCAGACCAAGCCTGAATGAAATCCAAGTCTTGCTGCATGCGGGCATAGGCTGCTTCATTATCTGAGGAGTTGTGAATGGAACTGAACACTGTGCAATCATCAGCGTACATCCCCATTTCTGACCTTATGATGGAGGGAAGGTCATTGATGAAGCAGCTGAAGATGGTTGGGCCCAGAACACTGCCCCGAGGAATTCCTGCAGCGATGTTCTGGGGCTGAGATGATTGACCTCCAACAACTACAACCATCTTCCTTGTGTAGTTACTGTTGTAATGTCGGAAACATGGCAGCCAATTTGCACACAGAAAGGTTGTATTGGCCAGATAATCTGTTTTTAGGTGTTGGTTGAGGGAATAATATAGGCCAGGACACTGGGGAGAACTTCAGAATAGTGCCATGGGATCTTTTACATCCACCTGAGAGGGTAGTCTGGGCTTTGGTTTAACGTCACACCTGAAAGATGGCACCTCCGACGTGCAGCGCTCCCTCAGCAGTGCACTGGAGCTTCAGCCTAGTTTTGTCCTCAAGTCTCTAGAGTGGGGATTGAACCCACAGCCTTCTGACTCAGAGGTGAGCCACAAAGGCATCCTATCACCCCCAACACCCCTTCTCCTTCGCCCGGCACCTGCCCTTTTACCTCCTCCCTTCCCACTGTCCAGGGCCCCAAACACTCCTTCCAGGTGAAACAGCGATTTACTTGTACTTCTTGCAATCTAGTATACTGTATTCGCTGCTCACGATGTGGTCTCCTCTACATTGGGGAGACCAAACACAGATTGGGTGACCGCTTTGCAAAACACCTCCATTCAGTCCGTAAGGGTGACCCCGAGCTTCCGGTCGCCTGTCACTTTAATTCACCCCTCCACTCCCACTCTGACCTCTCCGTCCTTGGCCTCTTACACTGTTCCAATGAAGCTCAATGTAAGCTCGAGGAACAGCACCTTATCTTTCTGTTAGGCACTTTACAGCCTTCTGGACTCAACATCGAGTTCAACAATTTCAGACCATAACCTCTGCCCCTATCATTTTTTTTCTCTCTCTCACATGGCAGCTGTCGATCATCCTGCCATTGCCATTTACACTTCATCTCGAGTCATCTTTTGTTTCTTAACTTGTTCCATTACCATCTCCTTTTGCCTTGCACCATCATTCCTTTTGTCTCTTAATCTCTCCTGCCTTCCATCCTATCACAGACCTTCCCTTTTGTTCTTTCCTCCCCTCCCTCCTCTCCCTGCCCCTACACTTGCTTAACAACCTGTTCCATCTCCAGCTTTTTCCAGTTCTGACGAAGGGTCATCAACCTGAAACGTTAACTCTGTTTCTCTCTCCACAGATGCTGCCTGACCTGTTGAGTATTTCCAGCATTTTCTGTTTTTATTTCTAAGTTTAACTGTTGGCGGGGAAGATCGGTGAGTCCTAAAGCCCTTTGGCAGCCTATACCTTGGTGGGAAGAAACAAGATCAGAGATGGAGCTGCTGCAAGGGTGCCTTACTTTTCTCTTACTAATTGGTGGCCAATTAGCTGCACTTTGCTCTGTAGACTTGCATGCTTTCTAAGCCGTTTGCGATTGGCCATTTCATTCCATGTTTGAATCCTTATAAGTGTCAATGAGAGGAGATCTTCATCCCAACTGTCTGGCTTGGATTCAAATCCAAGAGTCAGTGCTTAATAGGCAGTGTCCTAACCCAATCCCCTATTATTTGCATAATTTATATGGCAATTGACATTAGCCCTGATTTTAACTTAAGACAAGTTTCGGGTGGGCGGGGTGGGATTGAAACCCCCACGGAGAGTTGAGCGTGAGTCCTGGGCCACTTTAACTCCTGGGCCTCATTAGAATATCATGGGTGGGTTGCCCTCCTGATTGCCTGCAGAATCGGACATCCCGCCCTCCCTGCCGCGCGCAATTTCTGCCATGATCCCCAGCTGTACTTAAAGCGGGGATACAAATCTTAAAGCAAGGTTGCATTCCTCGCTTTCATTTCCTGTGTTCAAACTGCTTTTAAACTGGTGGAAACAGTTGGAAAATCCTTTCTGGCAGCTAAGGTGAGTAGAAAGGCTGCCACAAGATTCTCTGATGCCTTCTGAGGTTTTAATTGAGGATGAGTTGCTGAGCTCACTAGGGGAGCAACTCATAGGGGTAGTATGGCTCCCTGGTCCAACAGGCAGCAGGTCCTCTTGCAGCAGCTTGCAGATATCTGAGACAACATTCCTGGTTAATTGAAGCCTCCTGAGGCACTGCTCCTCAGACAGGTCAAGGAAAGTTGCTCTGGGCCTTTGCACCCTGTGTGCTGGGTATGGCCTCCGCCGATCATCCTCCTCACCTGGTACCTTCTGAGAGACGCTGGGCCTTGAGGCTGGTGCTGCTCCTCTTCCTCCAACTGCTTCTCCATCCAGAGAAAAGACCGTCAATAATAGCAGCCATGTTGATGAGGGAAAGGTTTCTGACATAAAGTAAGGCAAAATAAAAAGTATGAAGGAAACGGCCTGGAAACTCTCCTTGAAAAGCCAGACTGCAGAGATCCAATGACTCTCTGTGCTACTGCTGCTTGCCTCCTTTTATATAGCATCAGTGGATCTACGAGCCATCGATTCCATTAGGTTTTACTGGTCTGCTTCTACCAGTTAACATTGCGTTGCGGTGCTGATGACATCATCAGGCTGCGATTTATGAACGTGAAGAAGGCCCCCGATTGCCTGGGGCAGTCTGCCCTCCCGAACAAGTTTTCCGGTGAGTCACTGACAGGAACATGGCACAAACCTCCCTTCCCTGACCGCCATTTGAACTTCTTGCCCATCCTGTTTGCAGCAGGTGGGTGGGCTGGTTTAAAATTGGGGCTCTTGTGTCTGGGAGCACCAATGGAGCTACACAATAAAATGCAGGACATGCCTACGAGCTTTATGTGGAATTACATAGAAATTTACAGCACAGAAACAGGCCATTCAGCCCAACAGGTCCATGCTGGTGACCTAATAGAGGTCTTTAAAATTATGAAAGGTTTTGATAGAGTAGATACAGAAAGAGTGTTTCCACTTGTGGGGAAGAGCATAACTAGAGGCCATCAATATAAGATAGTCACCAAG